>NW_024962262.1:27926333-27966795 GCF_019238085.1 Lagopus leucura
CATAAATCAGACTAGTACCCCAAAGCTTAATTTAATTTAGGATATTCCTCTGGCTTACATTTCCCAGAATTTTGTTAATAATTACGGTCTTAGAAAAACTTTCCTAAAATACTCATAGTTAGGAACTTTCCCTTTGGTTCTCTATTTTTCTTTTTCAGGTTGTTCCTTATAATCTGCAATGGGACAAAATTACCAGTCAAGAGAACTTGCAGGTGAGAAGCCATATGCAGTTGGCAGCTGCAGAAGAGCAAACATTACTTTTAATCATGGCTGCAGATGTTCTTAGGATAATTTGAAAAGAGCAGAAACATGAAATTATGAAATTACCAGGAAAATACAGTTATTCATGAAGATTAAATACTTCTACGTTTTGCTGAAGATAATAAAGTAGCACTAGAAGAGATATGGCATTAATAAAATAATCATGTTTCCATTCAAAATCAATTCATTATATCAGCCCTATGAAGCTAAAATGGCCAACACAATGAGAAAAAAATATGCATTACACATGTTAGGCAGATGCAGATACTTTAATACAGTTGTATTAATAGGCTCAAGACCACATATTATATCAGTGACAATTCTGAAAATTTTGCTCAAAGGACAGAAACAGTACTGTATCGTGGATAAGTCTGTTATATTTTGACAGCAGGCACATCGACATGACAGTCTGCTAGAAGTCCTCTCTTGGTATGCATCACTTCTACTGGCTCTGTGCATCAGCATTTTCAATTTCATTACCATCTTCTTAAAATACTGTATTCTTCTTTAAGTTACTATAAATCCTTAGGTAAATAAACACATTCCTCTTTATTTCTTCCCGTCTTTTCCTCCATCTCACATGGTTCTGCAAAGCTAAATCAGCATTTTGTAGACTGCACCCCAAGGATCATTTGCTAACATTGTGCTGCACATATGTATGCCATAGCTTTTGTCTCATCCTATTCACATACAAGGGAGGATGAGGTACTCCAAAAGATTCCCACAAGTAATAATTCTCACAAAGTAAGAGTAGGAGATAATTCTCACAATGTAAGAGTAAGAGATGGTACACAATCCATATTCTGGAGCACAAATGCCAACAGAATATGACCCAAGATTTTCTGATAGAAACCATGTAAATAAACTGAATAGAAAAAGATATGGTTACTTTGCCTAGAGACAGGCAACCATCCATATTCTATAAGAATATGGCATCATTTTGAAGAGAAAAAGGTTGTGATAAAACCTGAGGCCTAACTGATATCTGTCCCTTTGTTCCATTTCTCATGATGATAGTCACCTGTGTTTACCTGTGAGGCCCTGTTTGACCTCACACTAACAAGCCGTTTTGCTCTGTGCTTCAGAAGCACTATATAAAGATATTGCCCCTAAAAATAGGTACAACAACTTCAGTATTTTCTAGAAACTGTGAAGTTTCAGAATAAAAGTGAGAAAGAAAAAAAAAAAAGAAAAGTCACCCTCTGAAAACGTACTGAAAGTCTCAACAGAATTTCTGGTGCATCTATTTAGAGGCAATTTAATAAATAGTCTCAATACAAAGGTTTTTAACTACTTAGCACCTTTCTTTTTCAGCATGGTTTGTATAAGAAAGGTTTACAGCCTTGCTTGTATCCTGGAAAGAAAAGAGATATGAACTGCACATTAGCAATATTTTGTGATTGATTGCTTTTGGCAGCAGCCTACTGACCAGATGCATAGTATGTGAACTACACAGCCACATGTTATCAGCCCTATCAGTCCTAAAAGCAAAGAGGAAAGTGGCTGTTATGAAATTTTCTCTTTAATATTCAAGCTGTTTTAAAGAAAAAAAGAAAGAAAAAAAGAAAAAAGAAGATCTTTGGATGACCATGTAATTTACACATTGGGTTGTTTAGAATACAGCCTGTTTAAAAAAAAAAAAAAAAGATTTGGCTAGGTTTAGGTTGAGACATGGTCAGATTCTGACAAGTGTAAATTGGTATAACTTTGAGGAGTATTAGCTCAGAATGAGCCTCTGGATCAGTCTATGCATATATTGCATAATATGATAATACAGGCATCATGACTACTTGATTTAGCCTTGGTTAATGTATCTGAGATTGCAGTGTTGCTTAGGGAAGCAAAATAAGTGGTTTTGGATTTAACCATTAGGTTTTTGCTTTCTCTTTACTCCACTAATACTCTATTTAACTTTGACAAAGCTTATTTTTATTTTCTGTCCAGAAGCCTCAAACTGTGAATTAAGCATAACATTCTGCTGAGAAAAAGACTATAAATAAGTAAAAAGCAGATATTTGTATTAATCTGTCATAAATTCCTTTGGTTAAAAAAAAAAAGAAAAAGATTAAAATATTTGTAGATAATGTGATAATTGTGCATTATCTGCATACATAGATCTAAAACAGATGTAGAAAATATACTTGCTAGTCATTACATACATGTGATACAGAGGCACAGTATTATTGTGACTGAACTAGAACAATGTTTTTTATGTAAGAAGTACAAGGATGAGTTCTGACTTGCATTGATGAAACTTTGGGGAAAACACATTGACATCAAGAATGGGATATACTGATACATGAGTAAAAGAAATCATTCTGCATGAAAAATGGGTGGGTTTTGGAGAATTCTCTTTCTTATTTTTGTTGCTTTTGAATATTTGATCTGCCCCTAGATTGTATGGCAAAGCAGGTCTTAAGTCTTTTATCAAAATTTTCTCTTAAGAAAATATGCAAGGCGTTTTGATGTCATATATGTGTTTTAGATGTTCTTATTTAAGATTAACCTTTGTTAAAATTATGCATGAGTTCTCCAAGAAACATTCTAGAGAATTCTGTTTTCTGGAGGGGATAGGAGAAGAAATGAGAAAGATATAAAGAAATAGGTTGTTTGACACTTTTATTTTTAAGATTCAGATAAGGTAATCCCTTCTGGCAAAAACATCTCCTGTTTATAAAAATGATATATTGTGGAATGTGAACAACGGGCCCAAGACAGGCTCAAGTGGAGCAGAATTTTAGATGAATTAAAAACAGAAGAGAAAAATTAATTGTTTGCTTATCAGAAATGGATACTTGTATTTCATTCATATTACCCATGAACTAACAAATTCCATATTTCCTTTCTGAAAAGTAGAAGGATAATGAGTAAAGATGGTTGAAATTTTATAGTTGTTTTTGCTGAAAAAAAATGACTCCATGAACGAATATTTTGATGGCAGTTCATGTTCCTAACAAATAGAATGGTAAATATCAGTTTTCAATGCCAAATTTCTTGTTTCATCCTTCTGCATGTAAATTAAAAATATACCAAAAAAATTAAAAATTAAAAAAAAAAATCACATTTTTCATTGTCTCCAATTCCTTTTTGTTATATTCATGAGCACTATACAACAGTGTAATCACAGACACCTTCCTGAGGGAATAGTATGGAACATGAACTGAGTTATAATTGGGTTAAGTGGTGGTAAAACTAGCACAAATAATCAGCTATTCACACAGATTATCAACTATGGAAAAATGTTACCAAAGAAAGAGAGTAAATTCTTAGCATTTCAAAGATTCTTCAGGAATACAGGCATGTTTATTATTGCTCTAAACAAAATGTGTCTTTTTTCCCTACAGCTGACATACACAGACTGTAAAGGCAAGTCTTACTGTGAATTTTTTTCTGGAATCATCTTGGAAACATTCCCAAACTGAATATAAACCAGAGCAACAGCGTGTGGCAAGAAAATAATGGATGTACTTGACTTAGGTCAACTTATAGTTTTATCTCTTCCCCTTTAATAGAAGACCAACCATATGTAATCATGAAGGAAGATAAATTACTTCCTGTCTGCATTTTTTTTTTTTTTTTTTTTTTTTTTTCTGGAGTGGTTAGATGAATTTACACTGAGAATTCAGTAAAGAATGACCAATATTTTTCCATTCCCACACACAAAACACTCCATTTACTGCAATGGCAGTTGGGAGATTTTGACACAGCCAGGAAATTGTGAGCTGATGTTCTCCTGAAACATTTTATATGTCTCTTTGTGGATAATATTATTAAGAGGCCCTGTATAAGGGTTATTTTGCACCTTAGTTGGCTAGTCATTTTTATTGCTTTTCTTATTTCACAGAATGAGGACAAATGGTAGCTATCAAGCATGTAGCTGGGCAATAAAATATAGATGGCATGGGACCAGGTTGAGAAGACAACAGGAAAAAAACAACAAAACAGAACAGATAGACATTAGTTTGGGGTAGGAGAAAGAGGGAGGGATGGGACAATTTTTGCTCATATTTTATTCCCAAAGTAGTTGTGCTCTGATCTGCAGCACTTTACAAGTATTTGTCTCTTCATTACTCTCCATCATCAATGATGGAGATTAGCTCCTTTTCAAGGAGTTCTCTAAGAAATTACAAAGATCCTGAAGTCAGTTTCCCCGTTCAGTCACAGGGCATTCACCCAGTTCACTTCAGACCTTTTCCAGTCTCCTAAAGTTTCCATAATTTATTATTCTCCCATGGTGACCACACTAGTGGAAGCTTTGTTGATAAGAAACAGCAGCGGTAGCATCAAAATGGGTTGTGTGGTGGATTAAGTGCATACTTGCACCTGCACATATCCCCCACCATCACCATCTCCCTGCTCTTTCTACACATTTTCTCTATTAGATCTACCCTTGGAACATGTTCCTTGTAATAAAGTTCCTATAGTTATGGGTTACCTTGAGTGTGAAAAGACAGGCAACTTTTTGCTGTGCAGTGACAGTCCTGCCTCATTGGTCTGTCTCCTTCACTGTCTTGAGCAGAACTCAAAGACTTTTGCTCTCAAATCCCAAACACATGACTCAGGAATTGAATGTTATCTGAAGTCCGCTTGGAAAAATGCAGCCTAAGAAAATCAAGAAATAACTAACCTACGTGGCCCAGGGAGTACAATGTAATGTGCCATTCAGCACTATGCTGAATAAACAGAAAGAATGACTTTGAATATATGTATATATATTTTTTATGTTACTAGCCAGGTAATACTGTCCAAAGGGACAAGAATGATATGTGTGGATGATTGTTTAAGTAAAACTCTCTTTTTAACCTTACTACAAGCTGAAATCATAGCAGAGAGCTTGCTTGTTTTAGGTAAAACTGTTTCCAGACTAGAACTGTACACTTTGTGGGTGAAGGATAGAGTCAGTGAACAAAACCCTGCACTTTCTGGTTGCATTGACTAAGTTGTGGGTACTGGAACTTCCTCATTGGGTTTTCTTTAATTAAATGCCTCATATATTCTTGGCATTTAATGATCGGGGGGAAGAGCCAGGTCTATTATTCGAAACTGCTGTCAAAGGTTCTGTCACTGAGGCTAGATTGCCAGATACTACTACTTTCTAAGAGCAGTTGTCCAAAAATAAAATCAATTAAAAAAAAGTTTTGGGAGAAAAATATGGCCTCACATTTGAGGGCAATAGTCAGCCTCTAACTGCAAGATATTAAAGGGCAAAGAATAACTTGTGACTGACCGTTCTGAGGGGTTTTTTTGATCTCTACCACTGAAATATCTGGCACTGACCACTGTTAATGGAGAGCTGGTATACATGGCTTTTTGGCTTCTACAGTGCAAGACATTTTTATTTCCCCCAGGGAAAAGCTGCATAGGCATTTGTGTCTACAAAAAATTTGATCTTTATCTAAAAATGAATACTTCAGACTTCATTGGGATTCATTAGAATGCTGTTTTTGGCAAAGATGGATTTGACTTTTGTGCGCTTATGCACTGGTATTGGTATGGCGCAGATGGTACATACATATTGTTCTCTGTCTGCAATGATAGATAACATCAATTATAATATGCAATTTTACATTGAAATATAATTAGATTTATACGTACAATGATGATTGGAGACAGAGAGCAGGGAGGAGATGGGTATGAGATGGACAACCACCTAACATTGTTGGCTGCTGCATGGGCAGATATATTTCTTCTCTCCTATTTCTCAGATCTGAGTGTAATATAATTCTCATCCACCCTATCTGTGCCTCTATATATGTTAGATATTTTGGTTTTTCTTCTGTTAATTGTTCCTGGGCAAATGTTTTCAATGAGCTGTTGAAAGTGGTCTCTAGTTTGTGTAGACAATTCAGCCAGTTTACTGGACACTTGGCAGAGAGTCTTTTTCAGGGGACTTAGACTTCCAACACAACAAGAAAAAAAACTTGAAAGAAGGAACAGATGCCAGTTGATTAACACAAATAGATCAGAAAGAAAGCATATATTTGTCTCAAACTGAAGTGCTGTAACAACTACTAAGTTCAGGAGTCTGAAGCTCGAGGAGTGTTTTCTTACAATGTTACTGAAATGCAGAATTGAAAGAGAAAATAAGAAGAAGGAATGCCATTCAGATGGGCCTGGTACAAGCTTGAAAAATAGGTCCACAAGGACGTAATGAGGTTTAACAAGGCCTTGTGCAGGGTGTTGTACTTGGTTTGGGGCAATCTCAGATATGTGTACAGACTAGTAGAAGAACTCTCTTAGAGCAACCCTGTGGAGAAGGACCTAAGGGGTCCTGCTAAACAAAAAGATGGAAATGAGCCAGCAGTGTGCACTTGTAGCCTGGAAGGCCAACTATGTCCTGGGCTGCATCAAAAGAGGGATGGACAGGAAGATGAGAAAACAACTGTGCCCCTCTACATTCCCCACCTGAAGCTCCATTTGGAGTACTTGCATCCAGTACAGCAGATCCCACCGCAAGAAGAATATGGAGCCATTGGAGTGGGTGCAGAGGAGGGCCATGAAGATGGAGATTGCATCTCTGCTATGAAAAAAAAAAAAAGGCCGAAGGAGTTAGGTTTGTTTAGTTTGCAGAAGGCTGTGGAGAGACCTCATTGTGGCCTTTCAATACTTAAAGGGTGATTACAAACAGGAGGGAGACCAACTTTTTACATGATTAGATAGTGACAGGAGAAAGGGGAATGATTTTAAACTGGAAGAGGAGAGATTTAGATTAGATGTGTGGAAATTTTTCACTGGGAGGGTGGCATTGTGTTGGAACAGGCTGCCCGGAGAAACTGTGAATGCCCCATCCCTGGAGGTATTCAACACCACACTGAATATGGCCCTCGGCAGCCTGATCTATTGACTGATTCTGTGAATTATGAGTTACTCTTAAGAAATTTATTCTGACATCTGAAGTGCTCTATCATATGGTATATAATGGTATAATATGAACAATGGTGGTCATGATGGCTCTCCCCAGTTGGTGGAGTCACCAAAGTCTGACCAGACCTCACTTAGCATTAAAACCTCATTGGCAAAGAAAAAATGATGGGTCATTGTCAGTGGTGACTCTCTGCTGAAGGGAGAAGAGGAGCCAATATTTAGACTAGACCCTCTGTACAGGGTCCTCCCTGGAACTGCCTTCCAGGAGCCTGGGTTAAACATGTAAGGAAGAAACTTCCTTCCCTAGTTCAGCACTCATATTCCCCATTGTTGTTTCAGGTAGGCAGAGATGATGTAGGAAGAACTTCCCTAAAGACTATGAAAAAGGACTTCAGAGCCTTGGGGCGACAGGTAAAGGGTTTGGGAGCACAAGTTGTGTTCTCTATCTCTCCAGTTATAGGGAATGATAGGGACTAAATAGGGAGATGGTTGATTCACCATTCCTGGATGTGCTTAAAAACCATTTGGATGTGGTGCTCAGGGACATGATTTAGTGGAGGGTTGTTAGAGTTAGAGTAGTATGGTTAGGTTGTGGTTGGACTTGATCTTTAAGATCCTTTCCAACCTGAATGATTTTATGTATCTATGATTCTATGATTCTATCTGGCTCAAACTCATATCTCACATAGTTGGCTGGTAAATCAGAGATAACTCTCCAAGTGGAGACGGTAACCTGAAAGAGATGAACTGCTGAATGGGTCCTCAGCAAGTAGGCATAAATTTGGAAATTCGGTTCTGTACTTAATCAAAAAAATGGTGTAACTTCCTGTCTGTCCTGCACCTGTATTTCTAGAATTCCTTCCAGCTTACAACTAGGAAAAGCAAGCAGGTAGTGGTATTTGTCAGTGGTGTTGTGGTAAATTAAAAGGCTGAATTTGTCTCTCCAGTGTTTTGGAGGTGAATAAGCTTGATGTCACATCAGAGGTGGATACTTCCCATTTTTCTGTTTCTTATAAGTTACAGGCTAATGTTTACTAGCAACATGGGTTCCTTTATTTCTAGGAGGTGAATTTAATTTTTAATTTAATATCTATTCTGTGATTAGGAAAACCCATTAGATATGTCTTTATAGGCATAGAAAGGACCAAGTTTAGAAAATTCATACAAGAAACTCGTTTTCATGCTCTGTATGCAGTCCAGCACTTCTTCCATATGCTTTCAAGACTGAAAATGTGTTGCACCTGACTGGCCAAGTCCTATTTCTTTTGTACTCATATATATTTGACCAGTGAACTTGTCTAATGCCTTCATAATAATTTTTCTCTAAGTTTTGTGCAAATGTGAATTACTACAGTGTGTAAAGATGCATAGAATTATGTGTTTTGTCTACTGATCTCAGCATCTGACATGAGAATGTACTTCATTAAAGACCATTGTTGAAATATTTTTCTTTTTTCCTTAATCAGTAATTTAACAAAGTTTTAAATTGGTCATTTTGAAATAACCCACTTGTTCCCCTTAAACAATCTAGAAATAGAAAGGTATAAGACAAAGTCAGTAGTCAAATATTGGCAGATTTGTATTGGACATTTGCCCAATTTCATTAATGACCTGATTTGGAAAACATCTATTTATCTATATATCTCTTTAGAATAGATACAATAGTAAGACTCAAAACTGAGATTTTAAAACTTGGATGAATTGGAAGAGGGAATAAGTTTGTAAAAGATGGTGGAAGGGAAAAAGAACTACCGCAACCACCAAAACTAGTTGACAGAGATAAGTTCGTAATGACATGAATCAGACACAAGGTGATACCAACTTGCTCACTTTTCTTCACAGGAACATTTTACAGAGCACCCCAGTAGGTCTCTGAACTTGTTAAAATATCAAGAAAGACAGAGCTGTTAAAAGAGCAGTTCTTAAATCAGCTCCCAGGTGAAATATGAAAGAAGAAGAGCTCCTAAGGGTTCAAAGTAACACTGTTGCATTGAAAGCTGATGTTGTTCAGTTCATTTAGAAAATACTGTAAACTACTTTAGTACAAAAATTTAGCAAAGGAATCTTTCATTAATAGGGCAGAATTGACTGCACTGCAAATAAAGTGATGTTTACAGAATTCTGAATGATCTTTCAAAGATTCAATACCCTTTTGCTGTTGTTCACTGTAAGCAGCATATTAAACTTGTCATTTTTAATAACGTGAAAATGTCATAATTAGATCATTATCTTGTGGGAAATATGCTTACACTTTACACAAATTCTCAATTAGATCTTTAGCTTTGCTGAGTATTTTTGTCTTAAACAAAAGCTTTTGCCCTAAAACACAACTCCAAGGGGTAGTTGTCAGTATGTATTAAATTTAGTCTGAGACCAAATTCTATCAGTTTTAAGTTTAGCTAAAGAATTTCTTTAATTGCAAACAAATCTCCCTGTGATCATTTATGCCTGATCAATTTTGTCTAAAGATGAATCACAAATACTCCTTCAACTCAAGATCTAGCTGTTGTTCCTGTTTGCAGATTCAGTAGTTCAAATTTTCTCCAGAATGTTAAATGTGAATTTGTTGTTGTTGTTGTTGGGTTTTGTTTGTTTGTTTGAATTATTGTTTTTGTTATTTTACCTTTATAGCAAATTGCTCAAGAACAGGTTTAATAGATTTCCTCATAATTTCCTCTGTTTCTTGCTTTGTTGTCTTCATTTTTATTTTCAAAAATGCATTTTATTTTCAAAAATTATTCCCTCAGTCCCAGAGCTGGGATGGTGAGCTGCACTAGTAGTTCTTCCTCTGCTGAGCCTGTAATTTCAGGGAGCTTTGCTGTCAGTTACACCTTTCATGGCAGTTTTGAGGTCAGAGGTGAATAAAGTCAGACCTTCAAGAACTGCACATAGAGGAATTGCCCATGAGACTTCTTCAGTTGGGAAGCAGTGTGCATAATGAGTATGGTGGCCTACTGATGTGTTGCATTAAGCATAGGCTGGCCATCCAGCACAGCACACCTGCAACAATTGAAAATAACAATAGTTCATATGAAATAATGTAGCAAATACAGAGGGATGCATTTTATATCAGTCCTAGTTGAAATTAAATATTTTAATTTAGATACATATAGCATATATAGGGTATGTATAAATATTTCCAGACAGGCTTGGTAGTTTTTGTATTTTGTAGAAGTTTCTTATTTCCTTTAAGTGTCTGAAAATAAGATTTCAAGATCAAAATATATGATTTTCTAATGAGATGGAAGTTGTGATTTTTATTCATCTCTAGTAACAAATTCTTTATTGACAACAATAGAAAGGAACTTTGGAAGCAGCAGAATAAAGATGATTGAGATGAAGGGGGGATGAAACCTGAGGGAAGGAGGAAGGTGAGGAAGTATCTATGCCCTTATGTTAGCATCTTTCTCCAGGAAAGTTGACAATAACGAGTCTTAAATTGAAGATTCATTCAGGCAGACTTAAGATACACTACGATATTTTTTCCATATAATTTTTAGGAGAACTTGCTTTGTGCAACATCACACGTCATTGTAATGAATAAACGAAATAAAGGGACATGTCAGAGATTCTTTTAAGACAACTTGTATGTCCAGTCTAACCCCCTTTTTACTTCTCCATTTAAACTGTCCTGCTGTCTTGGACTTTCTGTATATTTGGAATAGAGTAATTTTAGAGTAATTTTGTTCACTTGTATTGAGAAGAAAAAAAATCACAAACTGCTTTTGTAACTTGAGTGAAGAGACATCTAGAGTTTCTTGCTTTTTGAGATTTTTGTACTATTTTAAAAATCAAGAGAACAAAACTGGTCTTGAAATTTTGATATACATCTCACACTAAATGGGCTGCAGCTCATAAAGTAATCCTGATTGAATGATTTATCTTCTGTAAGAAATCCATGTGGATAAAGTGGCTAGATAAGAGAGGATGGAATAGCATACAGTAGAAATAAGTTCTTATGCTTTTTGTAAATGGCATTCTTTTGTTCATTGTGTAAAATATTCTAACAGAAATGTTCAGTGTACATATTAATTGGTGGGATTTAGGAGCTCCAGATACAAAGCCTGCACATATCACCTCTGATTGGCTCACAAATAAAGTTTCATGGAGTATAACAAAATAATATAATGCTCTATTTCTGGGTCATGTGAGGAACATCTGGATAACTCTTGATTGTGAATTTGTGTAGAAAAATAACAGACCTGCCTCTGTGGAGTATTATTCCAATAGGTAGCACATTAGAAAGTCAGTTTGTTGTACAAGAAAAACAGGATAGAGTCCCATTCCCATTTCTAACCTTGCAGCAAGGTTTGTTTACTGTATTAGTCAGAAGAGAACAAGTTGGCTTTTGGGCAAGGAAGCTCTTTTTAGCTGAAAGTTGAATGTTCTGTCAATCTTGAACAGTTAATCTAATGAAAAACACTATTTCTTCCTACAAAATTTCCTGGCTCACAGTGATGAAAACCTTTCTTCTGTTAAATCCTACCACTGGCTTAATTCAGGAAAATGCATAGGTTTGTACTAAAGGCATCCTTTTTCAGAGTAGTACTTAATGTCATGACTGAGTTAAAGCAATATATATTCATTGATTTCACAGGAACAAACACGCACTTCAAATTAAGCATCTGCTTAAGCACTGTCTTTCAGAGGGTTGGAGCTATGACAGTCATAATTAGATTAAGCTGAACACAGCTATCTTATTCAGATTCCTTTATTATTTCATCTCTCTGATTACCAATAGTCCTAAAAAGTACTGCAGCTCTTTATCAGTATGACCTGTATTTCACACATGTAAAAAGTTTCATGTCAGTCTTGGTAAGCCCTTTCACAGTCCCTGACAGAGTTCAATCGTGAAAGTTGGAAATAAACAGAAATTTGGTTAGTACAGGAAGCTTAGGAAGTGTTTGCATGGTCTGTAATTGTGGTCATCTGTATCCAGCCAGAGGGGAACATCTAATTTTCTAGTTTATGTAATTGAATTTTTGACTGCTGCATAGTGAATAGGTTTTTGGTTTTTTTTTTAGAGAGAGAGAGAGAAAAATAAACTCTAATTATAATGTATGCAGACTGCAGTATTTAAATAAGCAAATAGTGGTCTATTCTTGGCATTTCCTCTTCTGGAAAGAAAAAGCTTTAGGAAAGACTCATCTGTTTTACAAAGAAATTACTTCCTATAATCAAAATTTCTTTGCTATTTAGCCAAGGAATTTGAGTCTAGTGGACATTCTAATGATTTTAAAAGACAACCAGATGCATGTTCCTGTTAAAACTTTATTCTTCTTTTCTCTCTCTTTTTTTTGTGAATTTTACCTTTTCTTCTTTTCAAGTTCATGACTAACAAGCATCTGAGAAACTGAGAAGCAATAGGTAGTCCTCACTTGGAACACTACCATGGAAAAGAAGCAACATGGGTACGTTTTCTCCTCTTAAATCACATTTTGATGGACTTCAATTAAAACAAAGGAGACAGAAAAGTTATTTGTGGTAACATCTATAAAATATTAAAATCTCTCCGGATATTTTCAAAGGGATGAAACACATTCTTCAAGGACTCTGCCAACGACTGTCAAGCACAGATACAGAAATATGCTAGAAGGAAGGAATAAGGAAGGTCTGTGGATTAGCTCTATTTTTATTCCAACTATATACAATTAACTACACTCAAGCAATCAATTTAAATGAGAAATGACATTTTACATCTAATGTTAAAAATGAAGTAACAATTCCCAAACTTTTTCCTTCTAAAAAAAACTAACTAGTGCAACATGACTTAAAGGATAAATGACTTTTTTTCCAGGCCATCTGCATTTATGTAGGGTGTTTCATTATGAACTGATTTTACAACACCTAGATCTACTGCCTTTAAACAGTGTGTAGGAGGTCTCTTCAAAAGAAAGGAACCCTTACAAGCCCCTCAGGGTCACCTCTATTTATCTTCAGTCCCCTACATGTTTTGTAGACAGGCTGTCATGGAATGCTTTAGTTGCAGCAGTGAAGCGCAGAAGCAACCTCATGGTTGTCTAAGTGCTATTTAGAGGTTGAAATGGGACATACCACCAGCTATACACCACTTCAAACTTGGTCAAGTTAAGTATGATGGCTTGTCACTGCCAATCCTTATTCAACTTAATTGGTAGGGAGATACTATAGGCCTTTTCCTTCTCTCTCTGTGCATTCTGCTCTTCTTCGGTACATCCCATCTCAAGATTTTTCACTTACATTAATATCTCTATTAATACCATTAGTAGAATAGTATTAATAGAATACCATTGGACTTTCTTGATTTTATGCCAGAAGTATATGGATATGAAGAGAAAGAAGATGTCTTTTCAGTTACCAGCTCTTTTTCCTTGTTTTTTCAAAGCTTTATATCCAGGCTGGCTTTGGAGAAGCCAGGGAGGTCCTTCCCAATGACCTGGAATATGATGTAATAAGGCCTGAGTGTATTTGTCAAGTGCATAAAGTCATGCACCGGCTCTGCCACAAAGGCTGTAGGAAACAGAGGAGCATGTTCACAGGTGGCTAGCACACAGACAATTATCTGGACCTGACTTACAGTAGGAAAATTCTTATCAAAATAACATGAATTATGGAACCTAAAATATCACAGTATTTTCATTTTCAGTACCCTCAAACAGTGCATTTTCTTCTTGCAAATACATTTGAATGCATTTGTGTGTGTTTATCTCTACGTGCAGTAATATAATGTCTCCTGCAATTCTCACAGGGACTGATTTAAAGCCCTTTAAAACAAGAGGAGTATTTGTATTGCTTTCATTGGTCTGCAAATTAGACCTCTCAAAAATAATAGTGAGAGCTCTATTCTGTGTTTCATTTTAGATAATTGTCCAAAACCAAAAATGTTTCTCTCATTTTATCTGGAGGATGCCTTCTTGTGAATACTAGAAATCTAGGAATTCTGAAGTCCAGAGATATGTGCTATGATTCTGTATTCATTCAATTTTCATTCTTTCTGTGCTGATCTTCTTATAGCAATTCTGATTACAGATTATTAGACGTGTAATTAATTTTATCCAAAATTATTGCCTTAATGGCAAAATTCTCAGGTAGTTGATAAGCCTGACCCTGTGGAAATGTCTGTTAAACCTTCTGAATAATTTAATGAAGAAAACCAGGACCATTTGCATCCTCGAGCTAATTTGCCTTCTGTAACAGACAACAAAGTTTCTACTGTTTATTGATCAGGAAGCAAAGGAAATAGGTAAGTGCATAAAATGAAAGTAGAAAATAAATAAGTAATTATTAATGATACAGGAATGGAAAATGACATGCTTTAATCTAGAGAACCATGGCAATAATCAATTAATCTTAAAGAGGAAGTAAAAGTAAAATCATCAGGAATCTATCGCAAGTGTGACTTAATTTCTCTAAAATACATAAGAATCTAAGCTGCTGCAAATAAGTGCCTATGTATTTGCTTATTTTTCCAACAGTGTGCAAGCAGAGTAGGGCAATTAATAGAAGCATAGAATCACAGAATGGTTTGGGTTCAAAGGGAACTTAAAGAGAGCATTTAGTTCCAATCCCACTGCCATGGGCAGGGCTGCCTCTCACTAGATCAGGCCGACCAGGATGCCATACAGTCTGGCCTTGAAAGCCCCCAGGGATGGGACATTGACAACTTTTCTGGGCAATCTGTTCCAGTACCTTACCATTCTTATAGTGAAAAATTGCTTCCTAATATGTAGTCTAAATCTAACCTCTTTTTCTGTGTAGGACTTCTTGTCCTATCATCACACTCACTTAAAAAATGCCCATCTCCAGCTTTCTTGCAGCTTTATCTGCCATTGGCAGAATGCTAAAGTGAATATGGTTACCTAAGACATGGTCTCAGATCAGATAACTGACAGGAATGTTTGCTTCCTGGTTGTAGCATAAAAGCCCATTCCACATAAAAGCAGCTCATGAGAAAATCAAAATGTACATAATGCAAGCTTGTATTCCCTGTCTTCCTCACCTAAGTGTTTAGAAACACATTCCCGTGGTAAAGCTTTGAAGAACGTAATAAATTTGGTGGTAAAATTGGAAGAGGGACACATTAAAAAAAAAAAAAAAAAAAAAAAAAAGCAAAATTGAGATTTCATTTCTATTTAAAACTGACATCTTAGCATTTGGTGTCCCAAACTGCAACTGGCTTAGGTTGAGTAATCTTAGTGAACTCCATAAAGAAAACAGAAAGCAACTGCATGGGTTTAATCTATTACAGTTGGAGGTATTTTAATTGAGTAGAGTGCTAGTTTATTTTCTTAAGAAAATAAATCTAAAAAAAAATTCTATGTCAAAGGGATAACTTTCAAACTTGCAAAAAGGCCCTATCAGGAAGTATGATTTTGTCCTCTTATTCCTTTGACAAAGGTCTCCATCTTTATGACTGTGCTTTTTCTAGTGACAGCGATTACAGCTAAGACTCCAGCAATATGATCTTATGCTTTTTATGATTTTTTTTTCTCTCACAGTCTGTTAGAATTTCTCTGTTTTTCTCAGTCTGTTATAAAATAAGTCGCATTCTTCAGCACTGCATACCTGTTGAAGATCTCACTGTTAAAAGAAAAAAAAATAAGAAATAAGAAAAAAAGCTGCTACTTTATCTTTGAAGTGGCTAGGGGAAGTAGTTAATTCCCCCTGGGTAGGCACAAACATTCCATTGCTTGTGACATGTGTAAAGGTTGCTGTTCAGAGCAGACTCCTTTCAGGACCCATTTCTTCTGGGCACTTACATTTCTAAACCCCTCAAGAGGGTCGTACTTTTGAAAAAAGAGAGTGGAAGCTCTGGTGTCCCAGTCTAAGATTATACGAGCATTTCTGTGAACAAACTTTGGATCACTCCAGAGTTGGAAGTGAACATGTAAAGTGTCAGTAACTCTTTTATAAGACTTTTTGTGATGCATCTGATTGACCCACATTACGATGTATAATAGCATGAAAGAGTTAGTAATCAGTGCTAATGAATACATG
Source organism: Lagopus leucura (assembly GCF_019238085.1). Taxonomy (NCBI): domain Eukaryota; kingdom Metazoa; phylum Chordata; class Aves; order Galliformes; family Phasianidae; genus Lagopus; species Lagopus leucura. Next base: position 27,942,435 of record NW_024962262.1, read on the forward strand.
TACCTACCTGATTCATATACTGGGCATTACCCCTTACTAATGCTTTTGTTTTGCATTCATTAAAATTCCCATCATGTCACAAAATGCTGAACATTTACTATAATAAAAACAAAAGCAAACAAAAGAATGAGACACATTTATTGCAAATTTCAGTCAAAAAAGATATAAATAAGGAAATCACATAGCACAGGCACATTGTCCCCATCCTACTCTACTTTAGTTCACTAATTAATGTTTTTAGAAAGGATATTTACAGTAAGACCTCAAGCAAATACTCAGAGCTTGTGGCACAATCCTTCTCTGTCCTCCTGTCTTTCCCTTCCCCCACCTGCAAAGGAGACAGCTTACTCATTTCTCTTTTCCTGTAGAGTCAGGACTTACAGAAATTCAGTTCTTGTGACTTAGATTTATATAAATCATTTCACAAATCTTCTTCTCAAGCAAATTTCTTATAAAGCAAAAATTGGTAATTGTTAGTAGAATTTTAGTAGACTGTATTGAAAATAGTTTAGATAAATATAAGATGCTAGAAGAATCCGGTGTATGTAAGATTATCTATCTATCTATCTATCTGAGTAACAAAAAAATTTTGTTTGTTTGTTTATTTGATTATTTATTTACTCATTTACTGCCATGTTATGCTTGAAAAATGTATCTGGATATGAAGCACCAGACTTCATTCCAGGAAAAGCTGACACTTAAAAGTTTTTAGTACGAACTACTGTAAGTATGTGGTTTTTTTAAAAATTATTTTTATTATTTTTAAAAAGAAATGTTAATTTGACACTGCACTGTACTCTTTTAAACATGTCAAAATCTATTCCCTAATACATTAAAAAATAATAAGAGGATTAAGCATGTACCACAAATCATTTGCAGTTTGGGAGAGAGGTAATGCAAAAATAAATGTTCTTTTAGTTCTGCTTTTAACATATAATGACTTGGAGATATACTATGATGGCTTTATTTGTATTAACAATTATTCAGTAAACGTTCCTATAGGTGACTATATGGTGTATTTGAGTAGGACAATATATTCACTGAGAATGAAAGGAGAAAAATGTCATTTCTGAGGAGACGCTTGCTATGGTATCACAAAAAGGACTGGGAAATGCAAAATAGACTTGTGCAGTGACAAGACAAAAAAAACTGCTCTGCATGTAATACATTACCTCAGAGAAGGCTCGGAAGCCTCTCTAGCCTGATATGATTATTTGTGAGAATTTGGAAATACCGGAACCTAGACTATAAAGAGAATAAATGGCCAGCTACATTCAGGAAAAAGACAGACAGTACAGCCATAAATATTTCTGAAACCAGCTATAAAAATGTATCTTTTCCTCACACTGAAAAAATAGGTTATTATTAATAAATAAAAACCACAACCAAAACCATTTTCTACTTTTGCTTCTCGATATTGTGTTAGCATTAACACTTGTGTTGACATGTTGAAAGTAAGGCTAAACTCAGGAGAGATCTCACTTTTATTTGCTCAGCTATCAAGAGATTTGTTTGCTGAGATGAAATCTATCAGACTGAGCCCTCCAGGACAAAGAAATGATTAGTTTGAAGATTAGACTGAGGATTCCTCATGGGTGTAGATATAGGAGTCGTGCTGCTCTCACCTTCCAAACTACAGCAGCAGAAAAATATGGGGATAAAGAGTTTTAAGGAAGATCGTTTTCATGAAAATGGGCTCCAAAACCAGACCTACAAGTTCCTTCAGAAAACTGGACCTTGATCCATGAGGTCTTGTGGTTTCCTTTTTGGGTTACAGATCTGCGTTGCAATAATTCTGCTTTACGTACAGAAATTTCCAGTTAATTAAGATAATCATGTTAGCTATGTAAAACTGGGATCTCCTCAGTGACTTGTCTCCATGCAGGTTCTTAGCTCTATCAGGTATTTTCCCTCTGCCACTGGAACTTTTTCTATATAGATTATTCCTTTTCAGTCAACATAACTAACTCTACTCAAATCTCAAATCTCTTTCCAGCCAGTTCCCCACCCCTGAATACAATCTATGCTTTATTAAAATATTTTCTCTATAACCCAAGTGATTAGCCCTCTGATTTGACAATGTATGCAGCTTTTGTAACTAAGCAAGCCATGGTAGTTACAGTTCAGCTTCAAACTTATTTGGCCATGCAATGTTATTCCATGAGTTGGCTGTGATTTTATGTTCCTGTCATAGTGCTATGTTGCTTGCCATTCAACATAGTCCTTCAGATCATCCATTTCATAGGTGAAGTAAGTCATATGCAATGTTTCCTTGTTTGCCCAAGGCCATGATGAGTTGGTACTAAGGAAGAAGAGAAGCCAGTCATTCTGATTCTTAGCACTGTGCTCCAAGCATTCATAAATATCCAAAGAAATCAGCTTAATGCTAGAAATGTAGTAAAAAATACTGTGATAAGGGAAATGCTTGAAAAATTTTTGAAGGGTTTCCCAAAGCACAGAAGAAATCAAATGTCCTAATGGAGTTCTAACATCTGCTGTTGAATTCAGTCTAATTACAGATAATCACCTAGAATTATATTTCATTCAGTATGCTTTCTAGAAGTACAAATACTGGATTCTGCATGATCTTTTCCATCTGAAGTACGGACTGGTGTCCTACCAAAGCTGCCCTTCAGCCTCTAACATCATTCTGTACAATTTGTTTCTGTTTGATCCTAGAAAAGTATGGGAAACAAACAGAAACACCAAACCAAGAAACCCCCAGAGAAATTTTTTTCTCTGAAGAATTGCAAAAATAGACTCCAGCTGATCCTCACTAATTACTCTTGTTGAAAGTGTAGCTTTTTAAAGTGATGTAAAAAACTGGCTTTATTAAGGGGAAGTCCACCACATGCTGTCTGGGGAAGCCCAGATTTACACACGTGATAATTTGGAGTCAAATTATCAAATTATCTACTTCTCATCCTTATTTATATCACTTTGTGATATGACTCAGCTCATTAAATATATAAGACTTAAATTATGTCCAAGAGAAAGTGTTTCTATCCTGCCAAGTCATCCTGGGATAGAGTTCTATTATCCATCAAACTTCTAAACAAGGATTTCCTCCTACTCAATTCTGAGTAATAATTTGGAGGTAAGACATTGGTATTCCCTCTAAATGACTGGGATGAGCTCACTGAGTATGAATCATTTAACAGTGTAGGTACGTTAGGAGAGGGCAAATAGTGTTATAATTGATTTTCATTTTGCTGCTGGAGTGTATATTTTCCATTCAGGTCATTTGCTTAATCAGCAACAATTCATACATCCAATGAATCACATCCTTGTCAAAAATGATCACAGGAAGAAGAGGCTGAGCAAGCACGGCTACTCATTCTCCTCAAGGCAAATTGCCTTATAGTAACCTTCAAAAAATGCTGTTAAAAATAAAATTAGAGATCTTGTCATTTTTTTGTTTCTTGGCATGGAAGCTGTTGCACCTGCTTTGTGTAGACAGTCACCAAGTTCCTATAGTTTTCAGCCTCCTCCAAAAAATGTTTTCACAGACCTTCACTGGTCTCCCATTTGCCTCTCCTGGATTCCCTCTGCTTCCAGATGGAACACCATAAGTTCCTGAGATCAATAATCTTATAAAATAGTAGCCAGGAGATTCCCGTTCAAAATGAAATTGGCCAGATAAAACTAGCTAAGAGCTGGTCTTTTAAAGCATAATTTCCATAATACAGTTTGAACTAACCTCTTTGGAAAATACCTTTGAAGGCTGCATTATAAATTCCCTAATTCCACCCATTCTGTGTTACAAGGTCCACAGAGCCAGAATCTGGTCCAAAAACTATGCTCGTAAAATTCCCTTTAAGAACTCTATCCAGTAACTATATCTAACTATGAATTGTAACAAAATGGGGTCTGGAAAGAAATCAATCACCATTGTTAAAGTCCAGGCATCTTTTCCATTAATATCATGCATATTTCACCCATAAAATAGCTTAAAAGAAAAAATAATGATGGCAATTGGAAGTTAGTCCATAATAGAGTCTAGATTAAGAGTTCATATATTTGGAAGTTGTCACAGAATTAAACAAATAAAATAAAAAAACAAACACCAAAACCAATAGCAATAAAAAAACCTGACAACTCAAGTTTAGAGGACTACATATACATACATATATATATACATACATCTATATATGCATATAAATATTCCCTGTTGTTTACCAGTAGAGCTGCTGTGATTAATGTATTTTTTTTAAGTGAAATTGATCACCTTTGAAGGGTTTACGTACATTCTTCACTAACTTTATCAGAACTCAGATTTTTACTTAGCTTCAGAAAGATTAGTTCGTTTTTTCCTCACCAGAACTAGATGCCCAAAATCTAAGTAAGACTTCATCTTATTCTGTCACACTAGATGATGGACTTCAGTACTTCCTATGTTTTATTTCACATACGGAACATTAGCAGTGAGAGAAACAGTAATAGTAGCAGTCAGAAGATATTTATATGTTAGAAGGAAGTTGATATAAAATCAGTAATGGTAGGATAGAAAGAAACTAGAGAAAGATAATATATATTGGTGTATTGGCTATATACTAGAGAAAGATATATTGGTATTGTTCTAGGTCAAAGAAGGAAAAATTTTCTGGAGCAGTCAGTGGGCCTGGGAGGCCTGGTGCTGAAACATCAGGTCTTCAGAGTCCTGCCCTGGGAGTTCACTTTGTTCTAGCTTGGCAAAGTGACTATTGGAAGGGATTTTACAGCTTAGTTCCTCTCTTGTACAGAGAAGATAATATTATCTTTACCTTCTTTGTTTGTTGTCATCTAGAGCAGAATCTAGTTCTCATCAGCCAAAGTACAGCACTGAATGTACTGTGGCCCAGATTCAGCAAAGGAAACCAGCTCCTTCTAGCAAAATCTTGGCAATAGAGTAACAGCTCAACCTCAGAGCCCAGTTTTGCCAGACAGGTGAGGACTGTTTGTTTTTGCCTTTGCCTACTACCAAGAACTGGTATTTCCTAGTATCTCACAAGCTGTATCTTGTACCACCTTCATGGAACACTGTTCTGGGTGAATGTGATTTTATCAAACACACAATCTTGACATATTCATATTATGAACATCCAGGAACATGTCTCACTAGCACTTCTGTGCTTTCTTCTGAATCACTTGAAACTGGTGACTGCTGTACACCAACAAAATGTCAGGAAAGCTAGGCAGAAAACTTCAGTTAATTGAAGCATCTCTTATTCATGGAATTCTTTCAGGCAAACAGGGAAATATTTTTCTACTTTATCTGAATTTCCTCAAGAACAGAATCATGTGTCATTAGCAGAGTACCTGACCATGGCAAAACAAATTCTAAGAAATCCTTTATTCAAAGTGTCCTCTGGTTCAGCAAAGCCTTGGAATTTGGCTGACCAAAGGAAGCATTTGGGACATATTCCAGCCAGACTGTATTAGCCAGCTCACCACAAGAACTTCCTATTTTTGCTGAATCCCTTCAATCAATTTGAGGCTGCTCTTTAAGATCAATAGAAGTGAGTTTAAGGATTGCTTGTTTGCCTTATGTTTGTGAAGTGGTTCTTGTACACTGGTTTCTCTTTCTTACATCAGAGCTATTCCTGTTCACTTTAAGATTTTAGATCGTTGCTAAATTTACAAAGAGAAACAGAGTATGAAAGAGATAAAAATACTTTTCTCCTGGAAGCAAAATAATGGCAAAATAATCAACATGAAACAGGACAAGGAAAGGTTTATAAGTGATAACAAAAATTATAAAGTAAAGGATGATCTTCTAGCTAGACTGCTTCTAAACAATAATATGCTATATGGAATCTAAAATGGACATATATAAAATATTCATAAATTCTCTTGAACTGAAAATTGCAGAATTTACAATTTAAATAGTTAATATGAATACAATATAAAAATGTAGGGAAATAAAAAGTCCTATTTGCTTTTATACAGACCTTGAAAAGTTAGTTGAAGGGGGAAAACAACAGCCGCTGCACAAAGAAATTAGTGTCTGATGCAAATAAGCTGGTGAAAACTACCACAGTAACTGAAATGGATTTGCATTTATGGCTTTCTAGAGGTGTAGGTAAATGAATGATTTCAGCTACTGGAAAATAATATTTGTATTAGGTAGCTTAGGGAGACTTAACTTCAATAGGGAAAAAATGAGTGCATTTTGTTTCTATCAGATCACTGAATCTTATTTAGAAAATAGCTATGAATTTGTTGTTTTTCTCTCACAGAGAATCTGTCCTTTTTCAAATATGGGTAAAGCGTAACAAACGTTTAATTGTTTTGTGTAGCCATGATCTCTTAATCTCAAACTTAGTGCAGATATATAACACTGCTTAGTGGGAGAAAACAGAGATTTGTTTGATTGAAATGAATGTTTGATCTCTAAAAGGACATTCAGGCTACCTGGAATACAGTGACTATCTTGTTGAGAAGTTATGCTTATTAGTATTAGGTAATTTGTAAAATCTTTGAGGTAGGAGCTTTTTATCTTTGCTTTCTCCTTAGGAAACTTGTCATTCCTCAGATTAATTATAAAACTAGAGAGAAATACATTTTATCTTATTTATTGCATTAGGCTAGGTCACTGAGGTATGAAAAGTAATATACTTCCTCCAGCATGGGCCAATGTTAGTTTAGAGGGTGAAAATGATCTTTCAATATACTTTGCTGCAGATACAGTGTTGGAAATGAAGCAACATTCCTTACCTCTTTGGTGACTGATTTTCAAAACCTAAAATGAAGATTACCATCCAAGCAAGGATACTTATGTTACGGATATTCTGCTGCCTAGTGGATGTGACCCAAAGACCATCTGATTTTAGACACAACTAATTCCTGATAATGCTTAAACACAAAATCTATAGGTGATGAAATATGGATATGACTCTTCATGTGAAAATACAGATTTCCCAAATCTAAGAAGGGTGAAGAGCAGAATCAACATTATATTCCTGTTTTCACTTTCACCAGGGCCCATGAAATGGATGGGGCACAGACTTACATGGAAATTATTTGAGAGGATAATATGAAATATATCACATTATATCATGAATAATGGTAATTACTCAAAAAAAAAAAAAAAAAAAAATCTCACAAGCAACAGTGATGAACAGTTGATACTTTTCCACTAATTAACATTCCAATGTATTTCAACAGTCTTCTACTTTGTGCAGGGATTAATTTTTACATTTCAAATAGACACAGATGAACAACTGAAATGTAAGAGCATTTGCTCAAGGTTTTAAAGGTGTCTAGAAAGCACCTTGATTTTTATCTTTTTGCTTTCTCTTTGACTCTCGGGTATGTTGAAGGACCTTTGTTCAATGCATAACAATGCAAAATGAAGCTTTAAAAGATACATGCAAGTAGTTCTATGTGAATATTACTTCTGAAGGGAGATCTAACTCATACAACAAAAAACTCTTTCGTTCAGGTCCTATCCTAAGACATCTAAAAGTGGTGGGACAGGAGCTATATTCCATTATTCCCAGGACATACTGGGAGTTTACTGCTCCCTAATGTGGCTCTTACCATGCCTTTTTGACTAGGCTAGCCCCATGGCAGAGCTCTTTTGTCTCCCCTACCTTTGTCCAAAATTAAACTGATCTGCAGATTTCAGACAAGACCAATTTGAATCTTTGGAAAGTGAAAAGAGAGAAAATATTAATGTGAGATCACTTCAATTTGAACTCTCACATTGACAGAGATACTTTATTTGACTCAAACTGGATAATTTTTATTCTGGCATATGATCACATCTATGCTATTTTAGAAGGATTTTCTTAGGTTTGATGATGTTACCACGGGTCATAATCTGGTTAATAAAAAGAAGCTGGAATAGAATTAAAACTATGGAGTGACTGTTCTGTTTCTCATACATAGCTATGGAGACAAGTTATTCTCCAAAATAGAATGTTGCTTCTGAAAGCAGAGTTTGTCATCAAGAAAATAACTGATGAGAAATTCAGCATTACTGCCTGAGTCACTGTCATGGGCCATATTTCCTCAGTGAAGTGCACTGTGAAAAACATAGAACTAGAATCCTAGTTAAAGCTGAGAGTGATATGGAGAGATTAAACCAAAGCTTTCTTCAGTGTGAAGAGAAAAAAGAAACTCAGAAGACCCTACAAATGTAGCATGCAGTTTTTGCTTGCTAACCTTCAACAAATGGAAATACATGGAAGATATGAAACCATAACAAAGGAAGCTGTTGCTGTATTAGGCTTTAGTTTTATAAAATATCATTTAGACTTGATATAATCTTGTCAAGTTTACTGCACCACAAAACTTGTTTGTTTTTTTTTTTAGGATTTTCATTTTTGTTTTTGTCTGTTTTTGTTTTTACAACAACAAACACTCACTCTCACACGTCTTACACGGGGAATATTTTACTTTCCCTTGAGGCTGTAAGGAGGCACGGCTTTCCTTATAGTTTAGTATTTTCTGACTTATACTTCTAGACTTCTACATGCTGCTAGCAGTTGCATTTCCAGCTAAAATCATACATATAGAATCCTTTTGTCCCCTGGAGAGACCATAAGCCTCTTCCAGGGTGTTTCTGGTATTATAACTGCATTCCTTTATTTTAATGTTAAGGCTGTATGGACTACTGCCAAGAAACAAAATTATTCCGAAGTCCCTGTATTACTGCCAGTTCATCTAAGCCAATGACTGAAACACAATTAAAATTCATTTTCCTTCTTTCTGTGGAAGTAAAGCGGACATGAATTGAAACTGTTATGATCTAGTTTATGGGCTATCATTCCCACCTCACTTAATTCTTACAGATGCATTTTCAAAGTGAAACAGTAGATGTTCTTTCTGTCTGTTTAATGGAAGTTTTATGCTGTAGATTTCACTTCATATTTTTCCTTCTTTATTGAGTGATGTAGTAATTGAAGGTTCTTTTAAAAAAAAAACCATAATAATTAAGATAACTGGCTTCTGCTCATCATTTTCCTAGTGTAAATCTCAAATGCTTCTATTGATTTTGCTGGATGTTAATCAGCACAGTAAAATAACAAAATATAGACTAAAGTTCATTCACTACTATTCAATGTGACACCTACACATGCTTCAAAACACTACTTGTATTATTCAAAAATACTTTGCTTCATGGTGGGACGCTGAGATTAATCTACTAGCAGTGTAACTGTGATGACACTGAGTGAGACCAAAGACCTGTGGCACACATCATCATGTTCCTGATTCCAATAAAGGACCCCCTCTTGCCTTGGAACAATGTCAGACTCCCTGTCAAAAGGCCTGAATAAAAATACGGTCAACCTTGTATAAATATTTCCTCCAGATCCTACCTATTTGCACTCCATGGATTTTCTGTCAAGATTTCTGTGGGCCGTCTTAGAGATTATTTCTCCAAGATGCAGCGACAACATGACAAATGAAAGAGGAATATATGCTTTGGTCTTCAAACTCTAAGTTTAACTCTTTTTCCTGGACAGGAATTAATAGAAAAAATAAAACATTTCTGACCACAGTTCTGCCCTTCAATAATCATATGAGACATTTCAGATTTAGTGTTTCCCCAAGAATTGTTCCTTACAACAAAGAAGATCTAAATCACTCTTGATGTTCTAAGAAGAGTCATGTAGTAAACATAAGCTGTCAAACCAAAAATTGTTTTCTACTCTGTCTGTAAAAGTTATTTAGTTGGTAATTTCATAGTCTTCCACACAAGAACATTTGATTTCATGAAATAGAAACCACTTTCTGATGGGAGTATTAAAATTCAAATTTATTTGGATAACTAAGCATTCATTTTGGCCTTCATTTTGTCCTTCACGTTCACTAATTCTGAATATACACTATGTTACAATTGTTATGCATGTTCTCTGTTGTATGTTTACACATAAATCAATTTAGAAACCACAAAATGTATAATACAATGACTGAGATCTAGTTTCTGTTAAACACATTAAGCATTATTATGAAAGGAATAGTGATGCATGCTGATATTTCAAGGAACAATTTTGATTTAGAACTTCTCTTTATGTAAGTACACTCATCTACTTTAATCCTGCTAGATAGCCTATGAATTCCAATATGAAAATACAGGCTTGTTAAGATATGCTTATACTGGACCCTAAATCTCAGTAATGTGTCATATTAGCATACTTGACAATTGTTTCTTTGGGTTTTAAGGCCACTTCCAAACCAGGTATCTAAGTAAAGACATAAAAAAGTGTGTCGGTTTCATATAAAACACTAGGTGAATAAGCACAGGAAATTAATGTGAAGCTTCTGTTGTAGATGTACAATTCTATTAAGTCATATCTGCTTAGCGATTCAAATTAATAAGCTTGAACTAAAATTATTTCCCACGTAAGCTTCTAACCTTGAGTTTTGTGTTGTTTTGCTTATTTTAACTGCAGACTAGAAAAAAAAGTAAATATTTTTCATCAGTTGTGAAATTCATACTTTTCTGTTTTGCTTTTTGTTTCTTTGTAAGTAATTAGGAGAACACTTTATCTGCAAGCATGCTGATGGACATTCATTTTTATGGAAGAATCTACCTTTGCATGCCTCTGAATACAGGCAAGTTATTATGTATATCAGAGTTACAGAGCTCACTTTTGTTCAACCAGCCAGGCACTTCTGGATTCTCTCCATTTGTTATTATTAATGCCCTAGTTAAGGAGAAAGGATCCAGTTAGTCAATTCTGGCATCTAACATGCTTACATTTAAAGAGCTCCATGAGACTGATTTCAAACTGCAAGAGCCTAACTTTGACACTAATTCTGTGGGACTTTGCAAGGCCTCCAGAAGGAACTTCAACCCACTGTCAAACAACTTACCTTGCTCCACTCTTCTTATTTGAATTGCAGCTATGTCATTATTGCCCTTGCTCAATTAACTATGCCAGGAAAAGTTTCCAAGCTCTGAAACTCATTTATCCTGTTAAACAGTTAAAGTGTGTTGGACCAAGCAGACATTTAGACAATTTCTGCACCTTGTATGGGATTAAGCACAGGATAAAATCCCCTTTGTGAAATAGTCTAAATATAAGTCCCTGTTCTGGACGGTGGAGAGTTCAACTGAGTGCAAGTTGGCTATTCTGTGCAAATTGGACTCTCATGTCAAAAGTTACTGAGCAAATGCTCAATATCAATTCTGATGACAAAAGAACTGATAGTTAACGCTTTCATTTTTCACACGATAACCTTTTAAAAGCAAAGAAAAGCTAGGCTGGTTATACTTCTATGACAACAATATTGCAAATGTATTTACCCCAGTTATCTCCCACTTTTTTAAAAATTTATTTTCCATCAATGAATATCTGCATTTTAAAGCATTTTCCTCAAACAGTTAAATTATATTTGTCTATATATACTTTTTTTTTTTTTTCACCTCAAATACCAATTATTTCTGTTCTTGGCTCTCAGAGTTTGAACTGTGTCTCTTCTTTAACTTTCTTATGACCATAGGCTCACCAGATAATTGAAATGGGAAGGGTCTTCAGAAGGTCTTTCATTCAAGTATCCAAGTTACTGCTCAAAGAGGGCGGGAGCAGGTCAGGCCAGGCCAAACTGCTCAAGACTTTATCCACTTGTGCCTTGAAAACTTTCAAAAATGCAGAAGGCAAAACCTATCTGGTCAACCCTATTCATACTAGTCTTCCCAGTTAAATACAGCATGATATTAAATTTCATTTAAATAAGTCAAAATAATAAATGACTGAATGAATTCAGACCATTTCTTTGTTGTCCTAGAAGACGATAAAAATGTTTGCATATGACTTTTCTTGCACTTCAGAAGCATATGATTTTACATCTTTTTCCTGATTTATATTTAACCCTTTTCAAAACTGCATATCTCACAACTTCAGGAAAGAAACAGATCATCAACTTTCCCATTATAAGCAAGAAAGCTGTAAAACTATTCACCACCATTTTGTACAGTTTGAGTCTTTTCAACCAGTGACAAAAAGGTTGACATGATTTTATCATAAATTGAAGTCATATTCAAGAGCCGACATGCAGTTCAAACTGTCAAGAGCAACCAGCATTTTTCCAACAATATCAAATGTTTGCCTATTGAGAGCGTCCAGTAATATAAGGTTAAATACAACCTTGACTGACTCTTTATTGTGCAGTATACTGGATTATAAAGTAAATTTGTTGATATCATCTCAGAGACTGAAGTGATATGCTGGCTCAGTGAAGTGTGTGACGTATTTATAGATTTGGAAGAGTAAAAAAGCTTAGCTTTGTGCTGCATTAGATGCAGAAAATAATTCAGTAAAGTAGGTAGCAAAAAAATGGACAGGTTAATGGACCTATATAGAACTCTACTACACTTAGTGAAGCTATTTTAAGTTCTGCAGGAAGTTAATCCTGCTCTGACAACTTGACTAAAGACTGTAAAAATATCTTTGCCAATAAAGGATATCAACATTTCTAATCTACTTTGCACTGATAAAGAGAGGGAGAGGGGAGGAATTCATTTTCATGAAATAAGATGGGGGTGAAACAAAAAGCTCTTTGTCTCAAGAAATATTGCACCTGCATTAAGTTCACTGTTGATTCCTTACTCGAAATTTGATTTTTTCCTTCTCCTCCTTCCTTTCATTACTTTCAGCAGTGAGGAATGTGAGGCATGTAAGTCAACCTTCTTGTCACTGGCAAATTTCTTTCTTCAGCTATGAAAAAGAATAAAGCTTCCTCACCTAAGTTACCATCAGCAAGTTGTCTCAGCAATGCACCTGTACCTTCTAATACTATATTATATTTTTCAGGGCTTCATATTTGTGTGACAGACTTGAGAGATCCATTTACTCCTTACTTAAAACCTAGGGTTAGGGTTCATATTCTGAATAGAAAGGTCTTTTAGGAATGTATGGTGGTTTCTAAGTAATGAATAAACGTAGAAGCAAGTCTTTTTTAGTTGATGTAGAAACTTTTTTCATGAAAGCAAGAAGCTACAACTTCCATGGTACTTTCCTTCCCGAGATGCCCTTTAGAGCCTTCAACACACTGCATTTAACATACCTACTTTTCTTATTAATTTTACATTTTAGATTGGAAATTTTCTGGCAAATCTGTTCATACCTGTAAAAATAAATTTATTTATTTGCATATTATATTATCTACACACACACACAAAGACATTTTTAAAGTCCTCTGAAGGGTAGTCTAACTGGAAATTTACTATAAGGATCCCTTGATAGATTCTATTTCCACAACACCATATTATTTTATATTGTACTGTTTTATAGAGATTGAGAAGTTTGACAGAAGACTGTAGTGAGGACTAGATATTAATCAAGATTCATAGCAGTTAATGGCAGTTCAAACATTGAGCTTGGGTCTTCATAAATATTTTAGCAGTGACCCAGCTAAACTGAAAGCCCTGAAAATCATTGCAAATTATGTAGGCAGGAAGGTAAGTGGAGTAGAAGGGTAATCATGCACACTACGTTTCCTATTTCTTTTTAGACTTGCTGTGCACATCTTTATTCTGCTATCCCCAGGCTGGCAATAGCTTGGGAAGATACATCTGACATTACTACCTTCTGCTAATGTACCATAGTGAAAGATAGTGAAAGAAGTCTAGCAGTGTAAACTTGGCTTGTCCATTTTCAGATTGGAGGTAGGTCTGTCATGAGTGGGAGAATCTGTGTGTCGTGCTTTGAAGAATAGTTATCAACATTTTCATCTCAAGTTGCAGGGCATTTCAGAAAATGGAAGCATGGTAGTGTCTGATAGCTCTTCTTATGTCTGCAACAGATCAATTATGATTTCAGCTCTATGCACAAATAATCACACTGATCTTTTTAACCATGACGCACATAGTAGGGCGGATATGCTAACAATCTCTAATGAGAGGCTGATTATGAATAGACTCAAAAGTCTGAATATTCAAACTATAGCAAGTTAAATGCTACAGTGATGTGAGCCACCACTATGATTTGAATTACATTACTTTGCATTTATAACAGACTAAGAGTATTTGCATAATGGGCAGTTATGAATCATCTGATGGATGATATCTTCTTGAGGTGTTGTAACTCAGTAACTTACCCAAGACCACAGACTATGCTCTTAGAAGAGTTTGCAGATTGCAGGATTGACTGAAATGGTGGAGCAGGTTCTTATTTAGGTAAAAGATTATTAAATATGTTTACATAAACTTTTCCCAAATATCTCTCATCACAGTAGACAGACACCAACAAGAAATTTTTATTAGAGATATGCAATTCACATTGGCAAATGATGTTTCTTTTACTAAGGTTTTAATTGTTTCTGCAGAAGAAATAGCATATATTGGCAAATTCTCTGTTTTGGTATAACAGTTAAGCTTTTTCATAGTAATATGTATTTTAATTACAGTTGTGATCTTTTTCATGCTCTCAACTGACATGTAAGTGTCAGCAAAAGCAACTCCTTCAGCTCTAGTTGAAGGCATATGAAAGGATAATATATATTGTAGAAATTCTCTTTTCTTTGGTACAACTTTCCTGTCAGTCAAACATGTAATTTCATTAATGCAGTTGTGAGGATCAGCATTTCCAAAACACAACTGCTGAAAACATTAAGCTAACACATTATATATTTCTTCTGATTGCTGCTGTAAGAACTGCTTGAAGTATTGATAGACATTACAGTTCTGCTCCTCTTGAAAAGCTAATAAATTCTGCCTTCTGTATTGGTCAATTTTTCCTTGTAAATATTGTAACTCAAACATTTTGTGGGTCATCAAATCCTTAACAAAAAGGAAAGACAGGAGTTACGCCAATACATTTACATTTATATGCATGCGCATATACAGTTATACCCATAACATACCCATAACACTTGTTTTAATGTTAATTGATACCACATAGCAACAATTTTGTCCTAGAATCTCAAGGCATCATATATTGTATGACTTCATTTGCTCCTTGGTATGTGATTTGATCATGTCCTTTTTCCAAAATTTTCCATCCAACTGTATATAGGTTTATCACTATGTGCACTTCAGTGTTGGTTTCATTATTTTTCTTTCTGAGCGAAGAAAACTAGAAGATGAAAACTCACTACCTTGCTGAGATCAAATCCAATTAACACTCATTAGCACATCCCACCTGTTTAGTAGATAGGCAGCACAAGATTGAAAGAAAAGAGCTCATTTTTAAAAACAAAACACTCCTTTTTTTTTTTTTTTTTCCCTCAAACGTAGAGAAAAGAAGAATTTTTTGTCCATGGTGAATGTCTTCAAAAGGCAACAATTTGTCTGAATAGCAAGCAGAACTTTGAGTCTTAACTAACGGCATGGAGCTACGCTGCAATTATTGCTTCACACCGAGGAAGTTAATAAAGCTTAATGTACTATAAGATTCTTTCCCAATACATCCAGACCAATAAATAACATTATCAACACTTTAAATACCTTTATTATAACTTTAATACAATGTTCAAGGTCTACTACAGGCCACCAGATCAGGGGGAACCTGTTAGCAAGGCCTTCTTGCTTCAGTTACAAGAGACATTGCACTTAAAGGCTTTCATAATGATATGAGATTTCAGCCACATGAATACCTGGTGGGAAAGCAACACAGTAAGCTGCAAGCACTCTAGGAAGCTCCTGGAGTCCACTGAGGATAACTCTCTGGTCTAGGTATTGGACAGACCAAACAGAGGAGGTACATTAATGGACCCATTGCTTACCAGTGCAGAGGGGATCACTAAACAGTTTAAGATTGGAGGTGATCTGGGCTGTAACAACTATGCCCTGGTTGAGTTTGTGATCACAAGGAATACGGGCCTGGCAAAGAGCAGAGTTAAGGCCATGAAATTCAAGACAGCAAACTTCCATCTGTTTAAGGAAGTACCGGATGGGATCCCCTGGGAAACTGTCCTTAGTGACATGCCTCTCGTGTCCCTGAACCTCTAGACAGGGGGGCTGAGTGATAAAAATCCCCCTCATTGTAAGAGAAGAGCAAGTCTGAGAACCCCTCGCGTGACTAAATGTACACAAGTCTATGTCTCCAGACAACATGTATTCCAGGTTTCCAAAAGAACTGGCTGATGCAGTTGCCAAGCCACACTCCATCATATGTAGCAGATGAAGACCCAGTGACTGGAAAAAAGGAAAATATCACTTGCATTTTTAAGAAAGAGAGAAAGGAAAGTCCAGGGAACTACAGGCCAGTGAGCCTCACATCTGTGGCTGGGTAGATCATGCAGCATATCCTCCTGGAAGCTACGTTAAGGATCATGTGAGACATGGAGGTTTTACGTGACAGCCAGCATGTTTTCAACAAGGGTAGATCATGCCTGACCTAACTGGTGGCTTTCTATGATGGAGTGATGCCTTTTGTGGACAAATGAGGGGCAAATGACACACTCTATCTGGACTTGTGCAAGACCTTTGAAATGTTCCTATATCATATCCTTATCTAAATTGGAAAGATATGGGTTTGAACGCTGGACAACACAATTTACATGTTGGATATTCACAACCAGAGGGTTGTTGTCAATAGGTCTACGTCCAAGTGGTGGCCAGAGATGAGTGGTGCCCCCCAGAGGTCAGTCCTGAAACCCAGAGCTTTATGATAACTTTATCAACAGTCCAAATATCAGGGCTACAGATCACCGTCATCAAGTTTGCTGATGACACTAAGCTCAGTGGTGCAGCTGAAACAGTAGAAAGAAGAAGGGATGCCATCCAGAGTGATCTGTGTAGGCTTGAAAAGTGGGCCTACAAGAACCTAATGAGGTTCAGGAAGGCCAAATGCAGGCTGCTGTACTTCCTTCAGGTGAATTCCAGATATGTGTACAGATTGGGAAATGAACTGAGAGTAGCCCTACAGAGAAAGACTGGGGGTCCTGGTGAACTAAAAGCTGGACATGACCCAGCAGTGTGCTCTTGCAGCCTGAAAGGTCTACAGTATCTTGGGCTTCATCAGAAGAAGAGTGGATAGCGGGGCAAGGGAGGCGATTGTTGCCATCTACTCTGCCCTCATGAGGCCCTATATGGTGGAGTACTGTGTTCAGGACTGAGGCTCCCAATAAAAGAAAGATCTAGAGCTGTTGGAGTGGATCCAGAAGAGGGCCATGAATACGATCAACAGGCTGGAGTACCTCTCCTGTGAAGAAAGATTGAGGGAGCTAGCCTTGTTTAGCTTGAAGAAGTCTCAGAATTATAAAATTCTTTTCATAATTACAGGTAGCTGAATCAGTATGATCAGTGCTATGTGGGTAAATACCAGATAGCTTTTATTAAAACAGTGGAAATTGCATATAGATATGTTGCACTACCAAAATAGAGATTAGAAGAAAAAAGAGTTATACAAACTCATCTTGCAATGTTCTGTACAAAACACTAGTATCATTTTTTGGTTGGGAAAAAAAAAAAAAAAAAAAAAAAAAAGAAAAGAAAAGGAAAAAATAAAAGAATTAAAAGAGAGCAGAAAACCACAAAGCCCCAAAATGTACCCTTCAGATTTTGCTTTGATGCTGTTTCAGTTCCGTATTTTCTTTTTACTCACTTTGGTTTCTTCTTTCTCTGTTTCTCACAGGAAGGCATAGGAGATATTATTTAGTTACTATGCTGTCCAGCAAGATATCAAGCAGTTTTCATGAATATCTGTTTTTCAGGGATTGTCTCTACAGTGACAATTTCTGCTTGTCTTTACTGACAAAAAAATGCCTTCACTATCACTTCAAAATTGAGATGCTCTATGCCAAGTCATTGAAAGAATAAAATAGCGGCATCTACATTGCAGGTTCACAGAATCACAGAATGGCCAGGGTTGGAAGGGACCTCAAGGATCATGAATCTCCAACCCCCCTGTCACATGCAGGGCCACCAACCTCCCCATTTAATATCAGACCAGGCTGCCCAGTGCAAAACTCTGTACTTTGCTGTGTTGAACCTCATCATGTTCACCCAATCCCACCTTTCTAGCCTCTTGAGGTCCCTCTGAATGGCATCCCTTCCTTCAACCATGTCAGATTAAATAAGAGGTAAGTGTTCTGATATGAATGCATTTTCCTAGGTTAGTATTATTCACAAACAATAGTGAGTTATTTGGATTAATTTACATTAATGAATCAACATCTCCTGACTCAAAGGGAGCTTGATTAGTCAGTACTAGGCTATGGTGCTCTGCACTGACAGACTTACACAAAACCATTTTAGAGCTTTTCTGCTTCATCCATCATGCTGGGAGTATAACTAAGTGTGTAGATTTTGGTTACCCCGTGTAGTATTTGTCTCTGCTCCAAAATCCAGAGTGGAATAGGACTGGCTGAAGCATTAGGTTTCCAATTTGATCTTATTCAGAATTTGCAATTTGAATTGGTTCCAAACCACAACTGAACCACAGATTTCTTCCAAGTTGCTACCATCTTGGAAACATCATGATTTGCTGTTGATAATGATAAGTATGTGAAGTACACAGACTACATATTAAGTACATGATCACACAAATAAGAATTGTAGGGTGCATCCTGTCCTTACTTTTAACATCTACTCTTTGGTTATTGCTTGCTTTCCCTTTTTGTTTGGAATGGTTTTATCTCTGTGATTAAAATGTTACTGTTTACAGAATGAGAAAGTTATGTGTAATTTTTCCATGTGCCACAGAGTATAAGAATATTAATATAAAGTCCTGTACATTCTGAAGTGAAAACAGTGGATACTCAGAAGGTTTCTCAAATCTGCTTAAGATTAGACCTAAAAATATATTGAAGCAAAAAGAACGTTTTTATGTGCTCAGATATTAGGACCAGCTTGAGCTGCAGATCATCTTGGCAACCATTACTGGACCTCCCCAGTGTCTAAGGAATTACAAACTCCATTCCAAATCCTTTCGGAAATTGCCAGTTTGATAGAATAACATTGCAGGAAACCACTCAAATTTAACATATTTGTTGTTTCATGTTCTGCCAAAACAATGACAGAACATTAGATTAGGTCATACTTTGAAAAATAACACAGACAATAAAATCAAATGCTGTATTTTATTATTAAAAATATATTCTTTTTTTTCAATACATGGAGTAGAAAGAATGTGTTCAGTTCCCAATATCAATCCTTTGTGGCTAGTTTCTTAAAATTTAGCACAAATGTTTTGTTTTGAGAAATAAATTGTAGTGTTCTTTCATAGAAAAAAAAATATTATCACATAATGGGAAAAGATATTATTAAATATTTGTGTTACTGCACATATAGAGAGGACACATTGAAAGAACTGATTGAAGAGTATTGTTACGCCTCAAAAATATTTAAATTTAAGATAATAATAGATAATAGTTCCTATTTTGAAGTGACTGCATCTAATTTACAAAGTAAAATATTAATTATAAATTATTGTCTACTTGCTTTACTAAAAAAGTCTGAAACTGGTGCAGAGAACAGCCTGCATCTCCTACTTGACACTACACTAAAATAAAATGAAAAGGATCTACATCAGGTTCAACAGAGGCTAAATTCAGGTGTGCCAAACACTAAATGATATCCTTACAGATATATATCAAGTGCATTTTATATGTGGATATATCTTGAGGAGAAGTCATTTAATAAATGACATTTTTATTCACTGGCTACTTAGAGACTAGGTGATAAGGTTAAATCTAACTTTACATAGATCTCTAAGGGTTAAGTATAGTATAACGTATGAGCAAAATCTCAAGTTATAGTCATTTGGAATTATGCTGGCAGAAATTGATAATGAGTCTAGGAGCTGAGGGAAGATTCTGCTGTTCTGCTGCACTAAGGAGACTGACTTCCTTCAGGAGACGATAAAACTTCTGCATTAAAATTCTGATCTTGCATTTTTTTAGGACACTGACTACTTAAACTTGTGGCTGATTTTGCTTCCAACTCGACTTTGGAGTTAGAATATGTCAAAGAACGCCTTTCTATTTGAAAATGTTGATTCAACAAAAGACAAATATTTCCTGAGAATATTTCCTCATATTGCCAATATTTTCTGTGAAATTTATCAGATATCTTGTTTCAACAACACTGAGTTTATTTATTTGATTTGATTAAGAGTAAACTGCATTCCTTACAGAGATATGTATTAGATTGATTTGTCTTTTAGACCATTTTAATATCTATAATAAAAATGCTACTAAAATATATATTTTTTTTAATTACATTTAAGATTTTTCATTCGAACAGATTAAACTTAACTTATGATGGAAACATCCAGAATCCACCAGGATTTCCATCACTCCCAGCTTCTTTTATTTGGTAGCTACTGATCAGAAAGTACATCATTTGGCAAGAGTGTTAGAGCTGTTGGAAGCAATGCCATCTTCTGCAGATTAAAGTTCCTTGTCACCTTATATAAAAAATGCTTTAATATAAAGAAAATATATTTTAGCTCTTAGTAAAGCTTTATAATATTATACATAACTGCTGGTATCTTTTAAAAATTTTGGTTCATCTTTGTTATTAAATGTGTTTAAAACATAAGGATTGAGGATCAGTCTATTTTTCTTTCACATAAGATAAGAAGCCGTTGTTTCCCTTTTAAAAATTGAAATGGCAGCTGCTTTGGCAGCTGCATAGCAATGTAAACAAGATACCGTTTTCAAGTTTCCACATATTTATCATATTACAGACTCTGAGAGGCTGAATCAATAAAATAAAAAACTCTAAGTACAGGTTGAGTGGGTTATACTACCAACAAGGAGATGTGTTGTAATCCTAGCTCAAAACAGTCTAGAGCAATGAGGAATGAAAATGATAAAATTAAAGCACAGTTTCCTTCCCTAAGAGTAGGTTGATATTTACATAAAATATAACAAGAATACAACTAACTTAATGCTCCAACAGATTGTTAGAAATCATTCATATGTTCCTTCTTTTTTTTTTTTTTTTCCAAGAAAAAGGGACCATTAAAATATTTATCAAGCAAAATGATTCACATAAATTACACTCAATTGCAAAATACTTCTAACAGAACTAAAATGCAAAATAGACTAACAGGTATCTGCATTTTCTTTATTAGAGGATGAGTCATTAATTCTCTTTCTTCTTGCATTCATAGAAAACATGACGGTCTGTGATACAGATTATGAATGCAGGGACATTAAATTTTGTGAGGTTAACCAAGCTGAATGTAGCAAATCAGTAAAGAGTTTAAGTTCTTGTTTCACCATAATCATATGAGTAGACTCAGTGACTCTACTGCAGCTCACCTTATCTTGCTTTTCAAGTGCCAAAATTTTGCATACTTTTTTTTCGTTTCACTGGATAGGTAAGTATGTTTTGTCTTTCTGCCATATTAGATATCTTTTGTGTTCTCTATATGCAGTAAATTTTATAGTAAACTAAACTTTACATATGCTTTAGAGTTTCCAAATTCTGCTTAATGTCTTCATCTTTAAGGTACACTTGGTTATTAAAAAGCTAGCTTTCAGAAAGCCACAAAATCTGTAAAAGTGGACCAGTGAGAATTTAGTCTGAAGCCTAATGATTCCAGTATTTCCAGGGTGAAGGTAGTTGGGAAACATTCAGACCACATGAAGCCTGAATTGTTTTGGATTTAGTTGAAATACAATCTTTTATAGTACAAGAAAGTCTCCAATAAGCTTACTCACAAGCATACCCTATCTTACACGTAGTCAACGTGACGTTTTGGACCACATAGTATTTCTGCATATACATAAAGAAACAAATGTTTTCTTATCTAACCAACTGACATCCTTGCAAAATCTGTCCTTTACTTCCCTTGTGAAATTGTGGAAATACTCTTTGTAGCAGAAAAAAACTAATGCTTCTAGTTCTGTAGGGCTGGAAAATCGTCATTTTTTTTCTTAATTGAATTCTTATCTAAAGAAACATAGACAGAAGTGAATACTGGCAAACTAGACCCAGTTTTTCAAACAGAGCATTCTGTCGTTGGGGAAGAAAGACAAATATGTCTCATGATCACATTTAAAGAAAACGCATCTGAGGCCACTTGGATTTATTTTTTAAAATCTGTCCTCACGTAGTTATGAATTCAGAGCAAAGAGTAATGCAAGATGGAATGGGTAAAACTTAGCTGTCTCAGATACCTACTTAAGTGGCATAAATTTTATAATTATGTGTGTGTATGTGCTTGTTTATGTGTGTATATATAGCACTTGCAAACAATCATATATCAATACATGCACACACACATATTTATGCACATATCTACAAGCTTTTAAAATATTTTAGCTGGGTGTGTGGCAAGGAAATAATAATAATAATAATAATAATAATAATAATAATAATAAAAGTTCTTGCCCAAAGCACTGAAGGTCTAAAGCTACGCCTGACTAGTAAGTTAGCATCAAATGATGGCTTCTTTTGCAAAAGACTGGACCACAGCATTGTTTATTCTTCATTGGCAGCTTGCCCTCCCTTAAGGCACAAATAAAATACTATCTTTAACATTCAAACAAATCAATCTAATCAAGGGATTCATGCAAAAGAGATTCAAATCTGGAGAAAGTAAAATGAATGAATAAATAAATAAATAAATAGGGGGAACTTTTAGTCAAGTCAGAAGAAAGAATTATTGACTTATTTTAGATGTAGGACAGCGAAATTGAAGCAGGTGGCAGAGGCAAACAAGGTCTGCATCCCACAGGCAGTACTGAAAGCCTGCATGTACTAATGCTGAGGTAAGCTACTGGTGGCAGGATCTCTGCATGGGTGGTCAGGCAGATACCTATCAGAGCTGAAACATAGCCAGAACGTCAGTTTTGAATGCATCTAAACTGAGCTGCAGGTGTGCACCACAGTATGCCCTGAAACAGAAATCTGGTCAAAGCACGCAATGGCTGCCATCCAGACAGCACTCCCAGGAAAATATCCTATACAAAATAGATGAGAGGGAGAAGACTTGCTCTGGTTTGGAGGCAGGCCGTTTTCCAGACAGTGAACTCTAAGCTCTGAAGCATTCCCAGTTCTCCTCTTTCTAATTTAGATTACAGCCTCAAGTTTTCAAGTACCCACTGTACTTCCTGTCTATTTGCCAATTTGTATAATAATGATAATAATTTTACCAATTTTCAGGGTGGAGTTGTACATCTACCGCTGCTAGTGCAAACAAATAAATGCTTTTGCCTTTCTAGAAAAGAAGTTATAGAAAAGAGTAAGTAAGCAATTTCAGAAAAAACTGTTTAGTTTTCTAGAAGTGGCATTTTGAAGCCTAAACTCTGAGAGAAACAACACAATTCACTTTGCACAAGATATATACAAAGGACTAGCAGACCGGTCAAATGCCTGTCTACATGCTCTGCTATTACAGTGTTATAAACACTACCTAGGACCCAGCCTGAATGGTCTAAATCTCTGCACATTCTGGTTTTCTATGACAAACTATGTCTATTTACGGTATATAATTTACTGAGCAGGTACGAAGAGGAGATCCAGACTTAGCCACTGCATCTTGGAGCCTGATGTGTACTGCGTTTACCTAGTCACTAGAGAATGAAGTGATGAGACATATAACCTTGTTGTCACACCTGGAATCTGAAATTTGCCTTTCAGTTTGCAACAGGTCAAAATCACTGTTTTGTTAGCAATCAGAATATACTTTATTATATATTCCTCTCTGTCAGGCTAAACTTTCAAGTGGAACTTCTGTATCAGGAACTGCTGCAAAGAAAACAAAACAGTTTGGTAAAAGTTTC
This sequence comes from Lagopus leucura, assembly GCF_019238085.1. Taxonomy (NCBI): domain Eukaryota; kingdom Metazoa; phylum Chordata; class Aves; order Galliformes; family Phasianidae; genus Lagopus; species Lagopus leucura. Next base: position 27,966,051 of record NW_024962262.1, read on the forward strand.
TAATTGTTGCAGCTCATTCCTATTAAAATCTTTTGTTGTAAATAGATCTTTTCTCCTTCTTTAACCATCTTTGCTCAGATTGATGTCAAATGCCAGAAACTTGTAAACTTACTGGTTTAAACTTGGATGAATTTTAAGTGGTTTAACATTCTGGGAGAGAGACTCACACCTAGCTGGCAGAAGTTTCAGATTTGTGACTAAATGGCTGTCACATCAGCGGCTAAAAATATGATCTGTAAAGATCTGTAATTTTCTTAGATTTAAGGCAGCCCTGATTTAAGACTGTGACTGGTATTTGGTCTTCTGCATGATTCTCTCTCCTTCTGTCAATCAAGCTAGAAGTTTTCTGAGGACAAGGAGAAGCAGCTGCAGAGTGAATAGGAGCTCTGAGTAGCTCATCAGCACAGCTGTTCCTCTACATTTGTTTCCAAAGCAAAAAGTCTTTCGTGTTTGTATTAGGCAAGGAAGTGTACTATTTGTGCCTATGAGACTTTTCATTAAAACTTCTGAAAGGTAAAGAAAGCAAAAAATATGCTTAAGAAGTGGAATTGCGTAGGAGTATTAGACAATTATTTTATTTACTCTGGATAAGGAGTTAATCCATATCAATTACATTTTGATGAAGTCAAAAGCTTTTGACGAAATCAGTTAATTTAGATAGGATATTAATATTGTTGAAGATTTTAGTACCATACTGTTTGAAAGGTGAATCATGGCCTGTGAATCGAACTACTTCCCCTTCCCC
>NW_024962262.1:27967177-28020426 GCF_019238085.1 Lagopus leucura
TGCCATAGTCAAGGTTGTCAACCTTCAAATCAAATACTGCTTGCTTCCTCCCTTTCCTAGATCTTCTGTTCTTCCTCCCTCACTCTCTCCTTCTTCCATTCTTTTGTTCTTTCTCAAGAAAAATTACACCACATAACTACATTTGGAGAGATAACATCCATATTTATCAATTAACCTATAAATACACGGAGATCATGGTTTGGTTCTCTTCATGTGAGAATAACATTTGTCTTAAAAAAAGAGAAATCACTATTATTTTTCCCAATGTTATGAGGCATCCTTCCTCCTAACTGACTTCACTATCTTTATTAAGAGTCTTGGTTTATGAAGAGGAACATTAAGACTTACTTCCGCATGTGAAAGATTCATCTGATGCTGCAAAATAAAGATCATTCTCTAATTTCTAGCTGTACCAAAAAGATTACAATTTGTCTTGATCTGTATTGCTTTTGCTCACATAAATTTTACACTGATTTTCTGATGAGATTATATCTAGCAAAGTCTGTGATTTGCACTGTTTTATAGATAGATTTTGATACAGAGAGACCAGTGAGTACATGCTGCCCACCATGGAAGTCCAAGCAGCTTCATGTTAAAATACATGAAAAATCACTGTTTTTATTTAAAAAAAAAAAAAAAACACATACACAGGTCAGCAGTTTTCTTTTTGTCTTCGTACACACAGATCTAATGGTTCTTAAAAGGTCTGACCCCAAGCCATTGAAATCAATGAAAGTTTCTGTTGACTTCCAAAGGATTTGGACCAAAACCAGTTTACACATTCATGGCTTCAAAGTAGGAGACCCATTTAAAAATGTGGTTCTTGGTGTCTAATGCTACAGTCTTTTGTGTTTTCATTATAACAATTGCAACACAAGATCTTTGTGCCAGATGTTGGGTCACTCACAAGAAACATCTGTTACCAGCACGCAAAACCTGGCTGGATCAGGGCCATTAGGAAAAATAAACAAAAATACTTACTTTGTTTTCTTTACAAGAATTATTGTAATTCTCTCAAGAACATGATCTTTCCCCACAGGAGTGAGATTTTGAAAACTATATACACAAAAAACTGAACACACTAGATCAGTGCCAGCAAGAGTGTTCCTGAAAACTTCTAGATTCATTTGGATTTATTCTGAATCAAAGCAGAGGATCACCTTCCCTTTTTTCTGACATAATACATTTATTTTTTCCTTAGCTTGCCTGCAAAGGATTATAGCTATTGTGCTACTAAAATATCTTTAGGTATTGTTCAGGGAAGGTGGGAAATTCAAAATTAAATGTGGTTGCACAGAGACTGTGATTTCAGCAACTAAACCAGTGCCTAAGATAAAATCCACGGGAAGCAAGCAGTGGTGATGATGGAACATGGCCAAGGGCTCCAGCTGGGTAGCATGGGTAGGATTAGCCTTGTTGAGGAAGAAAAAGAATGGAAAGTCCTCAGCAGAAATTTTCATATAAAATATTGGGTGCAGAGAGAGGAACATGGCAAAAAAGAAAATTTCTCAAAATGCATATATATATGTTTTCTTTTTTTTACATTAATATAATGGTTTTATTTCAGTGGAAAGTGTAGACTTACAGATCAGTGGTTATTCTCAGATCATAGGTGAAATCTGCAGTCATACAATTAAAGAAATGTTAAAACCTTGGAAGAGTCAATAGTTTACTGGCTGTCTTATTTTACCCAATCTATATTTAGTCATAACATTTTTCTACTTGTTCCTTCCATGCCCTCCCTCCCATCCCTTTTGGGCTTGTTCTGGCACATAGAAAGGAAAACTGGCTTCACATGTACTAATTGCCTGCTATAGTCTTGATCTTGGTTCTGTACTCAGCACCAGATGGGTGGAAGTGCTGTTCAGAACAATAAAACAGAGGAAGTTTTAGGGGGTTGTCAGCCCATTCCTCTTTGGATGTGCATTTGCCTGTGGAACACAAAGCACACACTACTCACAAGAGAGGCTGCAGATGTCAGACCAGTATTTTTTGTGACTTTCCTTAGTATTATTCTCTGCAAAGACCTCCAGGATGATATAATGAATCCCCTTAGTGAATTTTGCTTTTGCTGGCTGACATGGGCTCAGTATTATTTCCCCGCCTGGAAGGTCCTGGTCATATAAGGGAAGGAAATGCAGACATTCACAAACTTCATCCTCCTGGAATGAAAGAAAAACATGCCTCCCTGGGAACACCTGTTACTGGTTTAAATGTCTGTTTACGCTTACCCTTAAAACATGCTGAAACCCAAAAAAGGGTGGAGTTTGAGAAGGAGAAGACAGCTGAGAAAAATCTGTCCTGCACAGGGTAAGAATTTTTTACTTTGGAAAGAAAAAAAAAAAAAAGAGAGAGAGAGAGAGAACTCAGACAACTCTGCCTGTTTGTATCTTGATGGTGCAGTAGGAAGTTGGTGGTAGAATATAACTTTTGTCTAATGTCAAGCCATTTGCCCAACAGGTGTAAATTCCTGTACATCACTGGAGATTTCCTTTGTGTTAAGTTGCTTTGTGTTGTGGGGCTTACAGTCAACTTCCGGGCTGTATTTTTAAAAGGAAGCTAGGGATTTTTGTATGACCTGCCTTCTGCTTTGTCTGTCTTGCCATTGCTGCTTCAGACAAAGCTGACTCATCTGAATCACTTACTGTAACTTCTTTTGATCGGTCACTACCTCCTGTGTCTCATTCTCATGTCATTCACAGTCCACTGTTGCTCCCCTCTTCCCTCCCACTCATAACTAAGAGCACGAGATACATGCCTGAAGAGAGAAACTGATCTTACATTAGCCAGTAAGGGCAATGGCCTGACAGCTGCGTAGCCAATTTTTTTTTCCTTGCTTCCTGGACTAAACTCGATAAGTTTTCTGCATAACCCCTTTGAAAAAAGAGGCCGATGTGGTGTTGCTTGTTGAGTGAAAGCTGTCAAAAGTTAGTAATTCTGATTTTCTTCCTGAGCATTAACATCTGCTTGAACTAAGAATTGAAAAAAACTGCTAGCTTTTCTCCACCAAGTGAAAGCTTCTTGAAATCCCTTGACAGCCTGATATTATCCGTGGAGCTTTTGGAGAGGGTCCAGAGGAAGGCCACAAAGATGATCAGAGGGCTGGAGCACTTCTCCTATGAAGACAGGCTGAAGGATTTGGGCTTTCTCAGTCTGGAGAAAAGAAGGCTCTGGGGAGACCTCATTACGGCCTACCAATATTTAAAGGGAGATTATAAACAAGAGGGAGATCAACTTTTTTACATGGACAGATAGCAACAGGGGCAAGTTTTTTTACTGAGATGGTGAGGTGATGGCACAGGCTGCTCAGAGAAACCCCATCACTGGAAGTGCTCGTGGCCAGGCTAGATGGGACCTTGGGCAGCCTGACCTAGTGCTTGATCTAGCTGCTGGCAAACCCCGCCCATGGCAGAGGGGCTGGAATTAGATGATCTTTGAGGTCCTTTCCAACCCAAGCAATTCTATGATTATATGATCTATTTCTGATATATGTGGAAGAGCTGAGCAAAACTTAACATTTTTTTTTTCCTTACACATGCCTAAAGGTAACAGAGAGAACTAAAGATAAAGATAGAACATGATAATTTCTAGGGATAAGCAGATTTCAAAGATTTAATTTTATTTTGCAAGACTTGTAAAACATCTGTATGACATTGTACTTCCCAAACAACAGTTTAAAACTTACTGATTCCCTAGGTTATAAGGGACAGAAGCAGAGCATAATTCAAGCTCATCACTATGGCACACACATTTATTTTTCAGTGAACATTTAGCCATTGAATTATTTTAATTTCTCTTTTCAGCTTAGGTTAAGTAAAAAAGCATTCAAGCAGTTGAAATCTGATTTATTGCATGCTGAGCTCTAATAGCAAAGTCAAAAATACTCGTTACCAACTAGATCAAACTAACAAATGCATGGCTCCAGCTCAAGCAGGGTATGGAAATCAACTTTCAGACAGATGTTACAAATTTAGTATTACGAAATGAACAAATTACTTTGCTTCTTTTACCTGAAAAACTATATCTTTCATTGTAAGGCTGCGGTGTTGTAGAATCACAGAATCACTGATTGGCTTGGGTTGAATGGGACCCCAAGGATCATCAAGTTCCAACCCCCCTGACACAGGCAGGACCACCAACCTCCAGATCTGGTACTAGACCAGGCCACCCAGGGCCCCATCCAATCTGATCTTGAACTACTCCAGGGATGGACATCCATAACCTTACTTGTCAGCCACTTCCAGTACCTCACCATTCTCTCTGTAAAGAACTTCCCCCTGACATCCAATCTAAACCTTCCCTCCTTGAGCTCAAAACCATTCCCACTATCCAACTGAGTAAAAAAGTTGATTCCCCTCCTTTTTATAATCACCCTTAAGTACCAGATTGCTGCAAGGAGGTCTCCCTGCAACCATCTCTTCTCTTGGGTGAACAAGCCCAGTTGTCTCAGCCTGTCTTTGTAGGGGAGGTTCTCCAGCACTCTGATCATTTTCATGGCTTTCCTCTGGACCCTCTCCAACAGCTCCTTCTCTTTCTTGTGCTGGGGGCCCCAGACCTGGACACTGTACTCTAGATGGAGCCTCATGAGGGCAGAGTAGAGGGGACAATCACCTCCCTGTCCCTGCTTGTCACCCCTCTTCTGATGGAGCCTGGGATAGCATTGGCTTTCTGAGCATGCTGCTGGCTCATGTTTAGTTCATCCACCAGGACTTTCTGGTCCTTCTCCATTATGTTTTTATGACATATAGAAGTGTTCTCAAATGTTAGCAAGATGAAAACACTTGTTCCCTTTGGCCTGACACAATATTTGCTGAATTCAGGACAAAACCTTCCACTGATTTCAATTCATCATCAGCATATATAGAATTTTCAGCATTTTGAATGGTGTTATTTAATTATTGCACAGTTATTGCTACCCCATTCTAATGCCAAGATAGAAAGTGATGCGTAGAGCTTTTCAGAAATCAGTAATTAAGCACCATAATTATTTTTAGGGTTACCAGTTAGGAGAAACACACGCACATTGCTGGCTAAGTAGCATATTTTGGCAATGTTGATCAGATAAATATTTTATTTAAAAGTATAACAAGTTTACTAGCAGTAAAAAGGTTGAAAGAGGCTTTAGATTAATTGGGATATTAAATATTGCTGAGGTGATGACTCATTACACCCCTTCTGGCACAAAGTATGTATCAGGAAAACATATGCTCATGTTTTGAAAGTCTTGCAAAAGCTTTGCTGGAATGTCAGGCCTCTTTTGATGAGATCATTTTCTTCATGCTAAGTACATAGAACTACTAAGCACAAGCAAAAAGAGCAAATACCAGTCCTGTAGAGGATTTAGTCAGGGCACAGCTGGCAAGAACAACTATTTGGTGTAGTCTGATTAAACTTTGGTTTTAATTTTGAGATGAGTTCAGGAACAGCACTATAAAAGATGATGAAAGAAAACCATATGGAATTCTGGGCTGCTGACCAGTGCAGATAAACATGTTGGCTTACAAAAAAAAAAAAAAAAAAAAAAAAAGGATTCCTCTTTAATTCTGCACAACAGCAGTACCTGGAAATGGTGTTCAAAGTTAAAAACTGTATTCAGTTTTATGGCAGCTATGGGAATACTTTAGGTTTGGGACTATGAAAAATGTTAGACTCTCAGCCAGAAAGAGCATTATAAGATGAGCTCTTTTTTAACATCTGTAAAATTATGCAGAGAAAAGCATAGAGAAAAGCTTGTATTAACAGATACTAAATATTTTTCAAGCTATCTGTTTTAGCCTATTTCTATAGATGTTGATGAATAAATATGGCAAAATCTCCACACACTAACATCACCTTTGATCTTCCCAAATAGCTTCCCACATGCTGGAGATGCACTATAACAACAGCTGTTATCCACACAGTCTAACAGCTTCTAATTGGCATATGTAATCATAGATGGCGATAATATATGAGTTCAGAGCCTGGTTCTTTTGTACATCATTGTCCCTAGTGTTGATGATCCTGATGATCTGTTGCATGTTATAAGAATTCTGTGATTAAGAGACTGGAATTATCTACTAAGTATTGTGCAAAGCATGACAGGATAAAAATGGAAATACGTGTTTCAAATAAATACTGATGAATAGTTTGTTAAAGTATGAATAAGTGTCTACTAATAAGAACACAGACATGGTTTCCTTATGAATATGAACTAGTTAAATGAGTAACTATTCTGTAAGTTTATATTTGGCAAGGCTTGTTCATTAGTCCGCAAGCAACTTCTTTTCTGCATTCAATGTAGAAGGTCTGATGAGTTAATGAAATGAGGGAAAATAAAAATACCACAGAGCAATTCAAGCAGTGAAAGCTAAATTATACTCTTGTATCTTCTGAGACCAAAATTTTTACTCGGTCATTTGCATTTTTTTTCCCATTGACGTCAATGGGCACAATTTAGCACTGGAAGTTATATTACAATATGCTGCATTGATGTTTCAGAGCTGTTGATAAAAACGCTACAAAGTGTATATTAACATATTTGTCTTTAAGTAGTAAGACAGGTCAGACACTGCAAATGTGCATTACTGTCACAGCAAAAGATTATAGTCAGTGTTAACTTTTTAGCAAAATAAGTTGTTGTTCATGAGAGAGATTTCATGTTTATTATACCTTTGAGACATTACTATATTTAATCTTTTATCAAAACCATTATGAAATAGTAATTCAACTGAAGTCTCTATGAGATTTTGTACCAAATGAAGTTGAGAAACTACTCAAGATCTGCTAAGCTCACAGTTGGGTTATATGCCACAGTTTGACTCTCGTGAAAACCTAATTCTAATTAGTTCTAATTCTAATTTGTATTCAAGTTCTCCAGGATACATTTTCATGTCACATACAAGTAACGTGAGATCTTATAGTCTGGATGCTGGTCTAAGGTAAGTGTAAAATGTGAATGTATACTCAGAACTTTATATATATAAATATATATATATCCTCTTGAAGATTAAAGAAAATACCAACACAATACCATTAGTGACAGCTCCCAAGCAGAAAACATTAAGATGGATCAGCAGCCTCCAAAATGATGATTTCTGTGGACCCGTTTATTTAGATGCATATGAAGGTCACTACTGTTGCAATGTGTGAAGTATATATACATATATATATCTGAATATATCTGAAGTAAATAAGAATAGATAAAATAGTTTATCTTCTTTTCATTCCCATTTTGTAGAACAAAATACGGATTTCCCACACAGGAAATTTTTTTAGTTACAGCAGAAATGTACAGCTAGATCAATAGAGTAGCATCAATTAACTTCACACACAGAATCACTCCAAGAGCATCCAATCCAACAGTCCACCTACCACCAATATTGCCATGTCTCTAAATGCTACATCTGCATATTTCTTGAACACTTAAGAAATGGTCACTCTACCACCACACCAGGCAGCCTGTTCCAGTGCCTGACTGCTCTTTTGGAGAATAAATTTTTAATAATATCCAACCTGAACCTCTCATGATGCAACTTGAGACTACATCATCTTGTCCCATCACTAGTTACCTGGGAGAAGAGGTAGACCCCCACCTTGCCGTAACATCTTTTCAGGTAGTTGTAAAGAGCGATATGGTCTCCCCTGAGCCTTCTCTTCTCCAGACTGAATAATCCCAGTTCCCTCACCTGCTCCTCATAAGACTTGTATTCCAGACCCCTCACCAGCTTCACTGCCCTTCTCTGAGCATGCTCCAGGATCTCGATGTCTTTCTTGTAGTGAGAGGCCCAAAACTGAACACAGTACTCAAAGTACAGCCTTACTTGAGCTGAGTGCAGGGGGACCATCACCTCTGTGGTCTTGCTGGCTTCACTATTTCTGATACAAACCAGGATGCCATTGGCCTTCTTGGCCGCCTGCACACATTGCTGGCTCATGTTCAGTTGAGAGTCAACTAGCACCCCAAGGTCATTTCTTCCACACAGTCTTCCAGGCACTCTGTGTGAAGCCTATAGTGTTGGTGTGACCAAAATGCAGGACTCAGCACGTGCTCTTGTTAAACTTCATCTCATTGCCATCAGCGCATTGATCCAGCCTGTCCAATCCCTCTGTAGGGCCTTCCTACCGTCAGACAGACCTACGCTTCCTCCCAGCTTGGTGTCATCTGTTACCTTACTGAAGATGCACTCAATTTTCTCATCCAGATCATCAATACAGATATTGAACAGAATGGACCCTAATACTGACCCCTGGGGAACCTACTTGTAACAAGGTGCCAGCTGGATCTAGCTCCATTTACCACCACTCTCTGGGCCCATCCCTCCAGCTAGTTCTTTACCTAGCAAAGAGTGTACCTGTCAAAGCCACAGGCTGACAGCTTCTCCCTGAGCATACTGTGGGAGACAGTGTTGAAGACTTTGCTGAAGTCCAGGTAGACTACATCAACAACCTCAATATGACTTCATCTACCAGATGGGTCATAAGGTCATAAGAGATTAGGTTTGTCTGCCAGGATTTGCCTTTTAAGAATCCATGCTTGCTTGCCCTTATCCCCTGATTGTCCAGCACATGCTGTGTGACCTCACTCAGGATGGTCTTTTCTATAACCTTCCCTAGCATCAAGGACAGGTTGACAGGGCTACAGTTTTCTGGGTCCTCCTCCTTCTTGTGGATGGGAGGGAGCCCCATTAAGAAGTTTTCAACCCCCTGGAACATCTCCAGTTGACCAGGAACACTGATGATGGAAAGCAGCTTGGCAATCACGTCCATCAGCTCCCTCAGCACTCTCAGGTAGATCCCATCTGGCTCCATGCACTTGTGACAGTCCAGGTAGAGTAGTAGGTCTCTACCTGTTTCCATCTAAATTGTGAAGGGTTTATTCTGCTTCCCATTTGAGACTTCCAGGTCAGGGAGTAGAGTACCCTGAGGATAACTTAGCTGACTATTAAAGACACATGTAAACAAGGCATTAAAGTCCTCAGCCTTTTCCTTATCATTTGTGGTACTGCATCCAGTAAATGACGGACATCCTCCATAGCCCTCCTCTTACCATTAATATATTTGTAAAGAACTTTGGTTGTCTTTTACTACAGTGGCCACATTGAATTCCTTCTGGGTTTTTGCCTTTCTAATTTCCTCCTTGCATATCCTAGCAACTTCTTTGTACTCTCACTGAGATACTTGTCCCTTCTTTCACAGGAGACAGGCTCTCTTCTTCTCCTGGAGCCTCAGCAAAAGTTCCCTGTTTGTCCACGCCAGTCCTTCCCTGCTGGCTCATTTTACAGCAGCCTGCTCCTGCACCTCTAAGACTTCCTTCTTGAGGAGCATCCAGCCTTCCTGGACTGAATGCCAGGGACTTCAGGACTGAATCCCAAGGGACCCTCCCTACCATCATCCTGAATAGTTCTATATCTACCGTCCAAAAATCCAAGGTACCAGTTCTGCTGACCCTCCTCCTGACTTCACCAAGGATTGAGAACTCTACAATTTCATGGTCACTCTGTCCTAGACAGCTCCCAACCTCCACATCTCACACTAGTCCTTCCTGTGAACAGCAGCTCTGGTGGGACACCTCCCCCGGTAGTCTCACTTAACAATTATGTCAGGAAGTTGTCTTTCACACACAACTTCTTACAAAGATTCTTCCCCTAAAAGAGAAGAGAGATTTTTCTCCACCTATTTTAAATCTCTTTCAAAATGACAAACATTAAAATGGAAAAAGATCACTTTTATTTGGAATATAGTATTGATATTTTTGAGACAACAACAATTTCTATTCACAATCTATCATGTGCAATTTTACTTCTGCAGACAGGTTAAAAGATATTTTAAAATGTTCTAACTAAATGATTTTCCATGAGACAATGAATAGTACTTGTGCTTCAAGTGTGGAGCCATCTAGAAATAAGATCTCTGAAATATAGCAAAATTTGAAATAAAGAGAAAAATCAACTGTAAAATATATCCTGTTGCATTATTGTAGTCCAAACTCTGCTTATATTTTGGTGGATTTCAGTCTTTAAACAGTTATCTTTGCCAACACATTTTCACTTCACAAGTTCATTTTCCTTAGAAAAATATCAAAAGTGATTTCAAAGAAAGCTTATGGCATTCAGAATTGGCTGTAAGAACAGGAAACCTATGCAATACTTTTGCAATAGATCTGCATACAAATTTTGATTGTGGTGCAAAGGGTCATGATGTCATCACTAAGTTCAACAGTGCCATTGCTCAGACATTACTACTGACAAAATTATAAAAAAGATGTGTGGCAGTTTTTCTCTGCTTGACTGGGATTACTTGCAGTAAGAAATATTCCTTCATAATTTCTATAGCTAAATCAAAAGAACATCTAAATACAGGAATAGTAATAACTGTTCATGATCTTTTCAGTTCAGTGTGAACAGATTTTTCATGTCAGGCATTTAACACAAGAGAAACAGTATTCATTGATTGTTTAGCATTGATTACTCTGATCAGTGCTGAAAGAAGTTAGTGTAAGTTATTTATGTCTTTTTCAAGCAATGAATTTAGATGTTCTTTAAATGAAAAAAATCTTGGAGTACATATCACTAATACAGGAAGTTATAACATTTTAGACTCTTGTAATTTTTCTGAGTGCAAAGTTAGAGAATGCCAGGGATATGGATTAGCAGAACCAAATTTACAGCTTTGTTTCTTCATGGACATTTCTACTCTGCCATTTTAAATCATGGTTGCTGTTACACAGACAAAAAGCCCTTTTGTTTTTCATGCAGTAAGATTTCATTAGGCAAGATTAATGATCTAAGTGACAAGAAATACAAATGTACTTTTATAAAATAGAACTCTTATCCCATAATCTTCTCTCTGGGTTGACTGAAGTTTGAAGAGTTTGTTTGTTTCATTTGTTTGTCATTTGGTTGATTAGTTGTTTTTTTTTTGTTGTTGTTTATAAAACTACTAATTTTATAAATAATTTTATTGTTTTATTGATCTCCCAATCTTTCATCCACCTAAATTTTATTTCTAGCCATTTCTTATTTTTCCAGATTTATACATGTTTCACACTTATATGTTGGCTCTCTCACCTCTTAGCTTCATCACTGCTGTTCGTAGTGAAATTTCTTTTCCTGTTCTCTTCAGTGTGAGTGATCAACATGCTCAAAGTTTCCTATGAGCTGTTCTACTTTTGGTCATTGATGATCTACCAACAAAAACATCTCAGTTTCTAAATACAGCTCATAGAAATTTCCTGAGCTGGTGTGGTAGTGGTGAAGGACAGTACTTTGCAATTATCCTTCTTACCATCAATGGTTTCCCTCAAGCTTTAGTAAATGAATCATGGGAATGTTCTAGCAGTTACTCAGAAATTATCCCACTTCATTGCATAATTCATTTATATTTGATATATATTGATGTATATTTGAGATACAAATATGAGATATTTTTTACAAAACAAAACAAACAAACAAACAAAACCAACCTAATAAAACAAGCAGGAAAATCTGAAAAACTGCCTAAATCACTCGATAGAAATATTACATTCCTGATGTTTGATATTTTATCTCAAATTGTTCTTTTTACAACTTTAAAACAGGAGCTGTATGAACAATATCTATGCACAGGAACAATAGATTCAACTAAACAAGAAACTATCATGTAAAAATGTATTTTTGGTAGTCTGCTTCACATGAATTAAAGGATCATAGAATAGCTGAGGTTGGAAGGGATCTTTGGAGATCATTCGGTCCAAAACCCTCCTTAACTGTAAACATCTAAAGCATGTTGCCCAGGATCGTGTCCAGGTGGATTTTGAAGATCTCGAAGGAGGGAGAGTCTACAACATCAACATCTCATGTTCAGTTGGAACTTCCTGTGTTTCAATCTGTGCCTGCTGCCTTTCTTGCTACTGCTGAGCACTATGGATAAGAGTCTGACCAAATCCTCTTGACAATTTCACTTCAGCTATTTATACACACTGATCAGATCCCCTCTAAGTCATGCCTTCTCCGGGCAGAACAAGCCCGACTCTATCAAGCTTTCCTTGTAGGAGATGTGCTGCAGTTGCCGAATTACTTTTGTTGACCTTCATTGGACTTGCTCCAGGAGCTCAGTGTCCCTCTTTTGCTGGGGGGGTCCAGAGCTGGACACAGTACTCCGGAAGGAGCCACACCAGGGCAGAGTAGAGAGGGAGGACCATCTACCTTTGACCTGCTAGCCACCGTATTTTTAATGGACTCCAGGATACCTTTGGCCTTTTTGGTCACCAGGGCACACTGCTGTTTCACAACCAACCTGTTGTCCTCCAGGACACCCAGGTCCTCCTCTGCAGAGCTCCTTTCCAGCAGGTAAGCCCTTAGCCTGTATTGGTGCATGGGGTTATGCCAGGTCCAGGACTCTGCACTTGCTGTTGTTGAATTTCAAGAGATTCCTCTCTGCCCATCTTTCCAGCCTCTTCAGACCCTTCTGAATGGCAGCACAGCACTCTTCATTGTACAGGTAATGGTATTTTCAAACAAAATATTTTGAAGAAATTAATACGTTTCTTCCTTTTAAATATGCAGACCCTTCAGAAGCAAATGTGCAGATCAGTTTTTGCTCTGTGGCATTGCTGTCTCTTTCCAACAAGAAAGATTGCACACAGAAATAAAAAGGTCACAGTGCTCACTCTCAACAGGATGTGAAATGGAAGAGCACTCTTACTTAAATTTAGCAGGACTTACTTAAATTTAGTTGAAGAAATTCTGTATGCAGTTGATCTAAGACTTTGTTACTCTTTGTAATTTTAAGTATTAGAGTACTCTGTACTTAAACCAGAGATAATTTCCTGACTACTACTTAACTTATAAAATCTTAACCTGCTCCAAACCCAGTAATTTGAAGGCATTCAGATTCCTGGAAGTTATTATCCTTCTTCCCATAAAAAAGTACAAAACAGCAACAGAAGTGAAGTTAATGATTTTTTAAAAAATGAATAAGGAAACCTCCTTTCCCCACATATCAAGTTGTGGTGAAAGTTCATAGTTCAATTCAACATTTTTGCAGCACATAAAGGATGACATGGTCATTTATTTTCTTTTCAAACAAACAACAACAAAAAAAAAAAGGACAGGAAAATTTGACTAGGAATGAACAAGACCTGAGTTCCTCAGAAGGAGCATTTGGAGACTAGTCCAGATGCTTTGGAGTGAATAAGATGGTAATAGATGCAAGCTCAGGTAACTGAAACTCATTCCTAGTTTCAACAAGAGCAAAAGTTCCAAAAATTCTCCAGCTTAGAATAAGAAAACTAAGGAGTCAGTTAGACTTGTACAAACACCATTTTTTTCTTCTCAGTGTTCAGAGACTAAACGGCTAGCCAGAACAAAATTATTTTATTGTTATCTTTCAGTATAACAAACGTTCATAATAAGCTTGCCAAAATTAAAAAAAAAAAGCAACCAAAAGCAACAACAAACTTTGCTTGTTTCTGTTTACAAAGAGAGAATTTCTGTAGTCACTAATAATAGACTAATGCATTAAAAGTAAAATAATAAGCAGAGTAATAATACCTTTGTTATGAACTACTGTAAACAGAAAAGCCTATATTCTCTGTAAGAATGATGACATTTCATAGAGATTGAATCAAGTGATAGAAATCATAATGATTAGAATTTGTCTGAATATAGTTTAACATCTATTTTAGATGGCTGTAGTGGCTACTGGTACAATTATATTTGTGAAAACAATCTACATTTGTAAAATTTTGCCAAGAATCTATAAATAAAGAAATACAGAGGGCTGTGAGCATAGGAATTACACTACATTAATATCCTGTATTACACTGATAGCCAAAGTTGTCCAGAAAAAGTGTTCCAGGTAAGTAATGCCATTGCTCGGGATATGTTACTGCGAGCCCACCTGAAAAACCTGAAACATTTTCTTAGTCATCCAAAACTAAGCTTTTTTTTTTTTTTTTTTTTCCCAAAAATAATATGTGACAATGAGACCGAGCTGTCTTTAAACAGGCAAAGCAAAAAGACAGTTATTTGAAATTTGCAAATACTTAAAATACTAGTGAAGAAGAGGTATTTGAACATAGGCATTAATTTGGGACATCAATCTCGAGTTAAAACTTTCAGAACAGCTCAGACTAAATCCAGATTGCTTTTACTGCTAAATTAGTTCAAATTAATGGAGTTGAATTAGGTACATTTTGAGTTTAAGCAGTGCAGACATACCCTTAATGGGTACAATTTTGCAACCTTTCCTCTCACATAAGCAATCCATACTCCTTTATATAGCCTTAATGTGCTCACTGGATCCTTATGGGTTAAAGAACTCATAGAATCAAGATTCCTGTGCCAACACAACGTAAGTATAGAAATGTTAAGGACTAATTATATTGGAGATGAGAGATGTGACAGACATTACAGGGTCAAGTAAACAAAATTCTCAGAACAACAATGTGACGTCATTTTAACAAAAGTACTGCCAGCCCTAATTGCAGATCCATGTTAGGAAGTTGCTTTAAAAACATGTATTTAATGGCAGGTGGTTATCCATGCAGACATGTATCAGCACTCGTATCTATTTTTGTGTACTAAAAATGTTTTGTTTATGTAAAATCCATCTGTACTTCCATACTATTAAAATGGTAAAGTAGGCCAGTATGGCACATTGCTCATTTGACTTTCAGCAGTAAGGGAGTTTGTTGCATATTTTTAAAGATGGCAGGTATTATAAAAATAAAAATATGTAGATAAGCAGCATTTTGTGTATTCTAGAACAATGTTGCTGGTTTTATTTCCTCAAACAAATTGTACCTCAGTGCTATAAGAGCAAAGGGATAATATGATTGCCAAATTAAAAGTCATCATATCACTCATTTTATTGAAGTGGCCAAAAGATGCTCTATTAAACATGTCTTTTTCTAAATACAGAGTTTACACACAGCCATATGTAAGTAAAAAATAATCTTGAAGAATTACTCTGTTATTATATGGAGTCAGCATTGAAAAATTAATTTTTGTCTCTCTTGGGAATTTTAAATAAATGAGATATGGTAGAAATCTAAATCTAAATTAAATAGGTAAGTCAGAATCTAATTTATATTCCCATTGATCTCAAAAGTAATAGAGCACATTCAGTGCTTCCAGAATCGATTTCCCACTATAGACACTGCCTAGCATGATAAATACTATATTTTCAGTGAGACTTTAAACTGAGCTCCAATTTATGCACAAACTATAGAACTTCAGTTCCTGAGGTGTAACGAATCCTTCATTATAGTTCTGCATTAGGCAAACCATTAAGTACATTTTCACTTTAGACTTTTCTGCAGTCACTGCAGCTATTAATGTTTTGTTATGTGTTTAAGTGCTCTCCTAGTTGAAGGTCATACTGAGCTTGGTTGTTTTTCAAATTACTTTTGACAATGAGAACAAATGCACTGTACTCAGACTTTTTCACCAGCTGCAGAGAAACGAAGAGCATCAGATTTCCTCTAAAGATGTGGTTTCCAGATGATTTTTTCAGACAGTTCTTCTGCCGCTCTCTTCTCCTCTTCGTCTTTATCCCAATTTCCACTAACAAACCCCCAGCTACTGTGCCTTTTCTCCTCTCTCATCCAGGCCACCAAATTTCTTGCAGCTTTATCCTTGTGACAGCACAAACTCTGGAATGAAGCATAAGCTATTAAATCCCTTATGCTGGATTGTGTCAATAGTGAAAAATTGGTTCAGAACTGAAACCTGTTGCCAGAGTTTCACCAATGAGTGCTTTTCCATGCTCAGACTCCAGTCTTGGCACAAATTCTTCTCACTACCAAGCTTATTACTAATGAGTGGCAATGAACATCACCCAGTTAATTTTGTCTTTACACATGTAAAACTTTTTATGAATTAATTAAGCTATTATGAATTATTAAGCTATCTATTACAGGTTTTGTCCATGACAATGCATTTATCTCAAAAGATGCGAATTTAGGAGGGAAACTGGATTGATTTCACAGACTATTCTTGATGTATATAAGCTTAATTGTCTGATAACTAGAGGTCCCATGTAGCTTGCTACATATTGACAGGAAAAATAGTCCCTGTTGTAATTTCCCCACAACAAAAAGAGTGTCCTTCTTTTACTTAACAAAGGGAGAAACTAATGAGCTATTTATTCTCTGTACATTTCTTTAAATGCAGGTGCAAGGATGTCTATCCCTTCTTCCTGAACAAAAGGACAGAGCTTACTTATATCACTTCATTTGGCGCAATTGAAGTGGAAACGTTCATCTGCTTACATTTTGAACATGCAGCCAATATCACATTTCACAGAACAGTCAATAAGATTTACACAGGACAGCGTGTAGCTTAAGGGTAAAAACTATCATTATGCAATGTTCAGGAAAGGTCACCTCTATTAATTAATGGATTTGTAGTTTGAAATCAGACGATGGCCTTGCAGCCCACTCTTGCAACAGTATTTGATTACTGCTTATTCCTTTTCAACAGCAAGTATCTTTCCCAAACATCTATTTACCCATGTAGAATGATACCATCTCTCTAGAAATAGGAATCAGAAATCAGGTGAGCTGAAAGAAACTGGGAATAGCTCCTGCTTTAGGCTTCTTGATATAAGTATTTCAGAGTAAGTGGTGTAAGTATAACATAACTGCTTCCAAGCTAGTCTTTAATTACACAAGTGTAATTAAGTAAAGGAATCTTACCTTGTGTGTATATTCTGGTTACACTTCATTAATCTTCGATATACTGTTCTTTCTATACTTGCAAGTATGATTTCTTGTATATATTATGTGTCATTAAAAAATCACTATATACAATGAAGTGAAACAGTCTTATTTAATTTGCAGAAGTTTGTATATAAAAAATAAAGTTGCTTGTGTAACTTTCAATTCTTCTTGAATTAGTACATCATATTTCCACCTCATAGCTCACATCCTCTTCACTTGAAACTGGGTGAAAATAATGAGTTGCTTTAAATTCTAGTTGAGTTTGGATTTAAGCTTTTGTTCATTTTTTTCTTTCCTGAGGATTACAGTGAACCTTTCAATGATCACTGAGCAAATACTGTGCTACAGTGAAAATGAGTCAGATGTGAACAAGCTTTGGCAGTAGGCAGGCTGATTTAGTGAGGCAGGCTTTAAACATAAAGATGTGGAGGGCAGGGTACAAAATAACAATGCTCATGCTATCGCAACCAAGTGGGGAATAGACCAGGCCAACCAGAACATTGACAAACGTTCCTTAGCTGTCTCCCATGACAAGAGCCAGAAAGCTAGCCGCTTCAGAGTGTGCACAGCAATGGTGGATCCTCTTTCACTCTTCTAGGAAAACCTGCATTCTGTGTTCCCTTTTCTTCTCCAAAATGCCTGTATACAAATGCACAGCATGGGGAATAAACAGAAACAACCAGACATCTGAGTGCATTCACAGAGCAACGATCTCCTTGTGATCATAGAGATATGGTGGGGAAGATCACATAACTGGAATACAATTGTGGATGGCTGTGTCCTTTGGAGGAAAGATAGACCAGCAAGGTGAGTTGGTGGAGTTGCTCTTCATGTGAGAGAACAACGTGAATGTATTGAACTCTGCCTAGAGATGAACGATGAATGAGTGGAGAGCTTTTGTGTATTAAGGGGCAGGCTAATATGAGTGACACTGTTGTGGCATGTACAGTCCAGGATCTTCCTGCAGTGCATGGAAAATGGATTTCTGATGCAGATGATGGAGAACCCAGTGAGAAGTGTGCTGCTGCACCTTGTTCTTATTAAAAAAAAAAGAAGGTCTGATTAGTTATGTGAAAACTGGGGGCAGCCTAGGATACAGTGACCATGAGATAGTGGCATTCAGGATCTTGCATGAAAGAAACAGAGCAACAGATAGCATTCCAACCTCAACCTTCAGAGAACGAAGGGTCTATTTGGAGGTATCCCATGGGTTAGAGTATTGTAGAGTAAAGGAATCCAAGAGAATTGATTGATATTCAAGCATCATTCCCTCCTATCTCAAGATCAGCACAAACTCAAGAGTAAGAAACCAGGCAAATGTGGCAACAGATCTGCAAAGATAAGCAAGGAGTTCATTGAAAAATTAAAATGGAAAAAAATCTATAGAATGCGGATAAGAGATCTGACCACTTGATAGGAATGTCGGAATATTGTCAGGGCACGTGGAGATGAAACAATGAAGGCCCATGTGGAATTAAATCTCTAGATGGTGGGGTGCATTTGTTGTGTTGACAGTTGATGTTGATGTGTTGACAGTAGGTTGAGGGAGGTGATTCTTCCTCTCTACTCTGCCCTGGCAAGGCCACATCTGGAGTATTGTGTCCAGTTCTGGTCTCCCCATTTCAAGAAAGACAGAACTCTAGAGAGAGCACGCTGAGTGCTATAAAGATTATTAGGGTCCTAGACCAATTTAAAGAGATGGTAAAGTCTGAAAGACCTTTAGCCTGGAGAAGAGATGACTCAGAGGGGATCTTACCAATGCTTTTAAGTATCTAAATTGCAGGTGTCAAGTGAATGCGGCCAGGTTTCTTTTCAGAGGTGCCCAGTGACAGGACAAGGGGCAATGGGCACAAACAAGAATATAGAGTTTCCATACGAACATGAGTAAACAACTTACTGCTGTGAGAGTGACAGAGCACTGGAACAGGTTACCCAGAAAGGTTGTGGAGTCTCTTTTGGAGATATTCAAGACTCCTGGACACTTTTCTCTGCAGCCTACTGTAGAGAATAGGATCTCCTTAGGTCCCTTCTAACCTCTTTGATTCTGTGATTCTGTGTACATGTTTCTTAAGTTTTACTGTAAATGTTTTCCACTCTCATTGGTGGGCCAAAAGTATCCTGAATTTAACTTCACCAAAGTCCATGAACTTCTACCAAAAAATAAATTGTCTTGTTTATTTTTAAGAGGGTGCTGAAGGAAACTGATGGCATTTTAAAATTCCAGCTCTTGTCTCTCAAAAATAAATACATATATACGTATATATTTATGGAGAAAGAATACTGAAGCATCACTTTGTTAGTAAATTGAATACCAGTGTGACATTGGGTATATTTGCTAGTACAATTTGAAGTGTTTGGAGAATGTATACATATTACTAAAGGCTTTTTGGCACGGTCACTTGAAATCTGGATTGCAACAAGCTTTTTTTTTTATTACTGACAAATAGAAAGCATGTGTTTGGCATTATTTATTGTTTTCTGTGTAGCATGTGTCAAGATTTGAAAGCGTATGTCTCACTAGTCACGTACTAAGTTTGGTTGTTATAATTAAGTTGCTAATATCTGGCACAGTAAGCAGTCAGCAGGATTTGATTTCACAGTTTAACAGACTGACTTGACACTTCTGGAAGTTGAGGGGGAGACACTCAGCAGCACACTAAGAGAAATACCATCATTTTCTTAACGATTCAGACCACATAATACAAAACAGTCATTAATTCTGATCCTTCCATATCTGAGTGAAGAAACGGAAACTGTCCACCTCACTTGGTTATAACAGTGTTCCAAACATCCAAAATTAGGGTATGTTTTGGAAAAAGCTCTTTGTGTGTGTTACTATTATTAAGATATTTGTTTATTTGTTTTAAAGAATATGAACAAGATTTCCAAAGTTAACACATATTTTTTCCCTCTGATTCTAAAATTCCTTGAAGAGCTGAGCAAACCTGAGCACTTCGATGCCATGAGAAATCCTCACAATTAAAAATTACTTTGCCTTTGCATTGGACTAAAACCTACCCATGCTCACTAAACTATGTCCCTAAATGTCAGGTCTACACATTTCTTGAACGCTTCCAGGGATGGTTATTCCACTATCTTCCTGAGCAGCCTGTTCCAGTGCTTGACCACTATTTCACAAAATAATTTTTTTATCATATCCAATCTTAACCCAGTCCCATCACTATTTACCTGGGAGAAGGGACCAACCCCCATCTTGCCACAACTTCTTTTCAGGTAGTTGTAGAGAGACTTCCCTCAGCCTCCTCCTTCTCCAGACTGAACAATCCCAGTTCCCTCAGTTGCTCCTCATAAGACTTGTGTCCAGAGCCCTCACCAGCTTCATTGCCCTTCACTGAACACGCTCCAGTGAGGCATACCCAAAACTGTACACAGTACTCAAGGTATAGCCTTACCAGAGCTGAGTAAAGGAGGATGATCACCTCCATGGTCCTGCTGGCTACACTATTTCTGATACAAACTAGGATACCATTAGCCTTCTTTGCCACCTGCGCACACTGCTGGCTCATGTTCAGTTGAGCGTCACCTAGAACCCTTAGATCCTCTTCCATCACACGTTTCGCCAGCTACTCTGCCCCAAACCTGTAGCACTGTAACTGCAGTGCAGGACCAGTCGCTTGGTCTTACTAAACCTCATGCAGTTGTCCTCAGCCTGTTCAGATCCCTCAGTAAGGCGTTTCTACCCTCAAGCAGATCAGCAACAGTTCCTACATAGCAGTGTCATCTGCTATCTTACTGAAGGTGCACTCAGTGCCCTTATCCAGGTCATCAATACAGATATTGAAGAAGACAGGCCTCTAGGGATCATCACACATGATGGGTTATCAGTTGGATTTAACTCCATTCACCACCACTCTCTGGGCCCAGCCATCCATCCAGTTCTTATGACCAGCTGGTCATATGGTCATAGAAAGAAATGAGGTTGGTCAAGCAGGATCTGCCTTTCATAAACTCATGCTGGCTAGGCCCTATCCTCTGGTAGTCCAGCACATGCCATGTGATCTCACTCAAGATCATGGGATCATATAATCATACCATAGTTTAGATTGGAAGGGACCTTAAGTATCTTACCCTAAGCTCTTACCCAGCTGCCATGGTTATGGTTGCCACCCACCAGATCAGGATGTCCAGGCCCCTTCCCTTTAGGACCTCCATTGATGAGGAATCTGTAACTTCTCTGGGCAACCTGTTTTAGTTCCTCACCACCCACTTGAGTTAAGAATGTTTTCTTAAAATCTAACCTGAATTTCTCCTCTTTCATTTTAAATTCATTCTCCCTTGTCTTATCACTATTAATCTGTATAAAAAGTTGTTCTCCCTCTGTATTAGAAACACCCTTTATGTACTGGCTGGCTTCAGTGAGGTGTTCCCAGAGCTTTCTCTTCTCCAGGCTGAACAAACTCAACTCACTCGACCTTTCTTCATAGGAGAGGTGCTCCAGCCCTCTGATAATCTGGGTAAACTTCCTCCACACCTGCTCGAACAGCTCCACATCTTTCTTTTGATGGGAGCCCTGGATCTGAATGCAGTACTCCGCCAGATGGGACCTCATGAACTCAGAGTAGATGGAGACAATCACCTCCCTTGCGCCATCCCTCTTTTGATGAAGCCTAGGGTACTCTTGGCCTTCTGGTCTGTAAGTGCACACTGCTGGCTCATGTCCACCTTTTAGTTCACCAGGACCCCTTAAGTTCTTCTATGCAGGCTGCTCTCAGTTAGTTCTTCTCCGTTCTGGGATTGACCTGACCCAAAGTGCAATACCTTGCACTTGACCTTGTAGAACTTCTTTAGGTTCTCATGGGCCTACTTTTCAAGCCTGTACAGATCCCTCTAGATGACATTCCTTCTTCCTTTTATTGGTTCAGCTGCATCACTCAGCTTAATGTCACCAGCAAACTTGCTGAGGGTGCCCTCTAGCCCCGCTACCTAGGCTTTTGGTAAAGATGTAAAAGAGCTCCGGTTCCAAGGCTCACCCCCACCCAGTCGTAGAGCCATTGAGAACAAACTTCTGGTTATGATCATCCACCAAATTCTTTATCGACCAAATAGTCCATCCTTCAAATCCATGTTTCAATTCAGAGATAAGAATGTGGTGCAGGACCGCGCCAAAGGCCTTTCACAAGTCCAGGTAAGTGTTAATAGTTTCCTTCCCTATGTCCACTGATGCTGTCACTCCATCACAGAAAGCCACCAGAAAGCATGATCTGTCCATGATAAAGTTGATCTGCTCCATAGCCTTTCCAATACTAACATGAACCTGAGAGGTCTAGGAACTGTGACAGGTAGTTCTTAGATCCTCCTTTCAACACTTCTTGTAGATGGGTGTCACACCAGCAGACCTCCAGTCATCTGGGATCTCCCCAGTTGACCAGGATGGATGAGAAATGATAGAAAGTGGCTTGCCATTCTTTGTCTCTACATAGTTATGAGCCAAAGTTGCTCAAGGAGCTGCATGGATTATCACAAACCAGTACTACAGCCTGTGCCCTAAATCTGCATTATTGACTACTGGAAATATATCCTGAACAACCTTTGAAAATATTTCTCTCCTCATGTACATTGGTATAGCAACCTACATATAGTCAGACAGAATTTTGATTATTTTTGTTAAAAGGAGCAGCAACAAGAACTCAAGTTTCAAAAGAACGATAACTCTTTTAGTATCATGAAGCTAAAATCAAGAACATGCTAATAAATGCATTGAAATCATAATGCTTTCTATAAAGAAGTTATTGATTTTTGTATTTTTGAGTGATTTTCAACATACAAAAGAATAGACTTGTGGCTTTTGTCTTTCAAAACATAATAAGAATATATGTCTGCAGACTACTCTTCACCAGGAAGAGTTACCCTGGAAATATGAATAAGCTATGCTATATTGTTGTGCAGTGGGTAAGTAACAAGCAACATCTTTCCAAATCAAAACATGGAGATATGTGTAGAAAACTAACAATTTAACTGAAACTGGTGACCATGGAGTTATGCAGCAGAGCACTCTCGCTTTTCTAAGAAGTGCACTGAGAGAGTGACCACGTGACTGAAGAGACCAGTAATGTGATAAAATCCTCTGTCCTTACCTCTCACTTCCAATTGCAAAATATTTTGAAGCATGAGTGAGTTTTGCCCACTTGTGGCAATTTTTGCCAATGATAGTCATGGCATGATTTTTTCCTCTATGTGATTCTTAATTCTGCCAATGCCTAGGTTTTCTAAGAAAAAGAAAAGAAAAGAAAAAAAAAAAAAAAAGTAGGGATTCTGACAGCAAAACATTAAATGGTTAATTTTTCTCAGGAAAAAAAAAGAAAAATGAATGACGTTTCTGAGTGGTACACACTCAAGTAGAATTAAAGAGCTTTAGCAAAAGTTTTGTGAGAGGCTGGGTGACATTACTTCTATCACAGTGTTATTCAGAAGAAACCATTTCATACATACATCCGAGGCTGAGAAACTTTGCTTCTGCTCCAAGGCAAGCTGAGGAAACCAGAACATGTGCAAGCAGATGATGTCGTACTAGACAGGGTTCACTAGAGCTGGACATTACATGCAGCTGGTACTACGTAACACTTTGAGGAAGCCCTGAATGGATTACAAAACTTAGTACTTCTTTCCATTACTATTGCTGACCATTGATATTTAGCAAATTTTATTACTTTGTGCATCCACTAGGGTCTTTCAAAAGGTGGAAGAAAAAACTCAAAATTCTTGAGCACTCCAAACAGGGGACTTTCCTTTTAAATATTTGTATTCCTATCAGATGAGTTAACATTTTCCAGCCACACTCACTCCTGGTACCCCTGGTTTAAGGTGTTCAGTTATCTGAATTAGCAGGGCTTGCACAGGTGTGAGTGAGGGCAATAATTAGCCCATTCATTCCACAATCTGTGCTTCTTTGAGGATCCCTGGGGAACATATTACTGGCAGCAGGTATTTGTAGCACTTAGTAGTTTCATGTTCAAAGCTGAATACAATATCTCACTGTGTAAATCTCCTAGGATTAACGCTTTGATTAAATCTGAGGCTGGACATACTTGCCCCGGAAGAGTGGGGACGAATTTCCTTTGTCTCTATCTGCACTTTATAAGCATAAGGAAGAATGGTTTTCCGAGGCTGTGGGTTGATCTGATGGGTACAAAGTGATAGCCCCTTTCCCAGCAACATGCCACTGAATTCATCTGAGTTACAACTCTTAAAGTGTTATATAACTCTTAAAGAAAAGGCAAATACCACACAGAATTTAACAAAATGTCAATAAATCCTTTATTTCTCACTTCTACTTTTGGCTGAGTTACTGTTCAGGTGAAGGGAGATCTGCCTGAGGAAAGACAGCAGAATTTCATGTGCTGTATGCTGCCAAAGCAGAGATGTTGGGAAGAAATGTTTTGGCGAGTGGATTGCTCATCACAATACAAAAGTTGTTATAACACAGTGAAATTGTGACTGTTAGACAGAGTCAGACTCTCCAAATCGACATTGTGAGGCCACCATTCCAATGTTTAAAAATTCCTGTCATACATACCCTTATCAGATGACCTTATTTACTTTCAGCTACAGTTATCTTTACTCATACTGCATGACTAAGATGGGTGGAGATATCTGCAGAAAAGAACTTTTCTTCATTCACTTCTAGGAGCTGCAATACACATGCTGGGAAAAGTAGTCTAGTCTGGGGTTTCAGAACCATTTAACACAGATTCTATTGATCTTACTGAAGTTCATAGGAATTTTATAACATTCTGAACTCTTGAAATCCCATTGCATCTGTTCTTTTGATATTCAACACTTACATTTGCTCACTTTCTTCAAAGTTCTTCTATTTCAGCTAGCTTCCAGATTCAAGACATAGTTCTCTGGGTATAAAAATTTTGTATGCTTCCTTTCTTATGAGTTTGTCTTGTCCTTAGATTCTTCTATGATGAGATGCAAGTCCCAATGAAGATTTTATCATACATTATTTATTCCCATATATGGATTTCCTTGTCTAATAAAGATTGTTCTGTAGAATCTGGCATGTTTTCATGAAACCTCAAGGAGTACCATATTTCAGCCAATATCTTCAGAAGTTATAGACAGAAGAAAGGAAAAACATATCCCTTTTAGACAATGAGGAAAGCATGCCAGTAAGTTAGACTAAGAAAAAGTATTTAGGGAAGATACATTCAGCATGTTAGGCAAGATTTCTGAGATAATCCATGTCTTTTTAATTGCATGTAGACAAAGGAGTGCTTATGGTTTATATGCAGTGCTAGATACCTGCACAAAAGAATAACAGGAGTGATAAGGCGAAAAGTGATGTCCTGTGTCCAGCCAATGACTCATTTTTCCTCTAGACCCTATCCTGTAGTCCCTGTAGAATTCTATTACTTGTGTTTTCATTGGCTGACCCAGGCACCAGTTTTCATAAATCCTGAATGTTTCCTTTCAGTGAAGCAGAATCATAGCAAATTTCAGAATGAGTGATATTCTCTGTAAGCAGGAAAAAATAGAATAGGAACATCTAATTACGTTAAATACTTGTTGTCCACTGAATCTGTGATAACTGATTTCATATACAGACACTTGGTCTTACTCCCCTTCCTGTTTCCTAGATGTGCTCAGAGTTGGCCTCTAACATTTCCTGTGATCAGCTTTGGTGAATTCAGTTCATGGCTTAAACTGCCACTGCCAGTTTGTTTGCTGATTTTGTTTTTTTATGGGTTTTATGTGAGTTATTACTCATCAGTATGACTAGTCAAGTGATTTAACAAATGAAGTATCATCCAGTGAGCACATACTTGTACTTCAGCCTGACTAAACCAGCTGTCAGGGATAACAGCTGCTGATTCACGAAAGGAATGGAAATATATCTTCGTTAAATCGGAGCATATCCACCAAAATCTGTCCTAAATGAAAATGACTGACTATGGTCACGCATCAAATAACCCAAGGGGAAATCTAAGGGTTGGGAGGAGCTTAGCAATCACAGAAATCTGCTCTAAAAGGAAAGTTGTAAAGAAAGAGAACATTGATTCTATTTGATTTCATTTTCCAAGATCCATGTATTGTTCAAGGAATTTAAAACACATTGTAGCATAATAGTTGAAAAATTCCATATACAGATCTGCATTGTATTCTACATCTGAGAGTTTTCATCGTAGTCCTCTGCGTCTCATCTCTTGAGATGTTGTTGTCCTCCTCTTCTTAAAAGAATAATCATACACATCCTCACATGCCCTCATTTTCACAGCCCTAATCATTAGATAGTTGCAGTCCATATAGGTTTAACATAGCAAATGCTATTACAGAAAATGTAGAGAGGAAATAAACAAGCTGTCTTAGAATTAATTTATTCAAGCACTCTGTAAAGAATTGGAACAAGCAACCCCCCACAAGAGGATTTATTCCACAAAATTCCATCTCTAATGACTCAATCATGCACTTCAGTGGAAACTCACAGAATATTTTCATGTAATTAGTAAGGTCTTACTTAAACTTTTCCAACTAATGGCTTCATGGATTTGAAGTATCATTTCTTTGCATAATAGATGCCAATATATTTTTTTTCTCGCATAGGTAGTTGATTAAAACAGTTCTACTTACTTATTTATTGCAGCATAAATTTGAATTATTCATTCTGAAACAACATTTACCACTGAAATTTACTTTTCCCTCCTGAAATTGTAGGTTTGTCTGAAAGTTTCTGTTTCTCTTCCTGCTCTTTCAGTTAGTTAGTAGTTTCTTTCAGTAGTTAGATATATTCTCTGCCAGGAGGTAACTTAGAACTGTTTTTAGAACTGTTTTGATTTTGCAAGGCATTCCCTTTAGTAGGCTAATTAATCGGTCCTACATAAAATGGAAATGATTCTAGGAATCTACTAAGGTTGTTCCTTTATGTAGAGTAGTAGTAGAAAATTTGTAGTATCAGAATTTGAAGGAAGTTATCCTGTACCTTTAAAGAGCAGTCCGGCTTTCAACCGTTCTTCAATGGGAGGAAATGTAGTACTTTTACTAAAACAAAGGATAAAGATCTATTTGTCTAAAGGGAAAAAAAATAAGTCCTAGATAATAATAAGAAACATATATTGAATATAATAGATAAGTCTCTTAATAGAAGCAAGGAGGAAAGAATATTCCAGGGATTTGTTCTTGCTCTGTAATGTCAAAGGGTAACTTCTCACTGACTCCTAAAGACATGAAGTCAGGATTTCATTAAAAACAAAAACTCAGGTAATCTAGTTGTATTTTGCTCTATAACAGTCTCACAAACTAGCTCAAGATTTACAGATTGTATGACAGTGACATGTGAGATGGTAGGTTAAATATAACCAGAAGCCAACAACTCAGCACTAATTATTAGCAAAGAATACACCACTGCTTATTTTGGATTTCATGTCAAGAAAGAAACAAGACTTGTCTCACAAAAGCTGAAAATCTAGATATCTCGAAAAGATTTGGGATGTCTAAGCCAAAAGTATGGTTACTGTGTCTGAAAATATGACATTTGAAAGAAACAAAGAAAAAAAATCCCCTTTTAATTTTGTCTTTATACTTGCATTGCTGTTCAATTGTTCTATATACATTCTAGTAGGTAACTACTGGTGATACCTCCCTAAACACTATCATAACCCATCTTTTTCCTATCAGCAGGACTAATGAGCAGAGATGGCTGAATGCAGAAGAAAATTGAATTATTTCTTCCCCACAGAAAAACAAAACAAACAAACAAATGCAAAGCAGCTAGTTAGAATTCTTTTCAGTTTGTTTTATGATGCTTTGTAGGAAAGGCTCCTCATTTTCATGGAAACTATCTGGGTGATTTGATGTACTTCAAAGTATCATCATAAAAAGTAAGACACGCGGTATCGGATCCCAGTTGAAATTATTACTTTTCCTGTTTCATATTTAAAATAAAATCCCTTCATTAAGATAGAGCTGTCTTGCTCACAACTTTTTTTTCAGTAATTTCATCTTCTCTAAATCTATTCTTAACAGAAATCTTCATTGATTAAGAAAATGTGATTTATTTTTTTTTACTCTCCCCTCCTTTCTTTATTCGTTTAATATTATTTTTCCATTTTAATCTATAACAATCTATTTCACCTATCACCAGTTAGCATGGTCTTTTTTCTCCTTACTTTTTTTTACTACATACATAGAAACCATGGTGTGTCTCAGTTAGGAATAAAGTCATGACAACCTCCATCATCAATAGAGGGAGGGGACAGAAGTCTCACTATGCAGGCTTGAATTATCCTCTGGAGGTCTCTCTCCAGAAATTACAAAGAGATCTGTGGATGACCCCATGTGATCAGGCACTGAAAGCCAGGTTGGAGAGAACAAGCTTCAGTGCCTTATGAAGCACTGAAATCACAGGGAATGAATGTTACATCATCTCTCTTTAAGGTGATCTAGATTGCTTATTATCCCCATGTGAGGACAGTCTTACCACTTTAACAAGACCTCAAAAACCATTGAATATATTTCATCTATTTCTAGCAGTTATCAGCTGCTACACAAATATTTTGCTCTTCTCAAGTGTTTCAAAAAATGAAATTGTTGGAAGCAAATAGCATATCATGGCTTTTTTTTTTTTTTTTTTTTTTTTTTAATAGCATCTTATTCTTCTCTTTCCTTCTTCACTTCATATTAACTTTCTGGAGGGAGAGGGGGATAATTTTCTCTCTCTTACACGTTTTAATGAGATGTCATAAATAATCTTTTATAATTTTATCAAGATTAAATTTTTTTTTTTTTAAATAGCAGAATTGTAATTACAGCCATCAGAGGTGGAAAAATATAAATCCCTCTACTTGACATCTAACAAGCTGTTAGTCTTCCAGAATGATTGCATTCTACAAAGTAGAAAATCATTAGTATCATATTCCATAATATGCGCCATGCATAACAAAATGTTTTCCACAGTGTTACTAACAGTGTAGTAAATGCAGGAAGAGAAAATAAAAATATCTATTGCATGAAATGTGGAAAAGAGATGGAAAAATCATGAAATAATTTGGAAACACTTAAAAAAGGATTAAGGTTGATGTAAATCATTCATCCAGACATACACCAAATCTGTCTTCATACCCACCTATCCTCTGAGGAGTCTATTAGCTCATTACTGTGTGTTTATTAATTACCATTTACAATACACACTACATAGCAGCCCAAAATGCATTAAAGATAAACAAATAGAAAAAGTCCTGTAAAATTACGTAATGCATTAAAAAAAAACACCCAAAGACTGGCAGACAGGCATATTCTCATAAAAAGAAACATTTCAGTTTAAGAAAATAATAGGAAATATAAAAAAAATAGTAGGAGATGATATTTTATCTGAGAAGATAGATTGCAGATGATCTGTTATATTGTGGCTGATGTTTATAATGGCTACATAAAGGAATCTCTTCATTATCCTTCAGTAGTGCAGAGTGGTTTCACATATATTTTTCAACATCATTGAATATTTCAGTTGTAAGCTAAAATAGACAGTAATTTAATGTACTTCTTTTGCACATATTCATGGATTTATACTGATTAGCCAAGCAATTATGTGTTGACAATGAAAATTTTATTCAAAACTGTTCCTTGATAAATAGAAAGCTCTCTTTCATTCACTGCTAAGTAAGTAAATGGAGAAGACCAAAGCTTCCTAATGTAATTCCCAAAATATTCTTTCCTGGACCCTCCTCTTAAATTTATTATTTCTTTTTATATCTGTAATTTATTTCTTGAGGGAAATATTTATTTTCTGTCACTACACTGAGAAGTCTATGTTGAAACAAGTGACTCCAGGCAACTGTTGCCTTTGCTTCACTAACAATTCTACAGCAAAAAATGGTTTCCTCAACATTGCCAGATATTAAGCTGTTAAATGAAAACATTTCTCCAGCAAAAACGGACATTATTGTGAGCTACAACCAAACCATTATTTCTAGGTTTGTTAGTAAGATGTAAAAAAGCAACCTTTCATTCTTGTTCACTGAGAAAACCTTACTGCAGAAGTGGATTCTTCTCACAAGGTTCAATGATCTGTGCATCTCCACACAGTATGACCCGCAAAGGCTGTCAAGAGAGTAGTGAATCTATGTCTCTAGTCTGAGTGTCTTTTGATGACAGTAACAGAACTCCTCATGCTGTACATACATTCTCAGATACTGATGTACGTTGTTGCTAGTGTTCCATACACAGCTCCTATAGGCTTTCATACAAATGCAAAAGCTCAGTGGCAAAGTAATTGCTGTGGGAACATTCCTTTTAATTTAAGATGTCCTTTTTAAAAATAACTGCAGAGGCTCAGAAGGAAGCTAAAAAATAAGCTGCTTCCTTTCAGGAAGCCAAATGGAAATGTGCTGGAAAGCTTGCATTATTGTGTAGTTCAAAATAAGGGAAAAATATAGAAAAACTCAGCTCACAACACCAGAAAAACTGAAGAGCTTCAAATATTTTTTCTAAAACTGTTACTGTATGTAATTAACTTTATTAAGATTCTTAAAGATAATTTAAAGAGTTTAGTCCAGTAATCCCAGAGCCAACAGTGAAAGAAATGGGCCCTGATATTCATAGAGCTCTTTGGTAGCATTACTTAAGACTTAATATGAATAAGTTGCCACATTAAGTATTTGAAGTGAACTTGAAAGTTTCTCTTAAGTGTTCACAAGTTACTGTATAGCTACTGTATTTTGAATCCTTTCAATAAAAAAGTGTGGTGTAAATGTAGGGAAGAAAGCAGATTGTTCATCCTCTCTTGAGTTTATAGTTAGTTCAAGACAGGACAAATCATTACTATTAGATGGAGCTGTCACTGCACAAAAAACAAACTTTGCAGGAATTTAATATGTAAAGTCATCATTATCACTGACAGATAGATGACCACAGAAACATTTTTTGTTTGTTGTAACAAGTTGAAAATGTTTATTTTCATAATCCTGAACATTTGCAAAATAGAAAAACAGAGAAGTACTGGAGATTGTTGAGTTTATCAAATGTGTCTCTGGTCTCAAGATCTTACAATTAATACTGTGAAAATGTTAAATTTACAAAATAAGTGGAAAGTATTCCTAAATTTTTAGAGAAGTTTGGGCATTTTTGGCACATCTACTAAGAACCAGATAAAGCATCAGTAACTCTTCCCTGACGTTTGAACATTTACATTCCTTTACAGAGGGAAAATACAATGGATAACAAAGTGCAGGTAAATGCACATATGGCTCAGGTACTTCTGTAATCCTAGTATGTGATCTTGTGGTTTGTTTGTTGGTGTGGTGATGAGCTTTTCTCAAAACTTAGGAAATCCACTGTTCTGAGAAATCATTTATGCATTGTACCTATCCTTTCAATGTCTTAATACGTATTTCTTTATCTTAAGAAAATCAGAAAGAAAAACCAAAAACAAACAATCAAACAAACAACAAAAAAAAAACATCGTATCAAGATCACAATGCCCTTAAAATAGAGCATTTTGAATTTAAATTTTACCAGAGGGAAAACAAATATTTTTGAGAACTAATAGCTGATTATCCTTTATACTCCTGTAATTATATTCTTCTGCAGCAGTGTTTTGCTTGTAGTCACTTGGAAAACTGAAGTATTTTGTAACAGAATTGGTTAAATTTATCTGATGATACAAATCCTGTAGGCTTAAATTCCATGGAAATTCATGGGACCAGAATGAACATTAGCAAAATCAGAAGTAGTTATTTTGTAGGAACATTTACATTTACACTACATGTTAAAATAATTTCTTTTCCTTGAGAGAATAGTTTTAACATATATTCTACAAGAACTTGCTGGCAATATTTTATTCAATTTGATGCTGACGATTTTGGCCATTTTTATACTTGTGCTGGAAGGACCTTCCCACCGGAATGCCAACTCAAGTTTCTCAGCACGGCTCAATAGCACTGTTCTGTGAAATCATTTATAACATAGACCATCTCTGTATATGCTGGCAAGAGATACATCCTGGTAGTGAGAACACAGTTTAAAAGAGTTCCTTTTTAAAAGTTTCCAGGACAAGAATAGACAAAGCATTTTTTTTTCCTATTCCACTTGTTCAAATTACAGCTAAAATTATTTCTTTAAGGCACAATAAGGAAGTCATTTTGTTTTCAGAATGTTGCTCCCATCAAGGTCAGAATATAACAAAATGAGAAAATATCTTGCTACAGTGGATGATCAGACTTGAGAGGCAGAAGTTAATGAGTTGTACTCTGTTGGAAGTCCAGTAATAAGCAGCATTGGGGCTGGTTTCAGTTTCATTAATGTCACTTTCAATTATGTGGAAGAGCTGAAGATAGGCCTTCTAGTTTGCAGATGACATCAAATTGAGGGGATCAGTCACTATAGTGGTGGAAAAGGGGGAATTAAGCATGCTGAATGAATGGTCCAGCAGGAACAAGGCTCTTCACAGAAGTGTTTTGTGGTAGGGTGAGAAGCAATAAAACAAAGCAAAATAAACTGGAGATAAGAAAGTTTTTTCCCAATTAGAATAGCGAGACTTGCCTAGAGAGGTTGAATCATCCTTAGAGGTTTTCAAGACCCGACTTGGAAAAAGCCCTGAAAAACCTCGTCTGACTTCAAAATTATTTTTGTCCAAAAGAAGGTTGGACTGGAGACCTCCTGAAATAGTTTCCCACTTTAACTATCCTGTAACTTGTGATTGCATATTTTTTCTATTTCTTCATATTGTTAATTTCCCCATTTACAGCATTTAGGATAAAGGTTCTTCCAAAGACATATTAGACTTTTATTTTTCTACCTCAATCTGGGAGTAGCGATGGTGGGAAAACAACAAATAAAACAGCAAAACAAGAGGCATCTGTTTCTTATATATCAGTTTCAAACTTAAACAGTTCATCTCTTTAGTAATGTCCAAAATGTCAACGCCTCGCTGAATGTTCATCACGTCAGCAATTTTTAACTTCAGTTGAATGTCCTTGTGTATTAATAGATTATTTAGATTTCCTTTTTGTGTATTAGTTCTTTCTGACACTCATGACTTCATTTTGACAACGTTTCTCTTCCAGTATTTGAAGTAAATGTTGTATCAGTCTGATTAGCCATTTCTTAAAATATCCAAGCTATTTTATTTCACACTAGTAGATGAGACGTTTCTTCATTTGGACTGGGAGATTTATCTCTTCTCTCTCTGTCATTGTGTATAATTTCCTGTGCTCATTTTATTTATTAATAATTGGGCTCATTTACTAATTGGACTCTAATTGGGCTCATTTACTGCATCCTCTCTGTCATAGCTAAATCATAAACAAAGTCTAAAAAAATCTTTAAAAAGCTAGATAAGTAGATAGATAGATAGACAGATCAATAGACAAATAGGTTAAAATCAATCCTATTGCTTTTAGTTCATACCTTTGGGTTGTTGGGGGTTGTTTTTTATTTTTTTTATTTTTTTACTTTTTTAAATTCTCTGTTGGCATATTAATTTACTCTCTTTCTGTAAATGATTTATGACTAGTATCCTGTCACCTTCTAAAAGATCTTCTCCTAACTACTGTATTTCTTATTTCAGTATGAAGTAACACATTTTGATGCTTGTTTCATAGCGTTCCTCAGCTTCTATCTCTGCTTTTCAATAACACTATACTCTTTAGGTGCTAAACCCAGGTAAATTAAACATGATGTGAGTGAACAGGTATACAACTTGTTCCAAAAAAAAAAAATAAAAAGAGGAAAATAGTCTCACTGCATTTTATTGATATCAAAGACTATACTCAGAAAGTGAAACAGTGATCTTTTAATAAGACTTTCAATATATTCATCTGAGCCCAGATCAGTTTTTCCTTTTGCCCTTTGACTGCTTATTGCATAACTGTGTGTAAAAGGCCTCAGTCTAGTACTGTCAGTTTGAATGCATATTCTTAAATTCTCCCTTTTTGACATAGCTCCACTTAGGAAAATCATACTCAGTGAGGATATTGCTTCCCCCTTCCAAGGACTGAGCAAGGCCAGTGAAGAAATTTCACTGTGATTTTAAGCATTCGTGTGCTGCATTTTTTTGATCCAAGATGTCAATTGACATATGCTCAATAAACTTTTCATGAAACAGATTGGCAGTACTCTGGGAGGTCCAATGTTGGCTATGTTGGCTATGCTATATTGGCACCAAGGCTTTTTTTTTTTTTTTTTTTTTTTTTAATTTTCAATTTAAACATATCCTTTTTGTTATTATTATTATTACAATTGGCAAAAAGATTTGGTATTGATGATATTCACTAAGATGCATTGGAGAAATGCTGAGTTTCAGCTGAAAAGGTGGTACCAAGGAGCACAGTAAGAGGGACAGAAATAGAGACTAACTCTGTGGCTGGTCAGTAAGGATACTAACATGAGGCACAAAAGAGCCCCATTACAGCTCTTGATTTCTGGATCTAAATTTGAACTAGCTGGAAAACATTACTCTGAATTTGTCAGAGACTGATTGGCATTAAAAAGTTCAAAAGGTTTTCTTTTTGTGCCAAGGTGGAACAAAAACAAAATTCTGGAGCCATGTAATGACTATGGAAGAGCACTGTCATCCCCAGGTCAGCTGTCCCTGATTAGGGCTGCTTCCTGTCAACTCATAATGGAGGGTTTTAGCCAATAGCTGGATCTTCCCCATAGGCTGCCAAACATTTCCTCATGGAATAGGCTTTATAGTGGACTGATTGTCAACTGAATAGCAAAATCTAACTTCAGTGTGAAAAGAATTATCCTGCAAGAGGAGTATGATCCTAAGTGTCACATATACAAGACAGCAACACTGAAGTACTTCTAAAGAAAGAGGGGAAAAAATGTGATTGACAAATCTCTTGATCACTTAATGATTAGAAGTCACAACTGACAGAAAGAAAAGAAGAGAAGGAGGGAGGGAGGAAGGGATGGAGAAGGGATGGAGAACGGAGGGAGGGAGGGAGGGGAGGAGGAAGCAAGGCAGGGACGGGGAGGGGAGGGGAGGGGAGGGAACTATTTGGGTCCATCAGCTAATATTCTGATGGCTACGAAAGGATGGAAAGTAAATCAAAATTGGTCAAGGTAACCAAATAGTCTAGTTTCAAATTAATGTAAACTCACACTATTCTGAGTACTATGATAGTGATTGCTGGACAAAACTCCACATGACTCCCAGAAATGGCATTTTTACTGTTGAGATTTACAAATGCAAACATCTATTCACTTACTGCAGACCTAGATTGTGCTACATTTGAAAAACAGTTACATTTCTAATGTGACTCCTCAGTAACTATAAGCCTATGATCTATTTTGCAGATATTTCCAAGAGTGATCAATTACACATTGAAGTGACCACTACTGTACGTTACATTAATAGTATTTTCAAAATTTTTTTGCTTTCCAGTAGTTGTGAAGAACTTATGGATATGGATATCTGAGCTGCATTTGTCAGGAAATGCTGTTTGTTTTGTTTTCAGTGCATAGCAAACTTGAAATCTCAGTTTGATCTTTGCCTGAAACACTCTGTCACTGGTGTATCATTGTTACATTAGAAGACACATTGCCATAGAAATAATGTACTCTCATGTGTTACATACTTGCCACATTCATCCATATAGAACTATCTGGATTCCAGGGAAAAACAAATCTGATTGAACACTTTCAACCTGCATTGTCCCTCCCAAGCTTTAGATACATGGCACATATTTTAATCATGCACACATGCATATAAATTTTTGCATTGTACCTTTTGGTTTCATTCATTACACATACCCAGACATCTACCTAATGGGGTATTAAAGAGAGATCATAAGCAGTTAAAGCACATGTGCAGATAGTACAGAGTTCAGAGAAAAGTTCATCTTGCTATGCAATGCTAAGGAGTTTATATACTTCTGTATATAGTTCACAGCAGTCAGTATTCTGAGTGTGCATCCACCTAGATCTAAGTAATGTAAAATTCAGAACCCAGGAATTTGTATTTCTTTCAGTCTTGAAATAAAGTGACACTGAAGTAATTCTGCTTGTTGGAATCCCTATCTCAAAATATTTATTGAAGGAAAACACTTCTTTAAACATTTTATTGAGACTGCATGAATGATCTTGGTTCAGTACTTTAGCCTCTTAGAGGTATTTAGATCCTTAATTTTGTTGAAGAATGCCCCAGTCTGATGGTGCTACTTCACTGAGGTAAAGAAGAAAAAAGGGGAAAACAAATGGCTTTTTACACAGCACTGTGGGATCTCAAATTGAAGCTACATACAAATCTCATTATAGACATCTATTCCATCTCTTATATTTTGCCTTACTAATTTGACAGTGAGTTCTCAGTCACATAGTGATTCAAATCCTAAAACACAAACTGAGATAATATATGTATGTTGTATAGTGTTGTACTGCTTCGGAGTGGCGTTAGCTTAGACCTTGATAACAGTATATTATACCTGTACATACTGTATAATTCTGCTATGCAATGTAGAGATCCCCCCAAATTCTCTATAACATGTGGGATTAATCATATTAAATACCTTTTTGCACAGATATGATGGCTGCATATTGAAGACTGCAACCTCGGATGCAAATTTCCATGCAGTAGGATCACTGCAAAAATAAGTAAATAAATAAATAAATAAATAAATAAATAAATAAATAGAAATTAGCAGCAGGTAGAATGGATAGATCTACATCTCAAAGCCTCTGACATGAGTGATGCTACTCCCAGTTACTTTCCCAGGCAGCTCTCCTTCTCCTCTCTATCTTCCAGTTACCCTATATTGCAGAAAGGAGGCAAGTCAAATAAGACAACTTTCTACAGACACCTCATCTTAGCCTGTTGTGTTGCAAGTTTCTCTCAACTGGAAAAAGAGGTCTCCCTGTTGAATTATACTCTCTCCCGGCTAGCTGTCTCAAATTTTTTTATTACTATTTTTATTTCAAACAAATAAACAGACAGCACCAAAAGAAAAGAAATCACAGTTGCCTGAAACAAGATACGGTCTATTATGTATCCTGTTTTGTTTGGCAAAAGCCCTTTTAAATATTTATGCGACTTTCAGCAAGCATAAACCACAGTAAAATCTCAGGTTTAGCATATACATTTAGAGTTACAGTTTTTTGGAGCCAATTTGAGAACACAGAAGATTTACCGTTTTTTCAGTCTATATCATTACCACTGACAGCATTGGTCCTCTTCTCCTTTACAAGTGTAAATCTGCAGCTATTCTGAAATTCATGTCTCACTTCTGTGCACCGATAATCTGCAAGAATTGGATTCTTGATATCTACAGTAACAAAACTTTCAAGGCCACGGAAAGCATCATTACCACTGCAGACTCCTGACTTCTAGAATGCAAATCAAAGGATTCACTGACATAAGATATGCCAGCTAAGGTTGGTTGTAAGAAAGCAGAGAGTAAGAGTACACCCTGGTCAGCACTGTAGCTGGCAAGTTTGCCACATGCTGGTTCATGTTATTTAAGGGAATTCAGATGTTACAGATTCATTTTTTATTAAAGATAAGGAGAGAAACAATGGGCAGCAAGAACCATATGTTTTCTTAATTATACTGTGAATTTTCTTTCTAATGATATCTTGCCAGCAAATGCCATGCAAAGCTGATGACATGTGATCCAAGATGATGCACAGATGCACTTTTATAGAACAGTGGTACACGTGTAGCCTTACATATAGAAAACGTGCATTTGATTTTGTAACTGGCTGTAATGCCAGAGGCAATCACTATTTTTTTGTTGTTTTATAACTTACAGAATTAGAGAAGTAGCATCTATTTTGAAGTATTCTGGCATTACCGTTCCCAGCTAATCTGAAATTAATGTGCTAGATGTTACATGCAAGCTGCTGGATAGATATTCATACTACCACTGAGACTGCACTCAGCAAAGCTAACCACTACATTCCCCGCCATCCACAAATCTACTTCTCTTTACTACAAGTTTAAACAGTAAACATGGATGTAGAACTGGACTCGTTCAGTAGATTGTCATCTTGCCCTCCCAGCAGATACTCTGCATTAAGTACATGAGTTGATCTGCTTCAAATTGTTTAAGCATTGTCCCGAAAGAAAATAAGAGTATAAACAGGAATACACCAAGAAAGTCTGTTTCCTTCCATTTTCCTTCACCTCAACAATAAACAAGAGGCATCAAAGGACCCCTCCTGACCACCTTCAAAAGCCCAACCTTTTACTAAAAAGAATCTTAAATTAAAACAGTTTCTATTTGTGGTCAGTGGAAAGTGGAAAAAGTTTTTTTTGTTTTTTTTTTTTTAATCATTTAATAAGTTTTCTCCACTTAAAAAAAAAAAATTACACAATAGCAAAGGCTTTAATTCTCTGTTGCAGCTATCTCTATTCATCTTAAAAAGAGAAAAATAAAATAGAATCATAATAACCACAGCAAATAAAAAGAAAGAGAAAACCATCACAACCCTGAGACTGGTTCCAACCCTTCGTCTCTGCTTTTTTAGTGGCTTTAGTTGCTGATAAGGCATAGAATTATTTTTTTAGCTACTAGGAAGCAAGAAGAAAAAATGTTGAAAGTATCAGATACAGACCATGTTAAGCAAGTTCAAACAGCAAGTCAGTGGAGTTAAAAAAAAAAAAAAAAAAAAAAAGACAGAAAAATAAGATCTTTAAAGATGAAGCACCGAATGACTCTTAGAATCAGGTTCCAGTACTGCATGTTTCTGTGAGTGCAGCACCTATTCTCCAGCTGATTAATGACATGATAATTTATGTTTACAGGGCTACTCTTAGCAGAAAACAATTGTGGTAGGAACCAAATAAGAGGATTTTTGCCCAGCAAAACTCTGTGTTTACTGTAAAAGGGCCCTATTTTCTACTATTTCAGAGTTGAAAGAGATTTATAAGGGTTGGAGAAGTCTTACGGAGGTATCCTTATATCAAAGCAGCTGTTAGTGAAATAATGCATTATTCATAGCATTATATTCCTATTATGTTTAGGTGCCTATGCTCTCTAAGGACTCTAAGAAACCTTTACACTTATTCTATAATACTGCAACCAGTATTGATCTTTCCTGTGACCTCAAGTGCATGTTACCATCCACAGATCACCAGGGTCAACAAAGAGGTCAGTGCAAGGGAGTACTATATCCCACTGACAGGAACTCCTGGAGGTATGGCCTCAACTCTCACCCTACCCTCAAGAGGTGTGTCTTCGAATCCTGGGGGGTAACAGAACAGAGAGCCTACTAACACTTTTCATTAGTAAAAGCCTTGAAACACAATATCTCAAGTTGAAAGGAATCATAGAATCATAGAATGGCTTAGGATGGAGGTTACCTCAAATGTCATCTAGTTCCAACCCCCCTGCCATAAGCAGAGTTGCCACCAACTAAACCAGGCTGCCTAGGATCACATCCAGCCTAGTCTTGAATACTCCAAAGGAATACCTTTGCACAGGAAAGCTCCCAAGGAGATGCTAATCTTTCTTCAACATTGCCACCTGGGCATGGCTGAGATTATCATAGTACCCGTGGGGACCCCACAGGATCTGAGACAGTGGAATGGTACCTGGAGCCCATCCCTCCAGCTTGGGCCAGGATCAGTGCGGTGCAAAAAGTTTTTTCCTAAAGTACAGACTTAGACCCTTGGCAGTGCTTTCTAGACTAAGCCATTCAGCCTGGTTGGGGAGAGGGATGGAATTACAGGCAAAATAAACAAAGGGTCATCATATAGAATAAAAAATAAGAGACTGAAATTATTAAATCTAAAGGTGAGGGTAGGGGGAGCAGGAGAATTAGTGAAACTGCCAGGAAAGCCAGCATGATTGTGTGGAGATCTGGAGTTCTCCTATATCCAAACAAGCAATCTTTACTGACCAAAGAACCAGCTGTGAGGTGTCTGTGAGTCCACATCTCAGCTGGCACATCCCACCAATAGCAGAGGGCAAGATAGCAAAAAGCAAGTTACCGGGGAATGTCTTTTGTTTTGCATCATTTGTTAGCTCTTGCATGATGCTATGTCACAGCAGTTCATCACTGCCCTGATTTACAGTCATCTGATAAAAGGAAATGAAATTTCTTAAGATATCTTAGCCATGTTTTTAAGCGGCTTATTGTGAGCTTTCAAGACAGCAAATCTGAAATTAGAGATTCCCATGTTTTTCTTCCTTCACCAGCTTTTTCTCTGGATGTGAAAGCTAAACCATATGGTTCTACCTTTTGAGCCATGGGGAGATAGTAGCTGTATGGTGAGGACATCACTCGTGAAACAGCAGCTTTTTTGTGTCACCAGTTCTTTCATAATTACAACTGCTGTTACTAGCACTGAAGATCTGTTCTCTGCTGCTGAGCTAGAATTATCTGCAAATAGTTCACTGTGCAATCTGTTATCTTATAGACTTGCAAGTATTTCCATATATTGTAACTAACTTGAGGGGACTGGAAGCAGCATTTTTTTTCTGTGACATATACTATGAAGAAACTATATTCACAATGTACTGCTGCTCCTGTACAAAAGTATTATTAAATAGAGTAATGTGGCACTTGAAAACATGATATTTTGTAGTTACTCAGCACTATGCATATGTACATGTTCACCCAGTAGTGTAAATAATGCCAGAAGTTTTCTTACATGCAAAGAACTACGTGCAAAGACCTCAGCTCTTGAGAATCAACTGCTGTCCTGACATCTTCCTACAACACTGAGATCCCAGTTTTCTGAAGTGAAACGTTCTAAGCGTTTCTCCAAGTGGTTGTTGCATGAGGCAGGACAGGAGGATGAGCAAACTGAAGTACAAAAGAACAAAGCAATGCACCCACAACCAGGCACTTGGCAAAGCTAGAAGTAGACTAAATATTTCTGGAGTACTAGTACAGCACTCTGCTCATTAGCAAGGCAGTCTACTTTCCAATCAGGCATCTAACAATTACCCCACAACTACTTTTTGGTTTTAACTCCTCCCTTGAATAGGTCATGAGGACAAATAACTTGGGTTATGCCAAGACCTGAAATGGGAGACTGGTGTAAATGGCAGGTAGCCAGCAGAATGTGACATCTGGGATAAGACAAGGCACTAAGGTGTGTTGTACATTGTTATGAAACTATTCTACCTTTGTTTTCTGTGTAACGTTATATTTTTAAGAACTGTGCCTGCCTGAGGAAACAGTAGTTGTTTTGTTCTCTGAATTGCTATAGCCTCGGGGTGTCAAAGTCATTTAGCACAGAGGGTTGAATTCCATGTTAAATTATGGTTCATGGGTCACTGTATAAATATACGAATTGCATACTTTCTAGCACAACCGTATCCCAGTGATGTCAGTGGAAGTTCACAGAGAGATCAGCATCACTCAGCTGAACAATTTGCTCCCTTTTAAGATCACAGCTGTCTCATCTCTGAATTTCCTTCTTTCTGCCAATTCCAGCTCCTTGAGAGAGACATTTCTGCCTCTTCTCCATTGTTTGCTGAAAACTAGTAGTACCATAAAAATGTTTTCAGGGATCAGTCTGTGAGCAGTTTGGGTGCATATAAGGCATGGGTATGTATCTCCTATCAGCTGTGTACAGTCATGTTTGGGAGTTTTTCTTTGTAAGCAGGAAGTTTGAAAAATGGAAGCAGGATTTTATATCCTTTTCCCTTGGATATGGCATGCAGGCTACATTTTCATCTCAGTCAGTGTGAACGGAAACAAAATTAATGTTCTTAGAAACTGAATGTTTTTCTTCATCTAGTGCTACATCTGTTTGAACCAAGTGCATGTACATAGCAGAAAGCTAATTCCACAAACACTGAAGTCCGTTTTCTTGTAGATTTGTGCATTGGGATGATCCCACTGTTAAGTAAGAAAATTCAGACTTTACCTATTCCTTTCTGACTGAAACTTTCTTCAGTCAGAATCGTCATGTGGGTACTCTGGTGTCTAGCAGTGTGTCCATATTCAGCTGTTTATTTCCATAAATCTGGATATAATCATTTTGGGTGCTTTCCCCTACTTTGCTTGGTCAGAAGATAAACTGAAATGCGAGGAGGGAGGAAGGAAACAAAATGAAAGATGTATTTCTGTGATACATCTATTTAATGTTCATGCTGTTCTTAAGACATTTAAACACTAGCATTAAGATTGGGCTGCTGTTCCCCAGCACAGAGCATGAGTTGCTTTGCATACAAAAGCATGGCTCACTTTCCACAGTGGGAAGCGTACTTGCATAAATCTCTGTATATTTATGCTCTTAAATCTCAGCTTCAGCCCTCCTGTCTTGTCTGCT
This sequence comes from Lagopus leucura, assembly GCF_019238085.1. Classification (NCBI taxonomy): domain Eukaryota; kingdom Metazoa; phylum Chordata; class Aves; order Galliformes; family Phasianidae; genus Lagopus; species Lagopus leucura. The sequence goes on from NW_024962262.1 coordinate 28,009,048, forward strand.
CATCCCATCACCTCCTCCCCTTCCTTATGAGGGATGCGGATGTTGTGAGCAGATGTTGAGATTAGAACATCGATTTTCTATTCTCCCTCACAAATGAGCAGGAGATTGCTTTTAAAGGTATTAAATGGACACAGGTGGGACTGTAAACTTAAGTACCTCCACATACAACATCTGCTGCGTGTTCTCCAGTCCCTGTTATCTTTATAGCAGAACTTGATCTCTTAACCCCTTCACAACTGCCCCCCTCAGTATTTGTGCAAAGATGTGCAATGTTTTTTCTTTGATATTCAGAGAAGTCACAATGGATCACTGTGATGTGATTGGCATATGGCACAGTGCTTTGAAAAACAATGTGCTGAGCAATTTGCACAGGTGGGTGGGGAAAAAGACAAGTGTTGTCCAGGTGGTCTCAGTCTTGCTGGAAATAAGAGGATTCCAGACATACTGCAAGACAGCAAATACCACTATTCTCCCTTCTTTTCATCTCCCTCTTTCACTCCTCCCACTCAGAAATGTCTGTCTTGAGGAACAAGCATATTTCTAAGGATACTCCAAACCATTTGACATCTATAAGTAATGATTTCTAACCATTTGCCCTGGATATAGAGCAAGTGACTTTTCCTTTCACCTCCAGATCCATCCCTTCTTCCTGCTTGTTACATTTCTTCTTGCTTTCAAGTTTAGGTAAAAAATAGAATCTTGGCCCACATTAATATATACTTAACCTCTTCACTGCTGTCTCTCAGCACTCTCTAGCATTTGTTCAACAGAACTGTGGGGTTTCCCTTTGAAGTCCAAATGAAGACACAGTGGTTCCTTGTGCTGGAGCTTCAAGCTGGCTGCCAGGTGAAGCATTCACTTTTCCGTGTGTTCAGCCTGAAAAGAAAAGGAAGAATTGGATTAAGACACACAGAACATGTAGTTCCAAACTGATTTCTATGTAGAATTAAATTGAAAGCTGTAGACTCAAGATTAATGTTAATATCATTTGCTGAGTGTATTGAAATGCTAAAACTATCAATGCCTTGTGCATGAGTTCATCCACAGCTGGATTGGTTAAGAGAGACAACATGACACAAAGTAAGAAAGAACTGTATCCATGAAAATCACAATTTCTTGTAAAGCTTGTAGCCATACAAGTAGTATGTAGTACGGGAGGAAGCCCAACAAACAACCTTATGCACAGTTCAGCATACAACGAGAGAAATGGAAAGCAGACCTAATTTAAGCTGTGTGTACACTTAAAGCATGTAAAATTCTACTGTTCTGATGAGCAGTTGTACATCCAGTTGTACAGTTTTTATAGTGCAGCAACTGGACAAAGTGAACAATAATGACCCAATACAAATTTCCAAGTGAAACAAGAAAGACCTTAACTGTCTTCAGTAATTTGAAAACCCATGACAGTGCCCCTCCTTCTGCTCTTTTTTCACTAAGACATGTACCATATGTTGTTCTGTTCGAGTATATCCAATGTTGTGGCAAGCACCTGTCTTATTCTTGCAGTTTTAAGGAATGGATTGACTTTCTGGGTTAGTGATTGGAAAAGTTTAAGTGCGTACAGTTTCCAAAAAGTGTCACTCGGCCTATATGTTCCCTCTGCAATTTGAACAAGAACTGGTGAAACTAGTCAGGAAGCAGTGGCAGTCTGAGCCTTTTAGCCATGCAAATTCTAAGCGACCTGTCAGTTTTCCTCAATATCTGATGGTTTTCTTTTCCAACTCAGTGGTTCCAATGAAATAAATAATTTTTTTTAAAAAAAAACTACACGTGCAAGTTTTAAGGCATTGTTTTTAATCACATTCTAATGGTCTTGGCATACTTTGCAGTGCTGTTTGGGTTTTGCATGAGCCTTCTGTAGTCTCTTCCTATGCGCTCTCTTTGCTTTCATTGTATCCCACTTCTGTTCCAGGCTTCTTCCTCGTGTGTTTCCTTTCTATCCTTTGCCTTTCAGTTTAGTAAAACACCATCTAACAAATCTCTGCCCCCGTAGTTTAAGAAAGTGTTGCTTCCTTTAAGAGGAAAATGAAAAAACGAAGAAACAAATGTCCTTAAACTAAGAAGACTTATGCAAAACATCACTCAGCTCAGTATGTATTCCATCGCTTCTCTCCAGCCCATTGTCCAACTTGTTTACTTAGATCACAACTCTCTTTTGGATAATAAATCTCCTGCTATGGCTGCACTTACCAGTAAATGCACATTGTGGCACTCTAAGGGCACATGCAAAGCTCATGCCTGATGTTTTGTAGAACAGTCCCACCTTTCACCTGGAGGACCTCCCCAAACTGGAGTTCACTGGGCAGTGAGGACACATCCACTGCCTTCTCCCACAGATGGGACTTGGAAGTGCTCCTGAGTTCTGCAGCCTAGATGTCTCCTCTGCTACTCTTTGTGTGCAGTGCTCGGAACAATGGTATTTTTCTTAACTGTTCTTGCTTGGCCCCTTGGCAATCTTGTAATTTAAGTAAATAATTTTCTAAGAACATATGCCTGGCTGTCATTTAAAGGATAAACACTGCTCATGAACACTATACATTTCTAACAACTACATCTGTGTTTTTGGTTTGGTATTAGAAAAAAAATAGTTTTCATGACTTAAGGGACAGTTATGTCTGAAAACAACTGCTGGTACTGAGGTAATATCTAGACAATATTTTCAGAACTATATTTCAGACATCAAGATATGACTGAGGCTATTGTGAGAGAGAGCATTCCCAGAGAGAGAATTAATTCAGCATTATTTTGAGTGATACCTTGTAAAGAAGCAAATGTCGTTGGGAAGTAGAGAAGTACTTCCCTTACCGTAAACCCTGTGAGAGATGGCAAAGCCTCCTGTTCTTTGGAGTAAATGCCTTAGGTCAAAAAAGGCTTAGTATGTACAGAGAGGCATAATTTCTGTTATCCTCCTGTCCTGAATCTGGCCCTTTTAGCCGTAACAAAAATTCTAAGCCACCCCATACTTTTTGGATTACTTTAAACCCCACCACAGTGCTTTTCCTATAGCACTTTATTTTGAATAGGAATGACTCCATGAAAGGACTCTGATATGGGCTGAAACTGAATCAGTTTCAAGGAAATGCAGCTGGAAGCACACTAATCTAAAAGCTTCCCAAGAAAAGCAGCACAGGCGTCTATTCTACAGAGTGTCTCCGCCCCTAGCTAAAGTGCACCAGGACTTTCTGAGCTCCTTTAACACTTGCACTGCGGCACTGCTTCACAGACAATATTCACGAGGGGAAAAAAATACTGTGTTTTCTTTCAGTGCTTTCTCTGTCTAGCACACTGTTTTCGTCTATTCAGCTGGCTAGAGGATGGGTAGTTTTGTTTTGGTCTTATTCTTTTAATGTTCCCAGACCTTTTGACTTGAATTGTACTGCTGGTTCAATGCCTGGGATGCAAGTTAGGGCTCTATCTATCACAGGCCAGGCCTTTCTTTCCCAGTAGAGGTGGCAGTGTTTACATTACATGTTATAGCATATCTCATTCCTGTATTTTCTATACATGGAACCTTTGTTCATGTGCATATGCAGCCTGGACAGATAAGTATCAGGTCAAAACATGACAGCTGAAACGTGACAGAGGAGCAAAGCCAGCTCATGGTGTAGAAACTGGGAGAGGATAAAACACCAATAAACCTATAGAGTAGTTCAGTCTTCCATTCACAGAGAAAATCTTTTATTGTAACTAAGAAGGTAAGCAAGGTGCTCTGTGTAGAACAATCTATGCCTGACTAGGGTGTCAGGTGGCATGGTGTTGTTTTATTTTTCCCATGTTATTATCTCATTTACTTTGTGTATATCAAATTCTTCATTCTCTTTTTTTACTACCTTCCAATGAATTATAACCTACACAGCTATCAAGACTACGGCTCTCAGTGGATTATTTCAGTGCATAAGCTGTTGGTCTGTCTGTGTTGAAGACTACAGACCATAGAATCACAGTGGTCAGAGTTTCTTTTTGCTTTCATGACTCAAAGACTTTAAAATTGCATGGGGGTGTAACTGCCACAGATGAGGTAGTTCCCATGAAAAACATCCATCCAGTCATTTGCGTTCCTGGAGAAACATGTATCTGTCCCAGTAGGACAGATAAACCTCTGCTGTTTCAGTTCCTAGCCTGGTCCATTAACGTTCACTGGTGCTTCTGAAGAGGTGCTGTGATCGCCATTGGTCAGCTCCTGTCAAAAGCAGCAATCCCTGGCATCAGAGTGAGACAGGCAGCTGGAAATACCCACTGATGGAACTGCCCCTACAAAATCCACCTGAAGAAAGGAGCGAGAGCCTTCAGATACTACTCAAATCCTGGCAGCTACAGCAGTGACAACAGAATATCTTTTGACAGCAGCACATTGAAAATGCAACCCTTTCGCCCCTGGAAGTCACAACTTACACTAATGAATTCACTGAAGTGTATTACTGGTATGATTCAAAACTCTTCTAAAAGGCACTGAAGTCTGTTTTTTCCTAAAGACAGCAAAAGTAGAGGAAACAATAGCTAATCAGAAGATGCACTTACATTTACTTCCAGCAAAGTAGAGATAAGCCAACCTTAACATCAGGGTGCTAATGGACTTTTCCACACCGTATCATAATTAATAGCTACACCAAAGATAACAGTCAAGTAAGCAAGGTTGACTTCAAAAACAATGCAGCCACATAATCTGTTTTGGATCTCCTTTTCTACCTACATATTTTTATTTATATTTCTACATCTATATATGCCTGCATTTATGAAGATAGAAGGAGGATTATTGATATAAAATATAAAAATCTGAAAAACAGGAGAGTACAGACTCAAAAAACAGCATGTCTGATTTTCTGTTTTCCTAATACCATGCTTTTTAACTTTTCAATGCTTTCTGAAACAAGACTATCAGTCTCTATCATCTTCTGCAGATGTTTTTCACAAGCTTAGACAGAAGCAAGCAGAGATTAAAGTTGTGGTGTACATAATTATTATATCATGAATAGCATGGTAAATAAGAACCATGTCAGGCCTGAAAAACAAAGAGAAGAAAAATAAATTCCTTACCAACACCTATCATGACATCTTGCTGTTTAGCAAGGGCAGAAAATGAATGAGTTATGAATGAATTTACAGTGAGTTCACATACTCTTACTACTGACAGAATTGGAGTGCAGGCTGGAAGCGACACTACAGGTTCCCTACTGTGGCAAGGATAACCCTGCCCTCTTCTCTTGTGTTGCTGTAAGTGCTCATGCAGATGTGGGGTCATGTCCCTGGAGCAGCAGCTGCTGGGAAGGGGTGGGAGCTCATGGCCTGGCCCCTGGCAGCACCCCATGCTCCCATGCTGCTCATTCTGCTAACCACCCCATGTTCCCATGCTGCTCACCCCACTCCTAACCACCCCATATTCCCATGCTGCTTACCCCACTGCTAACAACCCCATGTTCCCATGCTGCTCACCCTGCTAACTGCCCCGTAACACTCCGCACAGCCTACGGCATGCTGCAATCCATTCTGCTTCACTTCCCCCATCTCTTAGTTTCTAGCTTTTTTATTTTGCATAACTTTTGGGAGGAAAGCCTTTTCCCGTTTACAAAAAAATACTGTATCTGCACTCAGCAGGATTAGGTGTTGCAAAAAGAAAAAGTAGCATCCAGATATCTTGCAGAAAGAAGCTGACCTCCTAAATGTGTTTTGCTGGGTCTGCCCCAGCCCAGATGCTCCCTTAACAGCGGGCACTGTGGCTTTAAGGCTATCGTTCCAGATCCACATCACACCCACATATTTGTCCTCTCTTTACACAGCAAGTGCCAAGCGGTGACATCTACTATAGTCTCTAGGACATGCTGGTCTCGCCGCGAGGAAAAAGGGCGAGAGGGGGAGGGGGACAAGCCAGAGAATGCACAAATCCTGCTGTGTTCCAGAAGGATGAGTCACTTCCTCGCAGTAACTCTGAGATGCCTTATTTATGGCCGCTCTGCTGATACGAAGCCCATCTCCGTTCCTCGGCGGCGTCCCCGGGCTCGGCCTCTCTCCTGGCTGCCCATTAATCACGCAGCACTGCTATGGAGTGCACACAGAGTGGGAGTTCTGCCTGCCAGTGGCCTTTAGCTGTCTCCAGTTCAATGAAATTACCTTGTGTGAAGACTTGTTTTATGAGAGATTGGTTTATTTGTAACTAAACTACTTCCTCCGTTATTTGATAAGCTCAAATATTTGCTACTGATAGTCAGAGAGTGTCACATTTATTATCCCGTTTCAGGCATTGCTTAACTCCTTTGTATTAGGCTTCTTTAACCCCTTTGAGGGCAGCAAGGAAGAAAAAAAAGACTGTAAAAATCTGATTTCTGTTACTCATGCTTTGAAAAAAACAAAAGGGTTTTATCCTATAAGGAAAGTAGCTTAATGAGATTCAACTACTCCACAGTGATTTTTTAAATGCATTTAACTTAGCATTTAGAAGGACTCACGCTGTTTTTGGATCAGTATAAAGAGAAAACTGAAGTATACCTCTTCTTTTTCTTTTATATTTTGTCAGTCTTCCTGTTTTAAAGGAATATGAGCATATGAACATGAAGCACCATTGTGCCAAGGACAAGGCACATATATCATCTTTGACATTCCTAAGTCCTATTTTCAGTCTGGCCCCTGGTGGCTATGTCACCTGTGACCTATTTGTGCCTCTGTTTGTGCGTTACTAACCCTGGCTAAGACACAGTCTTGCTTGGCTTTTAAAAGACATCCGATGTCTTTCTTTGGAAGGCTAAAACACTCGCAACATCAGAGCTAATTAATACATTTAAAATAATCCACTCCCTAACCACTCCCGGATTTTCCCTAAACCATTTTTCTTGGGGAAATCAAGGAGTTATTATTAATTATCTGCTTTTGACGACTCCAGCTACAAATCACAGTCCAGATACAAAAGCTACTTGTATACGTTAGGGAGAAGAAAAGTGCCTAACTATCAGAGCAATCTTTAGGAATCCTATCTTCCTATTCAGGCTTCACTGTACTTATTACAAAACTTTCCAGGGCACTGGGTGTTCCAGTAGTGTACATGCTGTAAGCAGTGCATTTCAGCTCCTGTCTGCCAACACCAAGGATTTCTAAATCATTACAGCCCAGGGTATACTCAAATGAGAGCATGGAAGGGAAATGAAGAAACCTCTCTTTGACTAACAGGAGTAGGAACTCTGGGTCTGGTGCTGTGGGATAGAAAGAGTCTTCAGTTCTGTTTTGTGTCTTCAGAGCACCCCAGCTCTAAAAATCTTGAGATACCTCAGGCTACAGAGAGAATCCAGAGGAGAAAGCCTCTGCCTGCTGTAACTGGGGAGGGGGGGGCGGCCCAGGGTCATATTTCTCTACTGAACGTAAGGGAATGGTCATTATTCACTATTAGCATATGGTCATTATTCTGTAGTGGGAATGGTGTAGTTCCAGGACTGCTCATGCATTTTGCTTCAAGGCAAGCAGGCATTTTTTTTGTTATGGTCTACAGGCGCTGAGGAAGGGCTTTGGACTGGGGAAACAGCTTTGTGCCCAGAACTATGTTTGAACACAGGAACAGCTCTTGGTATGTATGCTTGTCAGAGGCTGCAGTGAGCCAGTCCTGCTGCTCACAATACAGTACACTAAATCCTATCTGAAATTAATGGGACTGCTTTTATTTAAAAAAGGGAAAGGGCTGAAGTGCAGAGAACAGAATGAGACCAGTTAGAAATCTCCCTCATGTGGAGGAGACAGGAAAAAAGATGTTGAAAAAAGTTTAAAAAGAAGCCGGATAAAAATAGACCTGCTTCTCATCACAACTATTATTTACCTGAATATGACTATATTCTACCCCAATTTTGTTTTGTGAAATTATTCTTTAGTACAACCATAAGAGGGTTTATTAAAAAATTTGAGACGTGAATGCTCAAGTGGAGCTTTTGGTCTTGCTGAAACACTGTAGTCCCTAAAGTTCAGGGAAATTATTTTTGTTCCTCTCTGAACTAACAGAGATGGGGGGGAAATACATGCTCAATGTGTTAGGTAGGAAGGAAGCAACGGTTGATTCTTTCTCTCACAGACGTACACATATATGCAAACATTCACATGTTTACAATCAGATTACAGCAAGCTTGATGAACGTGACCAGGTGTCTGGTGTGAAAGGAAATATTAGGCCTGAAACTGTAAGGATATAGACACTTAGGACTGCTGCCTTCCCTGGGGGAGACTTGGCCTTACGCAGGTGGCTGAGTTGATTTCTAACCAAGATCCTGCTGGGGAGAGGCCAAATTGGCTGCTTCAGCTGAAGTCTGCCCTGGAAGACAGGGACTGAAAGCTGAGCCTGGGGAGACTGAAGGTTCATTAAGTGTGTGTTTGTCTTGGACTCTGACACGAAGATGCTGCTGTTCCAGATGGGGCTGAACTCTTAAGGCTGAGGACTTCTTTGCTGATACAGAAGAACAAAAGCATTTGCTGTGAATTCTGCTTCACAACAGGAGTTGTCACAGACATATAAATTTTGACATTTTTTTTAGTAAATGTATTGCAAAATCACAGTAAAATGGATTTTTACAAGAATATATTGCTTAGCTAACTGCAGTTATAAAGATGGACATATTCTGGATTTTTCTATGTCCTCAGTGAGAACACAGGCTCACATAATTTCTTTTTGGTACCAGTCTGAAGGCACAGAAATGTAACAGTGAAAAGGTGTGAGTATCTTATTCTGTCAGTCGTTTCAATCCAAAATTGATATGCAAATGGAAGTGCTCAACCCAATGTGTTCTGCAGCTGGTCACAGAAAAGTTGTTTCTCTCTTTAAACATTTAGATTCCTCAGGCAACACATACATTCTATTCAGATGCTTAATTCAATCAGAACAGCATCTGGGGAGGGTTTCTAAAATCATGTCTCCTGAAATAATTAGTTTTTTACTTGTTATTCTCTCAAATAAATTAAAATTTATTTGATGGCAGCAACTAAATATCTGTTTTATTCATAACAGTGAACTGTATCTATTGCTGCAATTATTAAAATAATTCTCTGCATGCTTCTTCCAAATATCAGTTATATTTAGAATATATTGGTTGGGAATTGATCTATACCTTCGTTCTATTTCATAGTACTAATGACTGCCAAAAATGTATTTAGAATCTTATTCCTCTGATGATTATAAATCTCCTAATTTCTCTTCTAACTCAGATACAGATTATATTTATTTTTAACTGTGCCATCATTATCTGTTGGTTAAAATAATAATAATAATAATAATAATAAACATTTTACCATCTGTGGTGTTTATCTGTTTCCTATTTCCTTTAATGTTGTCTGGATCTGCACAGCCTTAGCCTTTCATTTGGTTTTCTAGACATACCAAGTTCTTCTAGCTGCATCCAGTTCTCATGGAGAAGTGTGGATGCCCCACACTGTTCAGCAGACCTGTGGACTTGCAGGCATAAATACATTTTCCCTTTCTTGCCTTTGCTCACTGCCTTGGAGGTATTACTTTACTGTAAAAAAATATAACAAGCAGCGATGCAGAGCTTTCTCTGTAAATGGTGGAGACAGCCTACAGACAAGAAAACATGGTCTAAGGTCTTATCTGCTCATTGCCATCACCTGTGCAGAAGCAAGTATTTTGCTTCTCTGCAGGATACAACCAGTCAAACTTAAATATTTTGCTATAGGACTCAAGTGCCTTCAGCTCCTGCTGTTGCCCAATTTCAGCTTTGAGTTATGAAGCAAACCAATATTTTATGCTGTTCTCAGTTCCTAGCACATGAGTACTGTCTATCACAAGTTCTCTCTAATGAAATACAGTGCTTGACTGGACTTTATTTCTCAAAGTTATGTTAAGCATTCTGCTTCCTCTTACACTGATGGATTAACTGCTGGAGGGTCATTCATTGTTCCTTACCTCTGTTTAAATGTCTTTTTTTGTTTTTAGGATCAAGCAGCATAATAGAGTCTGTATACAATAACTCTATGCCCTATTGATTAAATTTACAAAATTCAATTCTACTATGCTTTTATATTATCAAAATAACTATATTTGTCACAAAACTGCAAAGGAGATTATATTGTTAATAGCTTTTAATCTACTATATGAGATTATTTGGGAAAAGAAAAAACTTCAGAGTCCACACAGTGCCATGTGTTCTGCTAAAATTATCTTAAATAGTATTGAGATAAACTTTTAGCAATCTAATACTGCAAATATCCTACCAAAAGAAAGAGTCATAATCTTCAAGTTCTGTGTGACACCAAGTGCACTGACAGCCCAAAGTAAATATTATAAAACAAATGGAAAGAAAGAGTACAATAGGCTTATTATCTGTGCCAGCAATCATAGAAGAATAGATTATTTAAAAAGATAATTAAAAAAAAAAAAAAAAAGGATGAAAAAGAAGTTGTCATGACTTAGGAGCTAAAAAAAAAACTGCTAATTTCTGAATGTAGCTTCCTAAACAAAACATCTTTAAAGACTACTTGACATCTCTAAAACCTATTTGGATACATTTGCTTTGGAGAAGTTAGTGAAGTGAAAGTGGTAGTAAGATCCTAATTTTTGTGCAAGGATGCAAGGGCAGAGTAATCTCTGTAGAAATCTCATATGTGTGTGTATATATATGTGTGCATGTTTAAGGATAACGTTTTATCCATGACTCCTCTATGCTTTTTTTCAGTGGTTTGTTTTTTTCTTGTATATGAATTGTGGTAAATTTTAAAGAACTTAAATCTTTGTTTTGAGATTTATTATAAACATATCATGAGATGTTAGAATATGTTTTTACCGTCCACTTTCCATAGTGGAAATCCTTTGTGTTCCTTTTAACATTGCCTAGGGAAAACGTGTTTGCACCTTTTAATATGGCACTTTTTGCAGTGAATGTTTTTGTACAAGGTCAGTACAATAATGAAATTGATTCTATCTTCATTATTTAAAATTATGTATGAATACACATCTTCTCAACCAATACCTCTGTTGCAAATTGCACATGAACTAATCTGCCAGGAATTTAAAGAAAAAAAAAATCATCAGTCCTGTTAGGGCTGGTTTCTTCTTCCATTGGAGTCAATGGGAATTTTGCCATTGACTTAAGTGGGAGTAGGATCAGGCCCTTAACGCTGTGTATTTATTCTATTTAGGCCAAAAGACACACAGACACAGAGAGGAGACTGTTCAATGGCTGCAGTTTTATTCAGTAAGCTCACTGCTTGCTGGCAGTATGGCACCTCTAATGGAGCAAAATATTACAGCGTTAGGGATTGCTTTTGGCAGTATGTGTGTTACAGCATGATTCAAAACAGTTACGGTTATGTTTTCAAAGATGTAATGAAATTTTAGCTACTGGACTCAGAAGCCAATTGGAAATGTTAGATTGAAATTCTGCATAAGACTTGTTGGGAAGCGGCT
>NW_024962262.1:28020436-28070862 GCF_019238085.1 Lagopus leucura
CGGCTGTTTTTTCATTTTTATTTTTACTTTTAATCTCTATAAATTAAATCTTTCTTGGCTATGGACTGGGAAGTGCACCTTGAGATCTGGATTCAGTTCTAGGGCTTTGCCCTGGACATCCTGTGTGACCCTGAGCCAATCATTTTAGCTGTCTCTCTAAAATGCCGCTAAATGTGGATAACAACTCTGCCTTTCTCCTGTCCTCTGTCCTGTCTGCTCAGCCTGTAAGCACTTCAGGGAACAGACTGTCACTTACTGTGCGTGTCCATGCACTGGGAACATGGCCTTGGTTTGACTATGACTAGAATAACTATAATAACAAAATAATATATTACATGTCTTTCAAGAAAATGCCTCCTTTTACTTGCGAATGACCTTTAATAAAGTTGAATTTAAACTGATTTTTTCTTTTCCTTTGGATAAAGCTATTGATGTTTACTTGACTGATTCACCTCTATACTATGAGAGCGTGTAGGGCTACAAGCTCTAAGCTATCTTTCACAGCTTGTGCTTTCTGCTCTAGACCCTCTTCAACCCCTACAGGGTTGCTATCAACCTCAATTACCCTCACTTAACAATTGTTTTGTATGTATATATAAACGGAGTATATGAAGTATCTCAAATATATCTAGAGCACATGAGACCTGCTCTACACATGTGAACAGATTTATACACGTCCAGTAAGATTGGTTTCTGCTGGATGTTGTGAAGGCACCATCTATCAACACAGTAAGTGCAAGGTGCATAACACAAGGGTTTGACACTATCTCCCCAGGACCTGATACTTAGGCACCATTAATTTATAGACAAGCATGAATGCAGTTTATCCAGGATGCACTGAATTTCCTGCATCTGAGTAACTCAACAGATAGTAGCAAGCCAGAAGGTGGTACTTGGCAAGTTTATAAAACTGACAACTCTAAATCTGATCCCTGATGTATCTATCATCATACTTCACTTCATACATGTATATGAAACACCTTATTAAAATCAGTGAGATATTCACGGATAAGGTTTAACTTGTAGCTTGGGGTCAGTGGGAACTCATGGGTGTGTTAAATTTACTGTGAAAATGCTTCCTGGATAAATACTCTAAGGGTTTTTAGGAAGACAAGATCCCTTTTTTTCTGGACTCTGACCTACGCTCCTGAGAAACTGGGTGCTAAGCTCCTGTGTCATGCCAGAAATAGTGCTGTTCTGGGCATGTGCTAAGGCACAGCTCTGCATGCCAAGGGAAGGAGTATACAGATTTAAAGTGCTCTTGTTGAATGGCAGTTTTTTTTAATGACAGGCTGTTTGGTTTCACGTTACTCTTTTGGGAACCTGAGTTGTTTTTTTGGATATGGCCCATAATGTTTTCCTCAAACATATATGCGAGAAAAGAAATAGATCTAATGTCACTGAGATAAAAGTCCTGTTCCTGCCAGAGCCTTTGGGGAACACTGAGGTCATATTCAGATATGCTTTGATTCATAAAAGTATGCAACGGTCATTTTTATAACCCTCTCCATATCTCATGTTGTCACATCTGTTGGCAGAACTGGAAGGTCCTGTTGTTTATTTTCAGGTCACTCAACTCCTGAATAGAGAGAATGAGAATATTTTTTAGAAATTCATCTGCTGTTGAACCAGGCAAAATGGTCCTTAGCTCAGATGCCATCTGGGGATAATGGAGAGAGCTCACACAGGTTCCAATTCAACTAGGAGGTTGGTACCAGAAAGAGAAATAGCACAATAACCACAGGCTGCAACACAATGATTTAATTGATGTCTTTGAGCACTGTGCCTTCCATGGACTACTGGCTTGATCTGGTGCAAAAGTCAATTTGCCAAATATATTTGACAGAAAAAAACAAAACCAGCCTTTCTTGGGGGAGAAAACAAACAAACAAACAAACAAACAAATTTAAAAAATAATAATAATAATTAAAAAAAAAGAAACCAACCAAACAGAAAACCAACTCTCTTTTATAGTTTCCTAGTCTCTCCATGCATGCTTGATGGGAGCTAGGTGAACACCATGGACTTACATGTCATAAATAACACTAAATAGAAGGGATCTTGTGCTCAGCGATTTTTTTACTTGCTATAAATTAATTCAGAGAGTTGAGAACAACTTTGTTAGCTCAGACTGTGTTATGTAGTGTCATTTTGTGTTGAGGACATTGACATGGATACAGGACTCAGTAACTTACATGCTAAATATCTCATCAGCCTTTCCAGTGTCCTAAGAAACACACCAAAATAGGAAGAAAAGAGCAGTGATGGTGCTCTCTTTCTCAACTGAGAAAATAATAGTTTTTCAAACTTTGTAACGCACCACAAAACCTTCATATTTCTCTGTCTCATCATGGAAGTATCCTGTTGTAAAAACCCAGAGTGCATAGGCACAGAATGCATGTCAGGATGTTCAGCAGTTAGATAAACATTTGCATAGGTCATGAAAAGAAGTTGATTTATTGATTTGTTTTGTACATAAAAGTATTTTATATGCTTAGAAAAAAATAAGCACTGAACATCTCCAAACAGTAGATTGTTCCTTAGGACAATAAATTGTTATTTGACATTTAATGGTTCATATGACACACACTTAGAATTTCATTATACACTTTGCTTTTTCTGATAAAATAAGTTTAATGACCTTCTGCTCCAATCTTTGAGGCTGGATGCTTTCTCTGAAGCAAGGATTTGTACTTTGAATTGTGATAATTATTGCACTCTCATAGATTTGTTTGCAAAATATATACCAGAAATGTTCTTATATCAGTAGGTACAAGAGGTTGAACTTCCACTAACACTATAAAGAAAAATTATGCTTCAAATGCTGAGACCAGCCTAATGACTCTCTCTGTGATCACTAGTACATAAATACACCAAGGTCATAAAATAGGTCGTTCTTATGGTTTAACCTGACAGGTATCTCAGCACCACATAGCTGTTTGTTCACTCATCCCTTTTCCAGTGGAATAGGTGAGAGAACTGAAAAAGAAAACCAACAAAATAGAACTTGTTGGTTGAAATAAAAATTATTTGCTAAGATAGAGAAAAGAAAGTGGAAAAAAAAAGGATAAGAGTTATGATAATCATACATATATATGTATATATGTAACAAGTGATGCACAAGCAATTGCTCACCATTCACTGACTGATGTCTAGCCAGCCCCTGAGCAGTGGAAGGAAGCCCAGTGAACTTCCCTTCTTATTCAAACTTCCTTTCCTCGTGTCATATGGTATGGAATAACTTTAGGTCAGCTGTCCTGGTTCTGTTCCCTCTCAGCTCACCATACTGATAGGGTAGTAGGAGAAGCTGAGAAGACGTAAACATCCTTATTTCTCTACAGCATTTTTTAGCAATAACTAAAACATCAGTGTGTTATCAACACTGCTTTTCTCCTAAAACCAAAACAACATCATACTAGATGCTATGAAGAAAAACAACTGACCAATTTGAAACTAAGATAATCATATATTCTATAATCACCACCGATAGTGAGAGCAGTTTTGTAAGCAGACTTCACTTCTTCTAGTCAACCTCACTGACAATGTAATCACTGTGCATTACCAAAATTTTATGAGTAATAGAGCTGCAGTCTTTCTGGTCTCTGTTGCAGAGTGGAAAACGTGTTGCTGTGAAGTACCTTATGCTAAACCCATTTTCACAGAATCACAGAAACACCAAGGATGGAAAATGCCTACAAGATCATCCAGTCCAACCATCCACCTATTACCAATAGTTCTCACTAAACCATGTCCCTCAACACAAAATCCAAACATTCTCCAGGGTCGGTGACTCCACCACCTCCCTGGGCAGCCCATTCCAGTGCCTGACCATTCTTTCAGAAAAGTAGTATTTCCTAACGTCCAGCCTGAATCTTCACTGGTGCAGCTTGAAGCCATTCCCTCTGGTCCTATCACCAGTTACACGAGAGAAGAGGCCGAACCCCAGTCACTACAACCTCCCTTCAGGTAGTTATAGAGAGCAATACGGTCTACCCTAAGCTTCTTCTCCAGACTGAACAATCCCAGCTCCTTCAGCCGCTCCTCATAAGGCCTGTGCTCCAGCCTCCTCATCAGCTTTGTTGCCCTTCTTTGAACCTGCTTCAGGGCCTCAATGTCTTTCTTTCAGTGAGGAGCCATCCCTGTCCTTACATTAATCGTCAGTGTTCAAAGATATGTCTGTACTCCTAAGTAATTATTTTCTATAACTATTAAAGTGCTATATATATATATATATATGTATAAAATAATTCTTTTCTGTAATTCTATAATGAAACACTGCACAGTGTTTGCACCTTTCAGACATCTGCATACTTAAGTCTCCATGTTTAAGAGTCGTGGTCCTACAGGCAAGATTTTCTGGTTTAGTTACAGAAATTCAGTGAAGCAAAACCTGGCAGCTTTGCACAGATCTGTACACGTACAGTACTGTAGGTCTTCTGTAGTGCAACTGTAGGTTATGTCATGTACAATATCTTAACTTTCACACTAATATTCATTCCTTTTGGCATATTCATGTTTAACAGCCTTCACAAACGATCTAGGTTACTAAGGAATACATTGTGGGATAAGCTACATTTTCAACTGCATTTCTTCCTATAAACATGTCAAATATTATTTTTTTTAAATACTGTCCCTCTATAAAATCATAACATAAATTACGGTTATCAGTTTTCCTGGATTGTTTTTACTGTCTTTAGAGATAAAATTAAGAAAGGAGGAGAATAAGCCTTCCTTTATTCCAGCAAATCATTCCTCAAAATTGTATTTTAGCATTCACTTTCCAAAAAACTTGTGCTTCTGTAACAGAACTCACAGAAAGTGTTGGAGAGGTTTAGAGCCCTGAACATGCTGGGTTTCAATGTGTGCCAATCTGGTTTGTAGTTCCATATTTTACAGCATACTGGATTTCTGGGCCAAGATAAAACTTGTTCACCAGTATCACAGTATTGGTGCAGCCGTGTTTCAATTGTGACAGGGAATTTTGTATCTAACCTAAGTTTTCATAGGGACTGATAGAAAAAAAAAGGTTTTTATCTAATTCTGCACTTGTGTGAAAGAAATGTTTTACTCAGACACCACTGGAACTCTTTTTCCTTACAGTTTATTCAATGAGCCTGTTCTTTTCTTTGAAAAGCCAAAAAAATTAAAGCTACTCACAAAATTGTACCATGTTGGACAATTCCTTCTCTGATACCAGCTGTGCCTTTTTCGCAAAAGAAATATTCCCTGGAGTACCTCCTGGAGTGAAGAACATGGTTCTGAGGTTTACTGTTTCCTGAGAGCCTGGAATCATGTATTCAACTCTCTGATGGTGTTGAGGCATCCATTGTGGCAGGTACTACAGCAGACTTGATATGCGTTTTCATAGCTTTGGTGCTGCACCAGAGAGTGCAGGGAGACAGACAGCTGGACTAAGAGGTGTTTTTGATTTTAAATTGGATAGAAATGTTGGAGTCCATAAGAAATTGTGAGAGACAGAGTTCATTCCCACTCTTCATAGAAACATAGGATGTCTCGGGTTGGAAGGGACCTCAAGGATCACCAAGCTCCAAAACCCCTGCCAGTGGCAGGACCAACAACTACCATATCTAATACTAGACCAGGTTACCCAGGGTTCCAACCAACCTGACCTTGAACACCTCCAGGGACAAGGCATCCATAATCTCTCTGTACAGCCTGTTTCAGTACCTCACTATTCTCATAGCAAAGAACTTCCCCCTGATATATCTAACCTAAATCTTCCCTCCCTCAAATTAAAACTATTTCCTCTTGTCCTGCTGTTATCTACCCTTTCAAAGAATTGACTCCCCTCCTGTTTGTAGTCTCCCTTTAGGTACTAAAAGGCTGCAATCTGATCACCCCTCATCCTTCTGTTCTCCAGGCTGAAGGCTCTTCAGATACTTATTCCCAAGTTCATTCCATCTTCTCTGTACTGATAATTTATTTTACCTTTGACAAGTGTAATCCTAACTAATGTGCTTGAATTATGTGGTTAAAGTTGGATAAATTGACTTGAGATTATAAGTGATAGAAATACATCAACATTTTTCAGAGTAAAAAATGCTAATAGTCAGGATGTCAGTAAATTAATGTTCTATTTAAAAACAGAAAAAAGACATGAGGGAAAAGCACTGTTTATAATATGAGGGTTTTATGGTCTTTTTGGGGGTGGGATATCTAAATTGTATCAATTTTGCTGTTTCTTTAAAACATTGTTTTGCAGACATTGTGATCAACGGGCCTCATACAATCTAATTTTTTCAAGAATTTTCATCAATTAACTTTCTTAAATTATGAAAATCCTTCTTGTGTCTCAATATAACCAAGACATAATTCTCCCAACATGATTTATCTCAGCTGTAAACTCATACGGTACAAAGATTATCCTTAGTAACAGGTATGGACTTCTCTCTGAAGTCCGTAAACTGGAATACCAATTGAAAAATAAATTGAATCGTGCTATTATCATCCACAGGTGAATGTACAGGAAACTCCACAGCAGACAATTATGGAATAACTTGCCTGTAGAGGAAAGGTATTCTGAAGCCTTTACTAAGGTAGGGATATCTTATGTTTTTCAATAAGACGATTTATATCCCATTCAGGTTGGCTAAAGCTCTGTTCCTTGATCCTTTTATGAGCAATACTGAGCTGTTGGTAATCACAGTATCTTGTGCCAATAAAGTCAACAGCTTAATTAAGCCTCACTAGAAAAGGAATTTCCTTTTCTTAATTTCATTTTCCATTTAATGAGCACTTGCTTTTGTGCTATTAGAAGGAATGAAAATAAATGATCCATATAATTTCACTCTACTATTTATTTGTGTGCCTTCATCATGTCACTTCTCATACATCCCTGTTGTGATGTTCAGTCTTTCCAAAGAATTTTTGTTTTTATGACCCTCACGACAAACTTGGGCTTTTCAGAATTATGAAAAATCACTTGCATTTTAAATGAATGTTTTCTACATTTTTTCAAGCAAGGATAATAGAAAATGTCATTTGCTGTTTTGAATAACAGAAGTTAGCTGATCATCTTCAGAAAATCTGCAGCTTTCAGGAAGCTTCTTTTTCAGTTTCCTTTTTCAGTAGCATAAGCTGACTAACCTAAAATTGCTGTACTTGCTGTACTGACTATTTAGGTAACCATGTAAAATGAGTTATGCATGTACTCTGTAAGCTGTCACTGACAAATGGATGTAGAAACAAACTATTTGCTTTCTTACCAATTCTTGAGGATGCCAAAGTGCTACAGATTAGCTTTCATTTTTCTGGTGCCTAAGCATGTATAAGTTAAGCTTGTATTCAGTCTCTCATTGTGATTTTCACATTTAATTATTCATTCATGTACTCCAAAATACTAGAAAGGAATTACAAGTTTTCTCAGTGTGTGAAACTTGTTCATGGTGTGGGCAATGTGTATGCAACCACATGTGCACACGTGGATGCATTTTTAGGGCATGCCACTGTATAATGCAAAAACAAGATTGCTGTGCAAAGACTGTACTACCACTTACTTATGTTGAGCAGTGATTCAGTCCTTAATGCTATCTGGTACTCCGATTCACCAAACTGATTCAGGAAAATAGGCTTTTTCTCCTTTAGTATGGGAAATTGTCAACTGTGGGTCAGACTACTTCCCTACCTCCTTCTTAGGAATATACGCATCATCAGTTTGCAAAAGGGTATAGCAGTTCTTCCTGGGAGCTTCATATGTGGGACAGAAAATTGTGGAAAGGCTTAAGAGAACATCCATCACTATGCTATGATTAGGTTGTCTGTAAGATGCAGGGGTACACCATAATTAGGCTAGCAAGAGTTTAAATTGCTTCATCCAGATTCCCATTTATATCTATTTTCTTTGCCTCCACCTGCCTTTTTGTGGGGTTTGTTTTTCTTGTTTCTTATGGCTAAGTTTCCCACTCTGTGTTGGATTTCAGCCAAAGCATGTTTTTATAAGCTGGAAAGAATTTTTCCCACATTACAGACTGGCATCTAGTGGGTGCACATATTTTGCCATCCTAAGAGCACACAGGAAAGCTGTCTAAAGAGAGTATGTTACCTTATGGGAAATTCATTATAGCGGTCATATTCATAAGAAGTTAACTGAAGTAGTTCTAATTAATGATTCTTCCCCTCCCTCATAAGCATTTTGCCTCTCTTTATGTACAATGACTGTGTTCATTTGGGTTTTGTTTTTGTTCTGCTTTCTGACAGCTCCTGGCTATCAACTTTTATTTCATTTAGGTATTTCAAAATTACAGCTGTCAGCTCCTTTCATCACCTTATGGCTTTTGTTACTGAAGCCAGTTTTATACTGTTCTAGAAAACTCCTGTTATGGTTTATATCACCTTCTATAAAGATGCTCTTAAATTCTTGGCTTTCTGATGACACTTTGAAAGGCCTTTTCTAAGGCCTTTTTTACTTCTACCCAACTGAATCTGCTACCTTGGCTTACTCAGTTCCTCTTGACTTTTAATGAGCCTGAGCTTTTGTCCCATTGCTAAAACCCCAAAGTGAAGTGCAAGTGGACTTCTTTGTACTCGGTTACCATGCTTTGACCCTTTTGGTCCAAATAACTCTACCATGAGTTAAAATTTCCTAATAGCACAATTCCTGGGGTTGTTAGTATACAAAAACCTGCCTACTGTGTGAAAGCATTCTCTTTATACAGAAATGTAAGTAAAAGCATTCTATTTCACACTGTTTCTCCACCATGAAGGGTTAATCCTCTCAGGATACATTTCAAAAAGTTTTTAAAATGTTTAGAAATCTTTAGCTGTTTACTGGTATTTTTGTTGTTGCCACTGTGGTTCTGCATCAGGTAAAAGAGGAAAAGCAACCAAAAGATATTGATAAAAGCAACCAAATTAGGTGCCCATGCTGGATACTTGAAAGCCCTAGTATGCTTTTTCTTGTACAAGAGATGATAGTGTGATAATGGTCAAAACTGCCATCGTCTACACACTGAGTTTTTTATTTTTTTATACTGCTGATTTCAGGGGGATATTTTTTATATTACTTTAAAAGATTTGGATACTGAATCTTCTCAATTGCATCTTTTGATTGAGGAACTATACTATATAAGCCACAAGCTACAGTGTTTACAAGTCAGATTTGCACAATTTAATGCACATTTGTAACTAACAGGCTCTGTAAGAATTCTGCTTTTGTTATTCAGAACTCTTAGTTTTAAGTTGCTGAGATCATTAAGTTTATAACATGAATTCCATATGTTGGAAATGTTGGCAGAAAATATGCTACACTAGATTTGATAGAAAAAAAATACAGTTAATCCATGGAACTCTTTTATTTTCATCATCCATGCAGAGGAAAAGTCCAGTAACACTCAAAAGTGATTTTGCCGGCTATTTTTATTGTTATTCATTCTTCTGCTCCAGGGAACAAGTACGTATTTCCAGGAAATACTCATTACTAGTTTCAAAGAGACATTCTTTAGAAAACTTCTAAAGATATGGGTATTGACTCTGTAAAGAAAAACAAAACAAAACAAAAAACCCAACAATATCCAGTATAATTAATGTGTTGTTTCTGACAGATGATAAATTTTATGCTAGCAAACAGTTTTATCTCATCCTTCCTTACACAAATGACTTTGTTCTTCTAAGTCGTGCTTTGTCTTAAGAACATTTTTTTACTGTTTCCCAGGTGTAAATGATGAAAAGTCACTACCTTTCACACCTCTAACACTTTTTGTGGAAGAACTTATTAAAATTTGATCTTCTTTGCATACTGGATATCTCTTGTGACTTTATCTGAATGTGCATGAATTCATAAACTGATAGCATCAGTGTTTATTGATAAAAGGATGTAAAGGGCTTTCAAGCATTTTCCTGATGAAGTCAGCATGTGGAATGTTATACTGAGGAAAATACATACTACTATGTCCAAACAGTGTGGACCGATTCAGTGATGTACCTGAATCTTCCTTTTTCTAGTCACAGTCTTGGTCAGAGAAGTGGAAGGTCAACTTCCACAGTCTTTCTTCTGGAGAAAGGCCTACTGGACACAGACAATGCCTGTTCTGTTTCAATCAGTGGAGATTCGTATCCTTTCACTATGACTGCTTATTTCCTTTGCTCCTTTGACTACATGCCAAATACAATTTTCCACCAGCACATGGGATGGAGCTGTAGAGAAAAATGAGCATGATTCCTGTTACTGTTCTGATGAGGTCAGATGCCTACACTTTTTTCCTCACCTTTTTTAAAATATATAACATCCTTTTTTGTTTGTTTCAAGACAGCGGCCTTATGCAGCAACATTTCAAATTGCATAGGTTTTTGAAAACTGGAAAGGTTTTGTATGACATTGGGGCAATCTGTGCGTGGAAAATACATAGGTTTACACCTTTTCAGTTGATTTTCTTAAGTAAAAAAAAAAAAAAAAGAAAAACAGAATTTACAAAGCACAGATTCTGAGAGATTTAAACTCACTGTGAAAATTTTGCACAGCCCTGTGTAATAGTAACTTTAACTTGACACAGTCCAGTTGTTCTGGTTCTTTATTTCAGGCTTCTTTATTACATGCACCTGTTTCAACTAACTTGTAGCTGTTTCAGAAACTCCTGATTGGCCCACAGCCAGGAAGCACTGTGTGTTCCCACAGTTAATATGATCTAGGTCTTTAGAGGGTTCATGGGGATGTGTGTAATATGAAAGTCCAGACAGATAAAAGCTTTCTCCCTACTTCTGTTCAACAATAGCCTCGCCTGTTTGCTTCTTCTGGTCTCGCCACCAAAAATTTGGGAGAAGACTTTTTTTTTCCAAACATCTCCTGCACAGACTGCACATCAAGTTCACAACAAGTTCAGGGGTGTTTTGCACAGTTTTGGATTTCACTATGACCAGTTCATGCAACTCTGGACTAATCCTGTCTGTCCAGTTCCATAGTGAAAATGTGGGCCTCCAGTGACTTCAACAAGTAGGAATAACCAGCTAATTTAACAATAAGTGCATTATGCTATTGAATGTAAATGCAGAGATGCATTTTCTGTTTGCACATTCATGTTGGCTCAGGGTACTTTTAGGTAAAACCAAGCTGTTAGCAACAGTCACCTTATTTTCAGGAAAATGAGGCTTTTTGTGAGCATTGCTTGGGTTTAAAGTGAGAAGTATGTTAATAAGGTCTCTGGTGAAAGATTTGCCCATTGAGTTCCAAGGTGCTCAATACCCAAAACTGATCATATTTTTGTTTTCAGTATCCGCATGCAAAAACATTCCTCCTTTACAAGCAGCAAACCTAATGATTTTTACATCTCAAAATCTGAAAAATGGGACAAATCTGTGCCAATTTCTTCATTAAATTTTCTTCACACTATTTCAGAAAAAATATCATTAAGAATCTGTTCCACTATTCTCTAGACCTTTTTTGTCATAGAGGCATGAAGGGCATATTTTCATAGGTGTAAGGATTGTGAGAGAACTCTCCTTATAAGAAATTAGCTGCACATAGGATGACTTTTTTTTTCGGGGTGGGGTTGGGGGGGTGAGGAGGCAGCAGAATTTACTCTTTGTTACCTATGAAGATATTAGTAAAGAGGAGTAGACAGACTTTAACTGTAAGCATGAAGAGAAACACTTAGCAGGGTATTTTTCCATTCTGTAGCTCTGTGGTTGCAGGAAAGCAGAATGTGATACTTGGTGAGATTAGAAGATCAGAACCTGAATCAATAATACTGCATACAGTTCTTTTGGGTAGGGTCAATTTAAAGGAACAGCAGAAAATTATGATTTAATGAAACTAAACAGAAAACACCAGACTGTATATACGAGAACAGCATATTTTTATGTGACATAATATACATTACAATCATTTAGGAAAAAAAAAGATTATACCTAACCTTAAATGCTGAAGCATTTCAAAATGTTATAAAACATTTACTATGATAGATTTCCCTAAAGTCTGTTGAATAAATTTGCTTACTGAATTCTACAATTAAGTAATCACGTTTTTCTTTACTAACCACTTTCAATGACTGAAGTTTTAGTAGTAGTAATTGTTCCTGCCTTGGCTTTAGTGCTTGTTACTATTGAATACTTTTGGGTTTCTTTCTTTCCTGAAATAAATTCAGGGCTAAATGTTGAAATCTAGTTTTTATTTCAAAGTCCATTTTGGAGGCTGCCTACTACCAAATTAGAAGATGTACTGTCATCTGATCTGGAAGTCTAGGCTCATTAAGAAGAGTTAGATTGTAAAGAACTGATTGTTCTCACTTCTTCACATGGAATCTAAAACATTAAAAGTTTGTTCATCTCTGCCAGATTTGCATAACATCATACATATCTAAGATCACAGAATCACAGAATTGTAGGGGTTGGAAGGGACCTCCAGGGATCATCGTGTCCAACCCCCCTGATCATCTTGAAAAACTTACTGGTGTTTTTATCTGTATTTTCAAAGCAGTTATCTTACATGGAAGGCTGAAGAAATGAGATTTATTTATTTCAAGGCTTCACAAGGAAGGGAAATGTGAATATTTCTCACCTGCATTTATGCCTAAGCCAGGCACGATTACCTCAATACTTTCACTCAAAAACATGATAATTCAAGACTTCTCCTAATTTTTTTATTTCTCCCAGAAAATAGTTTTCTAGAGTCAAGCTCTTTCCTGCCTGCTCTGTTTCCAGCTTCATGACTTGTATGTTCCTGGGAACAGAGAACAGATTTAGGAGGAAAGGTTGCTATCAGAAAATCCCATTAGTCTGGATTCTCTAGAGACCTGATGCACAGCTTTATTCAAACACCTCTGCCTGTAGATTTCTCCTTTTGTCTTATTTCTTTTTCAGACAGAAAAATGTCTTCTGCAATTTTTGTTTGAGCAAACTCAAACAAAGCAGATAAAAAATCAGAAACAATATACCTTCTTCTATTTTCAGCCCTCTGATGTGCTCCTCAGAGATCTTGGTGACATGGAGTATACATAATTAATCAACAACCACTCTGAGTACACTTCCAACATGTTTGCCAATGGAAGTCTGCAACCTGCTACTAAGCAATTTCTCATAGCAAGGTCAGGGATCAAATAACAGGCTGCTTAAATGATCCAACAGACAAATTAGATTAAAAAAAAAAAAAGGAAGATGTTCCCCAAAAGGATTTGTTACCTATTCTCACTGAATCCCTTGTTTTATTGATAGTTTCTTATTTCATTAAGAAATAATAATAAAAACAGTACAAAATGAAATTTCTAAGAAATATACAATAGAGGTTATTTATTGAGGAAAAAAGTACATTTAATCCAGTATTATTCCTTCAATAGCAACCAATACGTGGAACTTTTACTGACCTTCTAGGAGATACTTCTCCAGACAAGTCACTTACGCCTTTCTTTGAGCTTGAAAGCAGATATTCAGTCAAGTCTATGGAGAGGCCATACCAGAAAAGACGAAAAATAAGGTAGGGAAGGAGCAGCAGTGAAAAACTAATATGTACAGCATAGCTTGACATGGGTAAAAGAGTGTCAAGGACTTTAGCTGAGTGTGGGAGATGAGGAAAAGTATTGTATTAATATTTTATATTAATAATATTAATAATAATTAAAATATTAATATTTCTCACTACACAAATCCATTTTAATTAACAATAAATTAAATCAATTTTCCCAAGTCAAGTCTGTTTTTTCCACAATAGCAATCAATAAATAATCCATGAATTTACTCGTTCTATTTTCTTCCCAGGTCCAGTAGAGTGAATGAGTGACTGGGTAGGATCTTGGCTGGTAACCAAGACAAATCCACCATAAACCACTATCTGAATTGCCCACTGTAGAAACTCAGGGCTCTTGTGTGATTCTTTCATATGCTTTGCAGCCATGCCACTGAATATTGGACAACTGTGATAGTCACCTCAGAAAAGGAAACCAAAGACAGCTGGGGGAGCTGATAGCCAATACCTGCTCAACTGGAAAGAAAACAGTTTTGGAAAAGCAGTCTTGTGGTGAGTCCATGCTGGAAGACAGTTAGACTATGCAATCATGAGCCAGAACTTTTAGTAATTTCTGTGATGTTTAAGAATTTCTGTACTCAGCTCACAGGTATAGGCAGGGCGCTGGCCTGAGGCAATGAAAGTCTTGTGTACAAAATAAGAGACCCAAAAGCAACACATTTTTTTTTTTAAATTGTAAATGTTGCTAAAACAAGGGAAAAGCAATGTGCCTTCAGCCCTTGACTAGGAACAGTGTTATTCCATACTGCAGACAGAAATTGGAGCAAAGATCATTCAGTGGTGGCTGGGCCACCTTCTAGCAGATTATAGAATCATTTCTTCAAGGTATGCTTTAGCATATTACTGAAGTCAGAGTTTCTAATTTTTGGAAACTGGCATAAACAAGCTTGTGGCAGTCACCCCCCACAGAGCAGGAGCTGCAAGAATTAGTGAAAGATATTTTTTAATCACGTCAAATTAAAGCTATTGTCTTCCCGTAAAACTATCAGAGTACAGCTTATTCTTCCCAGAATGTATGCACTGGAGGTAGTCTTTCCTGAAGGGGTACATTCAACCATAATTACCAAGAGCATAATTCTCTGCTTTCTTGGAACAAGACAGTGCTGGAAAGAAATCTGTTTATGTATTTAGATATTTCACATGCAGAGCAAGTCTGATTTTTTAATTTTTTTTTAAGTGCATACATTTTTATTAATGCTGGACATTAACTTGAGAGAAGGCAAGAACCTTCCCTGCCTTTTATAATTTAATGAAACTTGGGACTGCTCAGCAATTTGCAGATTTGGATTCCAGTTATATAGGGTATTACATAGCCAGCTATTGAGCTGAAAAGACTTGTTTAGTTGAAAGACTGAGCTGAAAGAAAAGGCTTGTTTTAGTGTATGCCAAAGAGGTAAAATGAGGAGAGGCTTTTGGGAAGAGATTACGGATGAGTATAATTAGGTGAAATATCAGGAAAACACTTTCTAATCATGAGGATTATTAACCTACAGAGAAGTGTCTCAAGGGAACTATTTCAGAAGCAAAGGAATCTACTAGCTGTAATAAGAGCCTTGGTCTTTGCCTTCCCTTATTTGTATCTACACAATCAATGAACACATAGATGCTGCAGCATAGCAGAGAGCTTGGCTACGTAGTCGTTACACCAAAGCAGAAAAGATAGGGACATTCACCCATATCCTGGGCTCACTTAAGAAACTCAAGCAGAGTAGACCTCCAGAAGAGACCCTTCCCCACTGGTAGTCAGCTCTTAAATGGGTCTAGGAGAGGTGGAG
Organism: Lagopus leucura; assembly: GCF_019238085.1. Lineage (NCBI taxonomy): Eukaryota > Metazoa > Chordata > Aves > Galliformes > Phasianidae > Lagopus > Lagopus leucura. The sequence continues at coordinate 28,035,680 of NW_024962262.1, forward strand.
CCAGACTCCACTCCTTCTGGCAGCGCAGGTGAATTGCCTTCACCTGTGCTCCCGTGGCTGACTCATTGCTTGCCTCAGGTGATCAATAAGAGGTTCAGGCTGTGATTTAGCAGTTCCCATACAGTATCCCTTACCCTTTCATTGTACACTATTTGCAGAAGCTGTATTTTCTATCTGAATACATATTTTTCTCTCCTTTTCATCCCCCATCCCTTGTGAGATGTAGCAAGTAAAGCATTTAATTTTTACTCATTTGTCCTGGGGTAAGTGCACTGGTCATGCAGAAATTTCACAGTGCAGTTTATCTGACTTTTGGACCTAGTTCATGTTGAAATCAGCAATATGCATGGAAGTCATACATGGTGGTAACTGTATAAAAGATCAGTCTCTGATACTGAATTCATAGTAATAAATTCAGGAATGTAGAAGCTCACGGATGCAGTCAGTGATACTGCAACGCTGGTAGAACTATCCTGGTCATAGTGTTGTCTTGTTCCAGACAGCATCCTGCAGCATAGCTTCTCCTAACAGCTTGAGAGTTAGCAAACTCCCAATAGGTGACACGTTGATATTTAAAGACTAAGAGAGTGTGTCTTAAAGGATTAGAGAGTTTAATGATACATCTTTGTGCTCTTTCTTTCTTGCCAGGTGGCCTCAGAGACACAGAACAATCCTGGTGCATCCCATTTTCATTCTGAAAATTTATGTCGTTAGATTATACAGCTTCTTAGTATACATAAAAGCTTATTTGCAACCAGTTGTCAATAAAATAAGTCAAGCGTTCCTTTCACATGGTACATTTTGTTCTAGAGAAGATATCCAAAGCAGGACAAATGAACTGAGTCCTAAAAGTGATTATTTCTCTCATAGATGTCAGCAGCTGGAAGTTCAACTCTGAACTTTTGTTTTCTGTGGTAAGAGAAAAGCTGAGTGAAGCATTCTTGTCTAGCTTCAATATTAATCGTGATGGGATAAGTTACCCTGTAGAGATACTTGTTTCTGTTCATTGATTGTCAATCAAAACCAGTAAATTAACCAAGACAGCTAAAGTTAATGGAGTGTTTGAGGCTCTTATCCTGTGCTCAGGATGTGGTGTTCACTTTTTCCTTGGGAAGAAACAAGAAACTCCACAGAGGACTCTTAATCCTTCAGTTTTGGCACAGACTATTCCTTTGAGCACATCCATTTAAGTAAGATAGCTAGAATGGGCTAACAGCCTGTTGTGATCATCTGATCAGAACTGTCTAAATGGAGCTGTGAGGTTTTTTTGATTTGCTACCTGCTTCAAGCCCAATAACTGTGTTAGGAAAACCATTAAATTTGGAGTTACATATGTTGCATATTGCAAGCATTAGTGAGCTAATAACCACTGATGTTAAAAACAGTGCTTTAGTTCGAGGTTATCTCTTGTCTTTCTCTTTCATGCAGTGTTTGAATGCTACACTCTGCTATATGTGTTGACGGGGTCCTGGGCAACCTGATCTGAATGTGTATGTTTGGTGGCCCTGCTAGGCAGGGGGGTTGGAACTACATGATCCTTGAGGTCCCTTCCAACCCGGGTGATTCTGTGATTCTCATTAAATGTTCAATAATAATATACATTTCCTAAGTCTTCTTCGCCTAGTATTTGTTTAGTGACTAGTGTACATTCCCTCTGATGTAACACTTTCTTCAGGTTACGTACTGGATATGGATTCAGCAGTAATAGTTGTACCTGAAGTAATAAAATCTCATTACACCTACTTCATATTTTCCTGCTCATAAATGCTAGAATCACTTCACGCGTTGTTAGTCACAGAATAATAGTACAAGGTTAATAAGAGCATTTTCTGACTGTCATGGTCCTTTCCTAGATAGAGTGACTCTAATAAATCTAAATAGGCCTCATCTCTAAAATGTGGTCTAAAAAACTTGTTCCACTTCAAAATACATATTTTTGCTTAACCTACCAAATGATGCAGATTACTTTCAGTGAAATATTGATGTTTACCATTCTGCTCTTTTTGCTTTGATCACCTACAAATTTTATTAGTAATTGTTTAATGTTTTCTTGTAAATTATCAAAATGTTTAGTGCTAAAATGCAGAGAGTCAAATTCTGTGCAATCTTACTTAAAAAAATCTTAATTATGATTTTCCATTAAATTTGCATTTAATTCTGGAAGAACATTCTCCCTTCTTTTTCCACAACACTTAAAACTTTTGAAACACTGCAGCTTCAGAAGCTTCCACTCTACAAGGAACAAACAATAAGCAATTAACACTAACAAAACAAATAGAATAGGAATCTTTCTTTCTTTCTTTATGCCATTTCTATCTCTACTTTTCCATATGAAAGAGAGATCTGCATATCGGTAGTGTAAGGTGTATTTATTTTCAAAACTTTTCTTGGTAAGTCATTTCACAGTTGATGCATGGTTTAGGCTGCCTGAATCTCAGAGTAACTTCTCTACAGTAACTACATAAATATAGTGTAAAATTACATTGCAGTCAAATAACAGCGATACCAACTTAGAGATGTTCCTAGTGGGGGCAAGTGTTATGGCAACCATGCAAACACATCTTGAAAAACTGAGACTGTATGAAAATACTTTTCAACATATACCAAAGTGCTGTCACTAAGCATATGATTTTTGCAAAAATACTAGCCCTCGCTTGACGTTGCTGCAAAACTAAGCTGAATTTGTTGCATCTAGTTGCAAATGCAAGCTAATTTTTTTACTCTTACTTAAGGTAAATCCTGTTATCATTAAGCATGCAAATTCCAAATTTACAGATAGCAAGTTGATGTGCTGAGGGATTTGTTTTTTTTCTGTGTTTGTTCACAGAATTACAATTAGCAGAGCAGAGCTGTACTTCAAATTTCACAGACAGTGCTAGCCACAGATCCTGGGAGGGTAGCTATACTGCTATTGATCCTTTTACTTCCTCCTATAGATAGGAATTTGTGTGCATTTTGAATTCAAAATCTGGCCCTTTGCCTCATTCCTTGGATAATTTCTTGCTGTTCTCATCCTCTTCAAATATCCAGACATATTATACACTGTATACGAGATCTTGTACAATATGCACATTGCTCTGAAATTGATGTTACTTCTGTAACTGTACTTGGAAACAAATTCACCCTCTTGGAAGATTTATTTGATGCCCAGGTTACTCTAGTTATCCGTATGAACCATTCAAAAAGAGAATGAACAATTTGAGTGTTCAGAACATGATTCTCCAAGAATGCAAATAAAACAACACAGAAAACAGATCCAATAAACGGAACATAAAAATAATATAACAACTTACTAGAAACTCACATAAATCATTCATTAAGGAACCTCCTAAGGAAGTATAAATATTTGCAGTATAAATAACATAGTTTTAGTCTAAACTTTAAGTAAGTAAGAAATGACAGTGATACCAAACTTGACTACAAAATATCTCTTTTTCATGGAAAAATAATTATTATCTCCCTTCTCAAAAGAGGAAGGAAAAGTAAAAAACACCTTACAATACACCTTGTGAGAAGTCCGAGGCAGAATGCCAAAGACAGCATTCAAAATTAGAATTAGTCAAAATGAGAGGGACTGAATTTGCAGAGACTTAGCAGCATGACAGGTCAGCCTACAGGCACATGTGCTTTTTTTCCCTTTTTTTATTTTTTTTCCTAAATGTAGAAAATAAACAAGGAAAGAAATTATGGTTTTGTGGGTTTAGTATTGACCTGGGTTTGGTTCCTGTTCTGCTTCCAGTCTCACTTTGAAGAAATCACTAAGGGTCAAACCACATTTAATGTTAATGCAGCACAGTCAATAAACTCATGCTGCTTTAATCCTTCTGAAAATCCAGTTGATAATATTTCTGTGCCTCAGTTCCATACTTGTGTCATTACAGCTAATACTGTTTCCTTTCTCCTTCCCTTTGTCAATCCGGCCTATTTGCACACACACAAAAAATCCCTGAGTATACTTCATTGTCTCAGCATATGCCTGTTAACAGAACGAGCTCTGGGCTCTCTCATGTCCACACAGTAAAAACAAGGAATGTGCTTAAGGACACCAGAGAGATTATAATCCAGTTTCTAGTGTGCAAAAAAAGCTTCTGTGCTTTTGCTGTTGCTGGCAATACTTAGACTAGCACATGTATGGAAATACATTACAGACTCATCAGCAACTACAAATCCAGACCAAATCCAGAAAGACATAGAATTTTTACAGATTTTGTACTTTTTCCCTCTCAGGTACCCCACAACCCAAGAGATCTGCTTTTCTCCACATGTTCATTTGCCATTGATTAGAAGACTAGGTTTAAGTATCATTTCTCCTTCTCTTGATGAGAAACTTGTATTAAGGCACTGCATAAAACAAAACAAAACAAAAAAACACCCAACAAATCACAGGTTTGACCCAAATGATCTATACAGTCATTATTTACAAATAGGGATGACCTGAGGTCCCTTCCCTCCCCCATTGCTTTGGTAGAAGTATGGACACTTCTACTGTACATTTCAGGACCTGTTTCTCCAGTTAAATTGTAATTCAACATCCTGGAATTTTTTTATTGCTTTTTATTACACGAGTAGAGGCTGGCAACTCACAAATTAAAAGATTTAGATACATTTCCATCTATTGTAAGTATATTAATGGTAAAATCAAGCCCTGAAATTGTTAGACCTTGCCTTAATGTAATAGCTACTGCAAAACATCCCATGGAAGTGAATGGGATGTCCACTTCTGCCACTGGTTTTAAGATGTCAGTCATTACTGCTTAAAAAAATACTAACTGGTTTTACATGTGTAAGCACATATCCTGAAAAGTACATTTTCAGGATAAGGTCAGCAGTGCTAAAGTTCTACCTTCTCTTAGTGTTTCTTGTTTATCATAGTCTGAATGGATACACCAAGAGAATAGTCTCACTATTGTATTTGTTTGCTGTGGCTAGTGGATATAAAAGGCACTGGAAATGAGACAGAAAGTTTTATTAGGAGAGTATTGCATGTCCAGAAGAAAAAATATCTCTAACTCTAGGCAGAACTGGTGAATACTAATGGCATACAAATGTATTCAAAGAGTTCATATGGGATCTGAGTAGCTTTCTTTAGCTAATATTCTTTGCAATTCTTGTGAAATTTAAAAGAACAGGTAATTGCTTTCTATAAATCATACTGCAATGGATGTCATGTAGAAAAATCTCTCTTCCGAAAGGTAATGATTTCACAGGATCTTGCCTGTGATTTGTTGGGTGTTTTTTTGTTTTGTTTTGTTTTGTTTTGTTTTGTTTTATGCAGTGCCTTAGTACAAGTTCCTCATCAGGAGGAGAAATGATACTTAAACCTAGTCTTCTAATCAATGGCAAATGAACATGTGGAGAAAAGCAGATCTCTGTTCATTACAAAAGCTGTAGACTGCACTGCAATGCTGCACTGCAACACACACACACACACACACACAGGGCTCTGCCAGTAATTTTGGCATTCCTTTGCAAATTAGCCAGGCTTTGTGAGTACAGGTCTACTTTACTGCACAGGGGGCTTTCAGCTCTTGGAATCTGGCAGGGGTTCAAGATCAAAGTGTTGCTTTGAACCCACTTGCTAGCTGTGCAAAATAAACACAGTTCACCTTGAAAACAAAAAGGAGGAAAAAAATTAAAAATCTCTTCAAATGTAAACTCAATACTTATACCATTGCTACTAAATTTGACCAAGGAGAAAAATAATTGAAATTTTATATACATTAACTGTAAATAAAAGTTTTCTACAAATGGAGAGAAGTTTTGTTGATGGGTTGATGGTTTGTTTGTTTTTTTTCTTTTTTTTTTTTTCCCCCTCAAGATCACAATTGCAGACAATTCTTTAAAACACTGAGAGCATCCTGATGTTGCCATAAAAAGTTCCCTGGCTAATTATTTGCCAGTACAACTGTTCACTTCCTGTGGTGGATTTACGCTAAATCCTGTTATTAGTCCTGCTCTGCAATTGCCATTGTCTGTGACTGGAAGCAAGGCTCAAAGGCTACAGTCACCCTTTTATTACAAAACATGTGAATGGAGATTTGACCCAATGTTCGACCACTTCCCCTTTTGGTTTTATGTAACTTGCTGAGTCTTTCTCTATAAATCACTATGTTGAAATGAACTTTTACTCTTTTCTTTCCCCCTTGGAGCCCTCCAGGGACATTTTTTTTCAATAAGGTAATTTCTTTTTTCTTTTAATTATTATTATTTTTAAAAAGCTTTTCAGAACACTTTAACTACCAACTATCAGCAAGGAATTCTACATCATGGAAAACATTAAAAGAACAAGAAAAAAAAAAAAAAAAAAAAAAAAAAAACAATGCCTTGTTGTCAACATGTTGAGAAAAGTGCAATCATTGAATTTCTGTGTTTAAAATACAAACAAATGTAATTCCCTCCCCCCCATTATAATTATACTTTCTCTTATGCATTAAAAACAAATACCATTTTCTAACAAAGAGAACTTAGGACTAGTTATTGTACAAAAGAAAGACTTCCCATTGTATGTAAATGGACCATACACTCCTCTGGAGCACTTTATACTTTATGCATACAGACAACATTTAGCATACTTTTTTTCTTTAATGTTAACTGGACATCTAGAAAATGTAAACATTTGAAAACAGATGAAAAGAGATGAAAACTCCAGTGCTGACATATTTTGGGGTGCTCTAGTCATTCCGGATGATGGACATAGTCCCGCAGTAATTGAAGAGAATAACATTCTCATCAAAGTGATAGAGCCAAATACTCAGTAAGGATGAAAGAAGATTTACTTGGATAATTTTGTCCAAACTAGATACCTATTTTTAGTAGCACATTAGTTGCATACCTGCTATTCTTTTTTATTTAAATTTAAATTATTTAAACAAAATAAACCCTTTGAAATAAAATTTATTATTGAAGTATTCTTCATAATCTTTTTCCTCTTCATACTGATATAAATTGGATAAATTGGAACTGGGGGGTCAGGATCCCTTTTTTTTTCTAGTAAATTTGCTGAGATTTCCCAGTGATTGCCAGAAATGTAAGACCATGTAACAAGTGAAGTAGAGGGAGATGTAAGGTATTTTTAGACCGGCTCTTTTTGCATTTTCAGAAAGGAGAAAAAGATATCATCTCATGATATCTAAGATGTTTTTGTACTGTTCTGCTAACTGGTTGCTGAAAAGTAGCACTGTAATAGTGGTTTTTGTGATTTTTTTAATAGAAATGAGAGAATTTCAGTTATTATAGTCCAATGGCAAAATAGAAAAAGAGGAAAGCTGCAACTGCCTCCCTGTACTTCATTTCCACTAAGGTGGTTAGAGACACTTCAGTTTTTCAGAGAAAATGGTATTGAAGAGTAGCCAACATCTTTTTTCATACCAAAAGTCTGAAGTGCCTTCTCCCCAGTCATACAAAGAGCATTATGAAGGGCATAGAATGGACTCATCTGTATTTGTTCACCCAGATGACCTAAACAAAAACTTGTTTATACTCATCCTCCAAACTCAAAACACATGGACAGTTCAAACCACTAAGGGTAGTAGTGTTCATGAACACTTCATTAACAGTTAGCCACTACCTGGATCAACAGTTTATTTGTCATGTTAATGCAATCATGCATCCTGTTGAGGCAAATCCTGCCTTCCCTGACCCTACTCCATAGAGCTTGCTCAAAAGCATGCCTCAGGCAGCTAAATAGTTTGCTTTCTTCTTTTTTCTATTTTCTTTTCCCCTCAATAGTCAAAGTAGTGGTGAAAACATGGTGGGTAACAGAAACCGCAATAACATCCCCACTTGTTCTCCTGTAGGCAGAAGGAAGACTTTACCTTCATGCTTGCACTTTTAAGCTGTTTGTGTATTAAGACCTTAACTGAATTGTATACATAAATATATTTTTATTGTTTTATTTTCTTTCTAAAATGTAGTTTCAGTGAGCTTCACAGTCATTTGCAAAAATCCAGTGCCTTAAGTAATGAATGACTGGTGCACTTTCACCTGTGAGAAATTCAAGAAAAATCTGTATCTCCTACGTATAATAAGAGCTATTAATATCAACATTTGTGCATACACAGTACACATACACAGTAAGTGTCCCCAAATGTTTTGAAACAAGTGTTTCACGTCATCAAGTAATAACTGCTGGCAAATGATTGTTTCTTTATATGAAACTCAGAAGATACAGTTTGCAATGGATGTAATAGAATATGTATTTTCACATTTATTATTTTCCAATTAAAGGAATATGTATATATTTATTTATTTTTCTCCTTCTCTTTTTGTTTTCAAATTTCCTTGAGGGAAAAAGAAGGCTCATGACTGTAGTTAATTGTGCATGGAGCTGTTTTGAGAGGCGTGGAAATAAAAACTAAGATAAATATATAGTGTCTATTTTCAATGTGACAGCTGGAGAAGATGAAAAATTGTATAGGTTCTCCTCTTGCAACTTGTGAGAGAAAAGAGGAAGGAATCTGTCAATAGGTACTACACAGAAAATGGTGGAAACAGTTCTTACTCGTGAAGAATGATGTTCTGAGTAAGACTGTCTATTCTAAAGGTAGATATTTGCCATGTTGCTGATTCAGTCAGATGTGAAAAATTAAATACATCTTGCATGGGCTACCTGTTTCCTTCTAAGGGGAGGGCTATCAAGTCTGTTACATGTAGGAAAAGCTTGTCTTATTACAAATTCAAGAATCAATTCATAAAACCAGAAGGTCAATATCTGGGCACTGTTCAGACAGGATTCCACTCAATGCCATGGAGAACTGTTCCAGAAAACAGTGCCTCTGTGCTTTGGAGGAATTACATGAAAAGAAAGCCAAAATATCTAAGTTAGCTCTGGAAGTAGGACTGACTTTATGCTAAAATGAATCATCAGTTGTTGTTTTTTTCAAAGCAAAGCAGATGCCAGAAATAGCAAAGTAAAATGCACTCTAAATAATACAGCTTTCAGAAACAGCATGCATGACTGATATTTTCACTAAGAAAAAGTAAGATAAAATTAGTGAGCAAGGAGATAACAATAATGCATTTTGCAACAGTAATGAAGACTCGAGCCATATCTTAGATGATTTAAATTTGAAATTTCAAAGTGGCTAAAGTGATTTATTGAATTGAACAAAATCAGTATCACAGTGGGAACAAAATATAATCATAAAAATACTATGAACTCAGTAGAACAGGATCTGAATTATCTGTACTTTCTGTGGGAAACTTCTGAAAGCAAACTTGTGAAGTAGAAAAGCCATAAACTGTATTTGGAAAGGATGCATTTTCCAACAAATTACTCAGTGTTGTCTTTAGGAGTATTTCCATTTATAGGATAATTTGCTTTGTATTTTCCATGTCCTGCCATCTCCCATGTCTATTTGCTATGCCCCAACATCCCTTGCAACCAAATCCTTGGCAGATCTTCATGACTTCTGTGATGTCACAGTTGTAAATAGTCAAAGGCCTGCATTCTTTTCATTCTCTCTTCATTCTTTTAAGTTTCCAGGTTCATGTTACATGCATAGATTTATCCTCCAGGCTAATGTATCTTAGGATAGAATTTAGATTTCTGAAGTGTAGACATCTTCATGTTGACTGGTAGAAGTCTTAGACTCCTTTTCAGTTCAGTGAAGAACTACAGACAAATCTAGGATGTGATTCATCTCATCCAAAAGCGGATATCTAAAATAAGTCAGATGAATCAAGTCTTAAAATTGCTTGTTTTCCTCGGCTTACTATTAAAGGAGCTTGGGGCAGCTAGTTCAGATATACACATGCCAATATTTGTTTCATTGAATGCCACCCTTGAGAAAGTGAGCTTGATATAAATTTGGACCATATTTTCAAAAATGTAGAGAGTTCAATAGCTTCCATTGTTTACTATATTCCACTGGGAACAGTGGAAAGTGTTAAAAACTCTTTTGCATCATAAGATATGTTTACAGTACATATTATAAGCATGTGTAAGTAAGTTCTGCTTGTGTTCCCAGCTGTAAAAAGCCACATGACAAAGGTAGGGCGCTGCCAAACTTCCTGGAAAGGTTTCCTAATTTGATTCATAAGCTGTATGATTTCTGATAATGAATTAAAAAAATGGACCTTCTATATACTTATATCAGCACAGGGTTTGGTAGTTTCTTTCCATTTCTATTTTGCAACAATGTTCCTGTTCTTAGTAGCTCAATTAGGATACTGATATTGTTTCATAATGGATTTAATGAGAAGGATGATTTAAATGCAATATGTTGAGACAAATAATTAACTATTGTGGGGTTTTTTGGGGAATGATGATTAATGATGCTGTCCTAGATTCAAATGCATGTTCACAATGATGCATTCATGGGGATGTGACAGGTGATAATAAATGTGTTAACATTCAGCTATTGTACTCGTATATGATCCAAGCAGGATTTCCTCCTATTGCCTAGTTTACAACAAACTTTACTACAAAGTTGGAATAAGAAAAACTGCTACAGAGATTTGTCGGCTGCTGTAATTATTGCCATCTTGAAACCCATAATTTTATAAATTCCATTTTCCACCAAAATGAGCTTTGATTTAATGTACTTTCAGTGAGTTAAAAGGAGATATGCCCTGGAGGTTTTTTAGTTGCAAGAATGGCACAATATGCATTTGTTAGGCTGACTTTAGGTGCATTTAGTGTTCCTTGTCAAACAACATAGATAATTACTAATACTGTACTGAGTGGAGCCTCTTTCTGTCTTCTGCCTGAAGTCAGTGTTTTCAAGCTTTACATATGAGAATTTGAATTACAAGAGAGCTAGTGTTTTATCTTGGTTGAATCAGTGGCTCCCACCAGTCTTGTCTCTAGGAAAATCTTAAATTGATTTGGGAATGACATTGTGATCCAGCACAAGTAAAGTCTTCTAAGACATTAGTGGAAGTTATCTTATTACAGAGCTGCAAATTCAAGTCAGAGCTCTGAGTCTGTGTATGTGCTCATCTGTATGGAAGGAGATGGGAGATGAGGATTGTTGTGCTAGCAAAAGGAGACAAAAGTACGGACAGATATGGAAACATCTATTCAGTGTCCACTTTCTGTAAATACAAAGATAGCTCTGTTCTTCAGTAATTGCATTGACTAATAAAATACGAGGTTTGTGGAACTGCAAACTGTTGATAATTTTCTGTAGAATACAAAAAAGGTTACCCCAAATGTATACTAGTGAATTGGTATGTAATGATTTTTCATGCTCTGTGTAACTTTGATTTCCACAGTAAAATTCACTCTTCCTTTCTGGTTATTAACATATCTACACACTATTTAATTATATATACTCTCACAGACTTTGTGTGTATTTAGGGAGCAAATGCAGAGCTTTTTAATGGATGCACAATAACCATGTGACTGCCGTTGAATTGTACAGTAATGCCTATATACTTTAAAGACTTGCACCATAGCCAAAACATGTCTGCTTGCATTCCTCATTTCACTTAAGTGGCTTTTTGTATGAGAACGTTTGTATTCCTACAGTTGGTAAAAAAGGGAGCTGCGTGCCAAAAAAAAGCCCCTAAAAAGCAGTGGAAAAGGTCTTGAAAAGACCACTGCCACCTGTTTTAGTTGAGATATTAAACTAATGTTTAAAATACTTAACAGGATTTGAGAATTTAACATTGCCAGTTCACAGCTCAGAAGCTCATTACTGTGGAGGTAAATCTTTGTTAAAGCAAGAGGCCTCCGGGAAAGTAACTACATACAGTAACCATTCAAAAAACAAACATGCAAGAGCAACATTTTATGTCTTCATTCATGAATTCTCTATAGTGAAACTGAAGCAATGTCATCCACTAGAATTTTCTCCATTTATTTATGTGTTACTGTAAAATTTGTTGTACAGTTGTTGTTGAATTTCCTCAGGAATGTCGAATACAAATATATTGGAGAACTGCAAATGCAGTCACAAGCAATTTCCATCCATTTACTAAGGATTTTTAAAGCAACCTCACTCAGTTGATATTTTTTCTATAACTCTAAATGTGTTGCTTTTAGTTTAATTATGTTAACTTCTTGCATTCCTGCTCTGAAATCTCACATACACATCACAATCACTGTAAATGTTTTCGCATTGAAATTGAAGATGTAAATGAAGTACTGCAGTTGCTGTCTGGTTTTAGTTACAATGTCTGTTTGTTGACATCTCACATGAAGGCCTGCTGTGTCTCTGGCTCTGTCTACTTCATTTCCCCTCTAATTAGGCTTTGCCCTCAATTAAGTTAATGATGCAACTTTTCCTATAGATCATTTGCCCCTTCAATCAATTAGCAGAATATGAAGGGTGCATCCCTCTTTGGCTTTGGATTTGCTTGCCTCAGGGCAGACTGTTCAGTTCACAGAAGTACTTAGGCAAAGCTAGCTGTTTACTCTGAAATATATAACCTGACTAAATTAGGACTCATGGAAATCTGATCTTGATAAGGAAAAAAAAAACAACCTCAATTATTTATATGACAGCATAGAAAATGCTACAGCAATGGAGCATCAGGGAAAGTATAGAAACACAGTAGATATTACATGGCAAATGCTTTGCTGAGTGCATGCAATCATGGCCAAGGGCAGAGCTCTTAGCTCCCCACATGCTTGCTCTTTCAGATGCCATCCCTATGTCCTATTGTTATCTCCCCTTTCTCAAGTTCTCTTTGACCTCCCCCCTGTATGAAACATTCCAATCAACCAAGCTTACTTTTGCAGGAGACAGTCCAAGATGTCGTGTACTGCCAACTTCTGCTTTTCTGTATGCTGGGCCCGTGTCTGCTTGAACTGCCCATCAGATTTGCCACTGTTGGCTTCAGCCCACTCATATTGGTGGCCAGCGGGGAGAGGGAGTACCCCTCCACTCAGCTCATGTGAGGCCCCATCTGCAGTACTGTGTCCAGGCCTGGGGTCCCCAGTACAGGAAGGATGTGGAGCTCTTAGAGCATGTTCAGAGGAGGGCCACTAAGATGATCAGAGGGCTGGAGCACCTCTCCTATGAGGAAAGGTTGAGGGAACTGGGCTTGTTTAGCTTGGAGAAGGCTCCAGGGAGACCTCATAGCAGCCTTCTGGTACTTGAAAGGAGTGTATAAACAGGAGGGGAAATGGCTCTTTACAAGGGTGGATGGTGACAGGACAAGGGGGAATGAATTTAAACTGAGACTGGGGAGGTTTAGGTTAGCTATTTGGAAGAAGTTTTTCACTCAGAGGGTGGTAACACACTGGAACAGGTTGCCCAGAGAGACTGTGGATGCCCCATCCCTGGAGGCATTGAAGGCCAGGCTGGATGTGGCTCTGGGCAGCCTGGTCTGGTGGTTGGCAACCCTGCACATAGCAGGGGGGTTGAAACTAAATGATCATTGTGATCCTTTTCAACCCAGGCCATTCTATGTTATTATGTTATTACACTAACAGTTCTGATTCACTCACGTATGCTCTTTTTGTTTCACATCTAGTGTGCCCCAAGCTTTTCTGCTTCACATTCCCACTACTTTAATTTTCACGTTTCTCTGTCTTGGTTCTCTCACCGTCACTGCTTTACCATTTACTTCATTGTTTTCCCATTACATTTCTGCTCTTTTCTTCTTGGCCTATTTGCCTAATACAGTGCTGTCAATTAATTGTATGTACCATAAAATTATATCATACAATAAATAAATAAATAAATAATATACATAATAAATAAAATACATATATATCATTTCTACCATGCCTACAGCCTTGTACTTCGTTTTAAAATTTGCTTTTTCTTCTTTAAGAAGCAAATCACACCCTGCATGCACTCCTTTGATGTCTATCTGCCATATATAACTCTAATTTCTTCCTATTCCCACTTTGTTTCATGAGCTTAGCTTTAGCGATAAAAGAAAGTGTGATTTTTACCTTCAGGTAACCAGAAAGCAGAAGCTGTCCTTAGGTGAAAACAAAGAAAAGATCAAAACCTGTTACTATTACCACAATGTAAATTTGCTGAGGTCATCATACATCCTGGCCAGGGGCTAAACTCAGCAAGTTTACCTCACAGTAAAATGGCAGCACTTGCTTTTCACTGTGTTTTCATGCAGCAATCCTCTGTGTCTTTTAGTTATTTGGAGTAAAGAAGCACAAGATACTTTCTTTAACAGGGAAGGGAATCTCTACCTCTCCCTTTCACATTTTCTTAGCCATATCTCTTACATTATAAGAAGTTACTATTTTTTCATTCTTAGCATCTTTTCTCAGCTGCTGACCCCCCAAGTTATTTGGATTCGTTGTTCTAATTAGAAGATGAAATCTTCTGATATGCTCATATCCATAGTCCAGGAAAACTGAGACTATTCAGCCTGGAGACGTGAAGGCTCGGGGATGGGGGAGGGGGTGTGTAATTGAGGAGGGGGTTATTATCAACTTGTATTAACACCTCCAGGGAGAGTGGAAAAAGACAAAGGGAGGTTCTTTTCAATGGCGTCCAGTGACAAAGGGAGAGGCAATGGGCACAAGCTGACACACAGAAGGCTCCCTCTGAAAGTCAGGGAACACCTCTTTATTGTGCAGCTGTCTGAGTATTTGTACAGGTTGCCCAAAGAAGCTGGGGAGGCAAAGGTTTGGGGCAGGTACCCTTTGGTGGCCGTGCTTGAGCAGGGGTTTGACCTGAAGACATCCAGATGTCCCTTTCAACTTCAGCTACTCTATGATTCTGTGATTCCGTAAAATGCATGCTTTTACTCATATGCACACTATATGTCACTCCAAAAGTAATGCTTCCTATTTATTTCCGTGGGAACACAGTGGCTACAAAAAGCACAATAGCACAGCTTGATAAAGCTGTAAAGCACTTTTTCCAACATAGTCACCACCATTAGCTATATATTTTCACCAGTCTGCATGCTGCATGCATGAACATCTGCACTAGTGAAAGTGACCCCCTGTTTCACAGCTGTAATGACTACACTGTAGCTAGGAAAATTTTGCTCATGCAGTCCATATTTCATCAGCCCAAACACACTTAAGTCAGAAGATAACAAATTTATTCTACATGGTGAGTTTGGTAGGACAGTCCAGCCAGGACAGGCAACATGCTTCACAGTCTTCAAACTAGCATGGGATCTGGCATTATTGTGTCGCAAGAGGAAGGTTGCCTTCTTCTCTGGCCTAACTCTGGAAGTGAGTATCTTCAGTTTAATCAGTGTCATGATGTAGCATTCGGAGTTGATGTTTATCAAGGAAATATGGAAGGATCATCCTTTTCCCATCCCAAAAGACAGTGAAATTTGACCACTGAGGGCTGTGTCTTGAACATTTTCTTTGATGGAGAATTCACGTGTCACCTCTCCATGGACTGCTGTTTTGATTCTGGCTCATAGTGCTGACATCACATCTTGTCACTGGTAGTATTACAATCCAAGAGACTGTCACATTCAGCCTCATATTGGTTCAGTAGATCCTGAAAAACTTGCATACAGCATTCCTGCATACATTCTGATCCTGTGTGAGCATTCATGAGACCCACCTCGCACAAACACTGTGATATTCCAACATTGCCATCATTATTTCCAGTGCACTGAAATCGATATTCAGCTCCATACACAGTTCCATGGTCTTAATCCACTGATTTGCATGGATGGGCTTTTCAATACTTTCTTCATTTCATGGTATTACAGCTGTGTATGGCCATGTGGAGCATAGCTTGTCCTTTGTGTCACTGTTGCCACTGGTGAAACACATCACCAAACACTTCATTGTGCTCATATCCACTGTTTGGTCTCCATAAACATTCAGTAAGCATCCATGAATGTCAATGAGTGCGACTTCTTTTCATGTGGAGGAATTCAGTAACACATCTTTGCTTCAGATGCACTGCCATGTCAGATGCCATCTTGTCAGACTGCCCCTCTGCTGCCATCTGTCACACAGCAACAAAATATAATGGAATATTGGTGAGAAGGCTCAATCTCTACTGTCTCTGATGTGATGGGCCAACCTACTAAAATAGGAGGCATTACTTTTGAAGCAGCTCTCATTGCCAATAGGACAATGCAGAAAAACAGTCCCTCCTTGGCAGCTTGCCTTAAGTTTTGCACTAGCTGAAAACAGAATTACAGAATGTTAATGTTGTGTGGTTGCAATTCTTTTTTTTTTTTTTTTTTTTTTTTTTTTTTTTAATCTAATTACATGTGTGCATTCCCAGGCAGAAAGAGGAAGGTTGAGATCCCTCCCAATTAGACCTTTGTAAGCCTGAGGAAAATTTTTGTGAGTTTTATTTCATCCTTGTGCTAGTTGTCAGCAATGCATGTGCAAGAACCAAGCTTACCAATGCAGCACACCGGAGTTGGATGTGTCCTCCACCTGCCTAACAACACTTAGCAGGAGCCTCTATCAGCTAAATTGCTCCAAAGTTGTTGCTGGATGAGAATGGGAATGTTCTGTACTGATAGATGGTAGTCATGATTTATGGTTGATTTTATAGCCTTAACATGAAGAAAAACTTCAGGTTTTGTATCCGCCTTCTGTTACACCTTCATTTTTTCCCTGGACTTTCTAAGCTCAGGTACTGTATAACTGGCTTGCTTTAAATGCTCAAAATGACATTCTGACCCTGCAGTACATGTGAATTATTTCTATTTTAGTTTGCTTATGGACAAAAGACAGATTGTTTTCAGAACCAGAATGAGTGCAGACATCCTTTGTTGTATGTCTATATCTATTCCTCTATCCCCATGCAAATCAGATGTATTATTTTTTAAAGTGTTTTGTATTCAACACATTAACTGGCATTAGTTTAGAACCTTTTTTCAGGGTTTTTTGGAAGTATTCTTGAGTGCCTGTGTATATCTTGTCAAACAGTTTAAAGTAACACAAATGCTGATTTCTGTGAACTCACTGTACTCACCACTTCTGCAGTGCACGTTTCAGTATACTCCAAAGCATACAGAGTGTGTACAAAGTTCAGTTTGATACAGCATAACATTCTTCTAGAGGTAAGCATGTTATCACTCCGCTGGCTTAAATCTAATTTGCACATCATGAGACAAGCAAAGGAAAACAATGTTTTACTATATTTTGAATAAACTGATAGCCAAAGACTTTTTCCAGATGAATAGGAAGTTATTTGTTTATTTAACATGCATATTCAAACAAGATTATTTTTATAAAGCAAGGGTATCTTAATTAAAACCAACATCCACTATTTGATCCTACCATAGATCATTCTGTGGCCTTACAAAGAACGACAAGGACATGTCCTTAGTACTTATATATTGCATCCATGGGAGCTGAGGGAGCTGGCAGAGGTGATTGCTGAACCTCTTTCTGTCATCTTTGAGAGGTCTTGGAGGATGGGGGAGGTGCCTGAAGACTGGAGGATAGCCAATGTCACTCTGGTCTTCAAAAAGGGCAAGAAGGCTGGGTGGATGGGGGGAGAGCAGTGGATGTAGTCTACCTTGATTTCAGCAAGGCATTTGATACTGTCCCCCACAACATCCATATAACAAAGCTGAGGAAATGTGGGATAGATGAGTGAACAGTGAGGTGGGTTGAGAATTGGCTGACTGGCAGAGCACAGAGGGTCATTGTTGGTGGTGCAGAATCTGGTTGGAGGCCTGTAACTAGCGGTGTTCCTCAGGGGTCAGTGCTGGGTCCGGTCTTGTTCAACATCAGTGACCTTGATGAGGGGATAGTGGCCACCCTCAGCAAGTTTGCTGATGATACGAAGTTGGGAGGATTGGCTGACATGCCTGAAGGCCGTGCTGCCATTCAGCGAGACCTGGACAGGCTGGAGAGCTGGGCAGAAAAAAACCGGATGAGGTTTAACAAAAGCAAGTGTAGAGTCTTGCATCTGGGGAGGAATAATTCCATGCACCAGTACAGGTTGGGAGATGACCTGCTGGAGGGGAGCTCTGCAGAGAGGGACCTGGGTGTCCTGGTAGACGACAGGTTGGCCATGAGCCAGCAGTGTGCCCTTGTGGCCAAAAAGGCCAATGGCATCCTGGGGTGCATTAAAGAGAGTGTGGCCAGCAGGTCGAGGGAGGTGATCCTCCCCCTCTACTCTGCCCTGGTAAGGCCTCATCTGGAGTACTGTGTCCAGTTCTGGGCTCCCCAGTACAAAAAAGACAGGGATCTCTTGGAAAGAGTCCAGCGGAGAGCCACAAAGATGGTGAAGGATATGGAGCATCTCTCCTATGAAGAAAGGCTGAGTGAACTGGGTCTGTTCAGCCTTGAGAAAAGAAAATTGAGAGGGGACCTGATCCAGGTCTATAAATATCTAAGGTGTTGGGGGCAGAATGGCAAGGCCAGACTCTTTTCGGTGGTGAATGGAGACAGGACAAGGAGAAACGGCCGGAAACTGCAGCATAGGAAGTTCCGCACAAATGTGCGCAAGAACTTCTTTACAGTGAGGTGACGGAGCACTGGAACAGGCTGCCCAGGGAGGTGGTGGAGTCTCCTTTTCTGGAGATGTTCAAGACCTGCCTGGATGCCTACCTGTGCGACCTGGTGTAGGGAACCTGCTTTGGCAGGGGGGTTGGACTCGATGATCTCTGGAGGTCCCTTCCAACCCCTACAATTCTGTGATTCTGTGATTCCTTTGTCACATTTAAGGGAAAATGTGTAAAATGCAATCCAGTGTGAAATTTGTTATCTTCAGTCAGCTGTTCAAAGGTAATTAGAAGAAAATTACAACTATAGGAGATTGGAAGTATCGTGCAAGATGTTTGATAACTATATCTTTAAAAGCATGGCATTTTACAGAATAGGCGTTTACCACATTACGCAGTGGTAAAGTTTTGTAAACAGTCAAGATAAGGCAATCACAGAAACATGTAACGTAATTTAAAGCAGTTGAGTAAGAGTGACAAAAACAGGATTCATGTCAACCAAAATAAGCCACCAAGTCTGAGCTTTTTTTTTAGGTTTTCCACATCTAGAAAGACGGATGAGACATCTCCACAGAACAGTTTATCCCTTCTTAAGACCAGTTATGAAGACTACTGGGAAGAATTACCCACTGGAGGCATCCATTTTTCCTTCTTCACTTGTTGAGAGTACCTGAGTGTCTAATCTAGATCCTTCTTTTTACAGGATTTTCAGGAGTGGAAATGCATGACTGATTGCAACTGTAAAGACTAAAATATCCTTTCTTCAACATGTTATGAATCACTATGTTTCCATACCTGTCTAGAAAAACTCAAATGTTACTGGGACTTTCCATTAATATAATGTAATGTCTATTTGGAAAAAAAAACCCGAAAACATATGATACTCAGCTGCATAAACTTCTTTTTAATTTCTAGTAGCATAAAAGCCTTTGTAGTGAGCAAGAATTTATATGTAAAATAACTTAGCAATAGGATTTTTTTCATTAATCTTAGCTATTCTGGAAAAGCATGAATAGAGTTGAGTTCTCATAAGTAAACAAATGCAGGTCATACAGTACTTTTGCTTATAAAACGCCTGCAAACAAGTAGGATTTTTTGGTTTTGTTTTTTTGTTTGTTTGTTTGTTTTTGAACTGAGCTCTAAAGTATTCAAGGTGAGTATGAACTGGACATTTTCCTTTCTTTGTCTTCTGTTTCCTTAACTACAGAGAAGTAAACTTGCACCTATACCAAGGTAAATGCAGCATGCTTGCGTGAGGTCAGTGGTTGAGATGGGATTGCACAGCTGTAGACTGTAAATGAGGATGAGCGGAGTTTTTCTTATTCCAGCATCACAGACATATTCTATCCTGTGTCTAGACTAGGACAGTGAGCACCAGGTCTATGGGTGGAAAGGGTTATCCTTGTGCTTTTTTATATAACCTAGTAGTACACCATGCGTCAGAAAACCAAGGACTTCTCAGTGACATTTTTCAGTGTACAGGTAGGTTGTATTGAAGAAAATGTATTAGTTGGTGACAAATAATATTTCACAAAGAATAAGAAAGCCGCTGTCTAGAAGAACACAAACTATTAATAAGTATCTGGAAGCAATAGCAGGTAGAAAAGGAGTCAAAAGTTAAGAACCACTTTGACATTACTAAGAAGTAATGTTTATGAGAGTGCTTTTTGTTGTTGTTGTTTTGGGGGTTATTTTTGTTTTTGTTTTTTTTTTAATAAACTATTTTCCTCTTCCCATTATATCCGCACGTGTGTTGTCTGGATTTTGTTTCAGCCAGCTGCTCTGCATCCATGTGCTCATTTCAACAGTGTACCAGTTACCATTTTACATTAATACTGTTTTTCTTTCAGCAGCCTTTCTTTGTGGGGCTGATGTCCAAGTCCGCAGACTCTGTCAGTGATTCTGTACTATATTTGGGATGCAGGAAGCCACTATAATTTAGTAAGATCTAATCCTTTTCAGTTAACAATTATCCCCTTACAAATGATGACAAAAGAAGTCAAAGAGAATCTTTAATCGAGCATCATTAAAAGAATAAATTTAAACATAAATTAATGATCACACACACACTTCTCAACATTTGCATGTAGATGCCAGGGTATGTTCTCTTCCATGTGTGCGAAGCTTAAGAAAGGATTGATTGCAACGGGGTCAAAGTCAGGAAAAACTGGAAGAGCAACAATGTCCTTGGCCTCAGTAGGGTAATTTTCCACATCAGTGTTGCTTTCTAAGAAGATTCGTGTCCCAGCTAATGTAATCTTTAGCCCTCACACCCTTTTAAAAAAGTCTGTGAAACTATAGGTCTGCATAGGAATAATACATGTTTCAAGCTGTATGGCTGGGAAGCTTGTAGGCCAACTTGATAGCTCTACTGGTAAGTAAAATAAGCAGTTACAAACTATAAGGGGAATTTAATACTTTGACTATTTCATGCAGAAATTATTTAAGCACTTGCTGAATGAAACTTTTATTAAGTTTATACAGAACTACTAAAGAGAAACCAATGCCAATATAAATATTGCCTTAAGTATTGTACATTACATTTTCAGGACAGTTGAGGTATCATTTTGAGGCAAAGCATAGTTTTAGTTCAGGAAAAGTCATGATGGTAACCTTTGATCTTTATTTCCTATAGTTAATACCATAATAATTCTTTTTATCTCATCATGTACATACACATTCCTAGGACTTAAAGTCAGTGATTGTGCAAGAAGTTATTTGTAGTTTAAATGAAGTACTTGGATGATAAATCAAGAGGTTTCATACAGTATTAATCTGTGGTAAATCGTTTTTATGCTGTTTTGCTCTTTCGAGAACTGCATCAACTCCAATTCATGCTAGCATATAATAGACTATGCATGAAATTTATCTGTTCTTTGATTTAAATAAAATGCAACTTTTTGGGAAAGGAAATTTCTTTTGTGTCTGTGGGATACTAACAGCAGAGTTCATCAAACAGAAATAAAATAAATAACAGATCATTCTTGGCTTAAAAAAAAGCAATTTTTGCTAAGATGGAAAAATACGGATGGGGTCAACTTCACTTAATTTTCATCTTAAATTAAAATAAATTTTGTCTAAAATAGTTCAGCAGAATCACCAACTAGAAATGCTTGTGTGTTAACAATAAAAGAAGTGTGACATTGGTAGGTCAGATATAGGTATTTATCCTATAAAAAGGAAGAAATTTGTTAAACAAAATTACTACCTACAAAGCACAGAAGAGTTTGAATTTAACATGGCTAAAACGAAAATAATTCCTTCATGCTCGCTGAGCATGATTACTAGAAATTCCAGATGATCAAAATTCCTCCATAATTGTATATTTCAGAGTTTAACTGCATGAATTTAATCTTAAGGTCCTACTTAAGTCAGACATACTCATGTGCTCAAAGGTATTCTAAAGCTTTATAAGGACAATAAGACTATAATCAGGTGTCACCCCAGTACATGACAGTAATTTACTGAAATCTTTATTAAGAGGAGAAAAGGGATATGAAAAGTTGGTCAAACTTTGTCATGGACAGTTCCTCGAGAATACAATGTGTGTACAAATGACCCAGTGTGATTATAGTGAAGCATTTACACTTCTCTAGTCTCCTGACTTCCCTCCTAAATCTTGAATTCCCCCTTGCATCAGTTATCATTTTAATAGCAGTGGCCTTTATACAATTTCTGTCATTTCATTCAAATAGCCCTTAAGCTACAGAGGAAATTAAAATTAAACACATATATAGATGGAAATGTCTCAATAAAGCATTTACTTTTATGAAAAGCCAAAGAAATAGCCTTTGGAACATGAAAAACATATAATCGCAGTTCATGCATATAAATTATCTTCTCTGTTGTACTTTGATAACTTATTATAATCAATAAAGTCATTATGCCTTTCTTTGAATACAAGACTTGCTGTTTAAAAATGTCTGCTGCATAAGAGTGAATGATCCTTCCAGAACAAGAATGCAATCAAAATCAATGGAATGCCTGATCAATACTTCCAAATGTTGTCCAGAAGCCAAAAAATCTCAATGATTACATCTACTGCATGTATATAGAGAAAGGCATACATATAAGCACATACCTGCCTATTTCTCTTATCATATTTTTTCCTGTTAAAAAGCTTATCAGTCAGTACAGGAACAAATAAACAAGCAGAAAAGATATTTCAAATAAAAACATGAAATGTTTTTTGTAGAGCTAATTATTCAAAGTTAGGAATTGCATGTATTTCTCATAGGGGACCATACTGCACTGATATTCTTGACAGCACTGACATATATGTGCATTTTGAATCAAAACTAGGAATTGTTGACAGCCAATGAGAGCCACATCTCTTCTTGGTTAAATTTGCAGTGCCATTTTGTTTCAAGCCTAAACATAAACTGTATGAAAGGGATTGTTTTAAACAACTGGGGGCAAAAGGTCGAATCTTACAAAGCGTCACACATTACACTAGTGCTACTGATGGGTGTCTGATCCTGGTTTATAGGAAGTGCAAGAGAAGACTATGTCCACAGGAGTTTCTGAGGAACAGGAGATTTGGGCACCTTAAAATTAAATCAAGAGCAAAGAGTGCTTTGGAAAATTTCTTCCCCCTGTATGTTTCTCTCTCATGTCAAAGTAATGTCAAATGCAAGACTAATTTGTTGTGATGTTATGCTGTAATGTTTCCTTGGCTTGTGTCCCTTATTATTTAATTAAATGTCATCAAACATTTCATTGTCAGACTAAAGCATTTGTATTGTATTTTTGTATCTTAATGGCAACAGTGAAGAGGTAGAAATACCACAAAGAGTACATTCTTCAGAATATTCTATTGCTATACTGTCTGTAAACAATTTAATATACTCTGCCTTTCTCAGTACATTATGTCTGAGACATATAAGAGATCATCAAGATTAATTTAGATACAAATGAAATATTGGATCCACAACCATTTTCATTTTTTTATTTCCATTCCTTGTGTTATACTGTTACTTTATGCATTGCTGATTTGCATGTAAAGCAATGTATTTCAGATGAACTTCACTATCTGGTGAAGTTAGGCACAATCTGGTTTTCTTTTATCTCATTCAGAATTCATAGGAGGCATGCAATTGCAGCTAAAGCAATCTTTGCAGAGATACAGCATAAGGCAAAATAGCACATGGTTCCCATCATCACACTTCTGGCACTCTTTACTCTGTGCATAATGCTCCTAGTGTTGAAGAGTTCACTGCTTTAATCCTGGGACTGTCTGCTGAGACCACCACAAAGTGTGCCAAGTACATCAGCGAGTGTCTCATCATTAAGACACCTGTCCACTGAAAATCAGTGTGCCACTATCTCCTTTCATCACTTTATAAAGCTTGCTAAACAATCATCTTACAATATTCATGTTATTCAAATTTAGGTTAAATTTGAGCTAGTAATCTATGACTAAAGTATTTATTGTACCATTACTGATCTGACAAATACCATTGAAATTGGGTTTAAATTGGACAGTTGATTACCAGAGGAAGAAGGGTTTTAACTCTTTTCTCAGGTGAAAGGTGGTAGGAGACAAGGAAATAGTCTTAACTTGCACCAGAAAAGATTTAGATTGCATACTGTGAAGAATTTCTTCACAGAAAGTGTGATCAAGCATTAGAACAGGCTGTTCAGGAAAGTGGTAAAGATCTATTTCTGGAGGTATTTAAAAGACGTGGGTGTGGCGATATGGGATATGGTTTAGTGATGGGACTCAGTAGGTCAAGTTGACGGTTGGACTTGGTGATTTCTAAGGTATTTTCCAAACTAAATGATTCAAGCAAAACCTTAAAAAGATGTAGATTTCCAGGGAACAAAATCTGGTTTGATATCTTCCAGTTGCTTGATGCTTCCCGTTTCCTGTGATCCTTTCCACTGCCACCTCACAGGCTGCACCACCTCACTTAGAACTCAGGTACTTGGAGCCTCAATTGCTAAAAAAACAGGGAGAGGTCTGTGGTGTTGGGGTCTGGACAAGGAATCAACCCAGGAGATGAGCATTTATGGCCACTTGACATACAGCAAAGAAGCAGATGTGGAAGGCAAGGAAGTGGTAGCACAGTAAGAAAAAGGCAATGCTGGCCATAAAGAAAAGTAATAAAAACAGCATAAAAGCTGATTTAAAAACAAAAACAAAAACAAAAACAAACAAAAAAAAAAAAACAGAAAATATTTTGTTGCTTTGCTATCTGAAAGGAAAATTTTAAGAAATGTTGAAATACTTTGACTCCATTAGTTGGACTAGATGTCAGTGGAGCAGGGAAACACTGGCCTTGCATTTGTTTTGCATGTCTGCTGATTAATTTATCTGAAGCTTTAAAAAAAAAAAAAAAAGAAAGTAATAAATCATCTTTCTTAAAAAAAAAAAAAAGAACATCCAGATTAATACTGCTAAAAGTCTCAATATTCATGAAATATGAAAGGGAACAATGTCACAGACTGCTTTCTTTTGCAATGACATTCTTTTGAAACGTCAAATGTCCCAATCAATGACACAACATAGAGTGAAGTAGTTAACATTAGATATAATGTCAGAAATATCTGAATGTGTCTACTTTTTAACCAACAGATTACAGGACATTTTGTCAACATCAGAGGAGCCAGCCAGCCCTATACTTTTCTATATCTGTCACATTATTCACAGGCATGGTCTCATACACTGTTTACTTGAGTAAATGTACATATGTGTGTAAGCATTTAGAGAACAGAAGCCATTAACATCAACCATTAGGTTTTCCAGCAAGAGGATTTTTATACTTCCTGAGAAACTAACTCAAGCACAACAGCATGCTGTGATGGTTTGTGTCACACAGACCAGTGATTCAGATCATCTTTATTACCAGATTTTCTTCATTTAGGTATTTAGGAGATATAGTCAGGCAATTTGCAATAGTTAAATAGCTGCAACACTACCAGCATTTGAATAATTTACTAATTGGCAGAACAATCCCACCTCCTCCATTTGACCGGATATTTGCTTTATGAGTGTGCTTGATATCCAGTATTTACTCCTGATAAACTAAGGGAGGCAAGTGTATTTGCTTTTACTAAATCAGGAGTAGAAGAACTTGTGGTTGAAGCTACGATTATTATGAATATGACATTGTAAATGGGACTGTAAAAACATTTTTGTACTTTTTTCCCCCCTTGGTAAGACATTATTAGCGCTCCTTTTAATCATGACAGTTAGCATTTCAGTGAAAGAAGATATTATGGGTCTCAAAAAGCACTTCAAAGACTTTTTATCCATCTGTTAGCTTCTGTTTTAACTTTTCTGCTGAACAAATTTAAAACATTTTGGAAAGTTTTTCTCCTTGTCTTCTTTCTTTTAAACAGGGAAAAGAATTTAAAATACAAATTATGAAAAAGGGGTGGAATTACAAATTCTATGTTAAAACACTATTATAACACAACTTCTGCAGCTTTTATAGCATGGGCAACTTATATTCTGCTTATGTGGTTTTCAAAAAGGAAATTTTTAATTACCTCATTTGGTATGAAAGCAGTATCAAAGTGTACACGGTTTGTTCTCAATTTCTTTGCACTGATCTTTGTACGTAATCTATAAAGGACATGCAGGATACTCAAGTTACAAATGCCCCAAGGTCTTAAGTGATCTTGTCTGTTTTGCACTTGAGAGTTAGTTAGAGTTATTTTCCTAAAACAGAGAAGCTTGGTGATTTAAAATGTTAGAGACTGGCATTATAAATGTAGCAGTGTCACTATGGGTAGGACAAATACTCCATTGGCCACACTTCATTCAGATTTGTTCTCATCACTATCTTTGTCCTTCATTGTTTGGTCACACTCAAAATGTCAGAAAAAGATAGAATTCCATGTAATACAACACCCTATGAAGTTCTATCCAAATAAATGGATCTCTGCTTCTTTTCTTTTCTTTTTTTTTTTTTTCTTTTTTTCTTTTTAAACAGCACTGAAATATAATGCCAACAACCTGGAATAAGTTTTAAATAATAAAAATAATAATGATAATCATGAAAATAAAAGTATAAATGAAATAAATCAGCCCTGATAAAAAGTTGTTCTAAGATCAGCAGCAAGCAAAGCTTTATTTTAAAACAATTATTTAGAAATATATATATTTGTTTCAGTTGAAGAAAATCAGAATCTCAGTCTCTTTTTCCATTGTAGAGAGACTTAAAAATGTAAGCTACAGAGCAGAAGCTCAGCTGGTACGAATCAACAGAGTTATTGAAGTCAGTGGGATGATAGCAGAATTTCTCCTCAGCATCTGGCCTCACACAGTGTGAGCGGTTGACGTTTCAAAAGGTAAATTATGTATGTACCAGAAAGAAGGACATCTGAATCTTTCATGTATGCCTTGCAAAAGGTTTGTGGATTTAATTAAAGTGATTTCAGTGTCTGCTTGACAGCCAAGATTGACAGAACAGGCAACTGGTATCTTCCATTAGCCCCAGAGTAGATAAAAGCAAAGGCAGATATGCAGCTCCCGGTACTCAGAAAGCATTTTCTTTAGGACTGAGCAAGCTGTCAGTTTTCAAAGGCTTTTGCTCCTTGAGATGAGAGTGCTGAACATCAGATCACTCATACATGAATGTCTGTTTATCCCAGCATTTTTATTTTATTTATTTATTTTATTTTTGCTGGTAGGAGGTGTTTAAGAAAAGATGTAAGAAATGCAAGTACATAGAAAGCCTTTCCCTTGTGCCCTCCTTCGTGTTGGTACTCAGAAGGTTAGAAACTTGCATTGCTAGAAATATGTGGGACTGTTTCCCATTTGAAACACATCTATTTTGCAAATACACAAACTTAAAACATTAGAGAATATAACTTTAACTATAAACAAACACAATCAGACTAACAGTGGTTTATAGAATACTCAGCATTTTAATAGGATTTTATTTCCTGGTCACTATTACTCACTTCTACAGGCATCAAAATGATCTCCTGAAAATTTGTATTGTAAAGAACTCCAGTTATTCAGGAGCTCTGGGACGTTGAAGTCCTCTATAAATAGTAAATTTACAGATCTTCAAATGAAGACAGAACTCAGCTCTGCCTGATGCCTTAAATTCAGTTTTCTGACATACATTTCTGTATGCAGTACAATACATAGACTTTGTGAACGTGAAAACAAATGAATTTTTGAAAGAAATTTCAAAGTTCTATTAGGGACTATTTTCTTCTGAGTCCTCCAGCCAATTTCGATTCTTACTTTCATCTAAAGTGTTCTCAGTGTTTTTAATTCTCCTATTCTTTGCCATCGTATGCAAGACTAACACAAACAACAATGGCAAAGCAACAAGGAATTTTGCTCATAAAATGTAGTCTAAGTTAGACACAATATCATAAATAAATAGAGTATGACTAGTAACTGAGGAACAGAGGAAATCAATGACAGAAAAGGAAAAACAGCCCTTTTCTTCTTGCATGTACACTGTAAATATTTGTTTTGGTCTTTTTTCCTCTGATATAATCACAGGTGTGAGGAGAAGTGGTTTGTGCCAACCCAGAGCTTATTGACAGAAAGCTAGCTGCTGAAAATGGGGATTTAAGGAGGAATTTTAAGGAGGCGAGACAGCACCTCCAGGGCTGTTTGCTGAGCCAGATTTGATTTGCCACATTAACCACAAGAGTTAAAATAATGGCAGTGTCACTGTGATTGGAGCTATGCTAAGGCAGTCAGGCCAGGAAGTGAAATTTCATGCAATCAACCCACTATCAATGACTCCTTCCCAGCATACAGCCACTGGCAATACCTCTGAGCGGGAAAAGAAAGACACCAGCAGGAAAAAGCCCCCTGTCTGTATCTCAGTGATGATATCAAGGGGGTCAAGGCAGGAGAAGAGAGAGACTGAAACAGCAGAGAGTGATTCAGAGCCTGCAATGGTGTACCCACTGGATTTAATGGAGACCCTACAGAAAATGAAAGCTTCCTTCTTCCAATGCACCTGTAAACAAGCTCACTTTTGGGCATACTTGGATGCTTTTCACAGAATCACAAAGTTGTAGGGGTTGGAAGGCACCTCCAGAGATCATCAAGTCCAACCCCCCTGCCAAAGCAGGTTCTCTACACCAGGTGCCTTTTTCTTGCTGCAGGCCAGAGGATATTGCCAGTGGAAGGAAGCAGCTTAATATGTCTGGCCTAGCACTTGTGTCACACTTGCATGTCTCAGACATGTATTTTTAGGATGTTGCTAACAATACAACACTGCTAATGATATATTCTTAATAAAAGAATAAAACAAACAAAACCACACTTTAGAAGGCTCATACTCTCACTGATGTATGAGGGATCAAGACGAAATGAATATAAGATAAAAATGTCAATGCCGAAAGACAAATCTGGAATATTGTAACTGAAAGTAAGGACATGGGAAGCTTTCCAAGAATTTCATATGATGAAATAGGAATGAGCTCTAAGAGTAAGCTAATTGTCATTTGAATCTTTTGAAGAGCTTTTTAAAAAAATAGGTGTAATAGAAATATCTCTCCTAACAAATAAACTAAATAAATAACAGTTAACAAAACTTCAAACTGATCACCAGCATGGTGAGATATAATAATTCTTTTCTTCTTATGTCAGATCATATTTTGGTTGGGTTTTTTTTTTTTTCATTTTCAGAACTATACATATACATATCACCACTTGCTCTCAATTTAGCAGTGTTGTTAGTATAGTACCCACCTGCTTCTTAAAACAGAAGTTATCAAGAAAGGAACCATTCTACTTCCTAGATGTTTCTAGTTTGTTTTGTTTATATACTATGATTTATCTCTTAATGTAATGCATATGATATAAACATAAGACTTCCTCTACTTACTGTAATACTAGTGTAAGAGACAGATTTCCTTCCAGTCATCAAACAATGTCTTTTTCACTGTTACACAATGTCAGTGAATCTAAAAGAGCTCCATTCTCTGCATTCTGCCCTTTAAAATAATCCCAAACTACTTCCTATGGTACTCTTGCCTCCATAAACAATTAAATCGCGCAAGTCATAGATCTCTGCTGAAGGAAAACATCTTGCTAGTGGAAGAAAAGGCCATCAGAGTTGCTTCTTGTATTTTAAGTATGTTAACAATCCAGTCAATTGCTCTGCATGTAAACCATAACAGATTCCTGATTTTATTTTATTTTTTCTTATTTTAGTTTTTCATAGTACCTTTTTGATTGGATGTAATAAATGCCCCCCAGGTGAACATTTTGTGCTTGCAATCCAGGATGCCAATGGTATCCTGGATTCCATCAGAAGAGGAGTGACCATCAGGGGCAGGAAGGTGATTGCCCCCCTCTGTTCTGCCTTCGTGAGGCCCTAGCTGGAGTACTGTGTCCAGGTTTGGGGCCCCCAGTGCAGGAAAGATGTGGAAGTTTTGGAGAGGGTCCAGAGGAAGGACACAAAAATGATCCAAGGACCAGAGCACTTCTCTATGAAGACAGACTGAAGGAACTGGGCTTGTTCAGACTGGAAAGGAGAAGGCTGCAGGGAGACCTCATTGCGGCCTTCCAATATTTAAAAGGAGTTTATAAACATGAAGGAAAGCAACTTTTTACATGTGACAGGACAAGGGGGAATGGTTTTAAACAAAAGGAAGGGAGATTTAGATTAGATGTCATGGGGAATTTTTTTAATGAGAGAGTGGTGAGGTGCTGGAACAGGTTGCCCAGAGAAGATGTGGATGCCTCATCTCTGGAGGTGTTTAAGGCCAGGTTGTATGGGGCCCTGGGCATCCTGATCTAGTACTTGATCTAACGGCTGGCAGTCCTGCTTGTGGCAGGGGGCTTGGAACTCGATGAACCTTGAAGTCTCTTCCAACCCAAGCCATTCTATGATTCCATGATCTATGACTTTAATTGTCAACAGAAAAGTTAATGTGGTTGGAATTTATTTGACCAAACACAGACATTAGTATAATCACTATAAATCATAGTGCGGATGTTGTTAACATCCTAAGTATTCTCTCTGCACTCTCATTTATGTTCAATGAAATGAAATAAGCACTTCTAGAGTATGAATCATCTCATTCTAAAATAGATGTTGAAAACAGGTCAAATGTTTCTTATTCTTACTATACCTATTTCTTTCCATGAGCTATAAAGAGAAACTCAGGTGTCTGCTTCTGATATCAATACCCGAATTCAGTGAATACCACCTTGTCAAGCCCGTCAATGATTTCCATGGCTCAGAATAAGATCCATTATTTCACTGATTCTGAAACTTGTTAAAATTTTCATATTCATTCAAGATGTTTATATACACATGGGTGTCCTAACGAAATATACGACCTTCATATTGTGCCTGTGCCTTTTGAGTTCTTTGTGAGAGTCATCTCTTCAGTAAAAATAGTTGCTGAGAGAATGATAAAAAAGTAGGACAGCAGTGAACTCCCAGTCACATCTCAAACTGATTATTTCAAAGTTAGATAAAATTAAGTTAGCATACAACCTTCTCTTTTTCTTTTATATGAAAAGTACACGATATTCCTCTGATCACTGTAACTCTTGGGCTCTTTTAACACTTTCAGGGTCTAAGTATTAAGATCTTTAACAACATTAAGATGCGTCTTTACTGCAGTGCCAGTGAAATTACAAGAAAAGCTCACATCACTTTAGCAAAGGATTACCTGTTTTAATAATATTCAGTGCCTAACTGCTTTTACCCTCCTGAGCTACATCCTCACTTATACGTAAAAATTAGGACAGTTGTCCATCCAGGGGGTGATACTTACATTTTATATTGTATATAAAGCAAGATATCAGTGGGGTGTGTTTAGGGAAAAGACCCCATCTCTTCTGCAACAGATGAACCTGAATTCCTCTGCGTGGCTGTGAAGTTCAGCCCATTCTTGTTTTCAGAAGGCTGGCCATCTGGAAGTGCTTTACAGACTTCATTAATAGATCTATTGAAGGCAGTAATATAAAAAATACAAATAACTTATTCAGAGAAGCATTCTCTGTGTTACGAACTTTAACATTAAATTCAAACAACTGTATATTTTCATACTTTCCATCTGACTTTCCATATTCTTGCAGTGACAACACATTTATCAGCCTCTTTTGCTTAATATATGAAGCATACAGTATGCTGTGTGAAGTACAAATATGGGCATCCCTCATACAGTGTCATAGGAAGTGCCTGCCCCCAATGGAACTGAACACAGATGGACAAGACCATAGGACAGGGCTGTTTTACAACACAGTTTATAACCAATGGCTGTTTAACAGTGCAGCAGTCCTTCTCTGGATACACAGTCAGCATGCCTCAGTAGCAAAAGAGAAAACTTGCCGCATATTGCAGGGAGTCACCTGAGACATACTAATAGGCCTATGCTTGCAAGCTTGCTAATAATTGTAGGTACAAATTCTGAATCTAAATAAGGTGGACAGGACTGTAGACTATCTTGATCATCATATTTCTGTCTTTAAAACTGTTAAAATTTGTAGAACCACATCAACAAGGGACCGTATCTACCTGGCTGTAATGCGTACTTCAGGTCTAGAGAAACAAATGGTAGCAATTTGCATTTGTTTTAATACGGAAGCTTTCACCCTGCTGCAAGATCACAAGTCCAATTGATGTTAATGCAGTTCACAAAGTAACACATGAACATATCTGAACTGTTTTTGATGTACAGAGTAATTATCTTTGAGATCAATAAGGAAGCTAAATTAAATTTGCTTCCTATGTTTGCAATGATATATCACTCTTTTGACGATTGATCTATTGTAGATACAATCTTTTTTCTATTTAAGATTTTTGGACATTGTTCCAAACTTGCCTATTCTCATACACATTATCCAAGACATGAGTACCACTCTCAGTTATCAGTAGTAACCACATAAAAAAAACTCATGGTTATTCCTTTCTCCATTAATTTTCAAACAAATCTCTCAGTCTTTGAACTATGAGAAAAGTTCCTCATTCCACATTCTACATAGAATCTTGTGAGCCCTTCTTTGTCTTATTATTCATTCTTTTTACGTTTAAAATGTGAGAATTATGAAGAAATAAAGTTGTGGACAACAGCCAGGTCCAAGTGACTCATTTTTATTAGTGTTTTCTCCTTTCCCCAGAGTACAAGTCCTACAAGTTTCATGGAATTCAGTTTTTCAGTGTCAAAGCAGTTTGATTTGTTGGAAATCTGAATGACTTTTAGCATAGCCTAATTAAAAATAATAAACATACAGGCTCTGTATTTGTCTACTTTGTTCATCACAGCTGCTATCAGAGCTAGGTCCAAAACAGCAGTGAGTCAGAGCAATATCCACCTCTCCCTTGTTTTGGATCCCATATTTGGAGAGACTTAGACACATATCTAGCAGGTCACCTGAAAGTAACACACCAAGGCTTGCTACAAATGAATGGAGTACTACCTGCAGAATAAGGCACTGAACAGTATAAAACAGTATGCTCAGTCTCTGTGTACTAAAATAAATGAGTTGTTTGGGAGGAGAAGCTCTCAGTCTCTGAATTGGGTCATACTCATTTCCACATTCTTCTAGCATGTTGTCATTCCTAAGAAAAAATGGCAGTCCAAGTTTGTGCTAAAATGGGGAGTGTCTGTCTGTGAACTCTCTCACCCAGCTTAGCTTTATCTGTCCAAACTGCCTGAACATTGTTTTCTTGTAGTTGTGGGGCACGATTCCCCAAAGTCAGCTTTTCTGCAGATGTCAGAGTCTTATGCTGCGTGCCAAGAACAACGTTACATTGACAGCCATGCACACCAGTCAGGCCCTGTATTTCTGGACAGGATAGATACTTTCTTCAGCACTGTTATTCTGTATGCTAATATTCTGTGTTTTATTTGCTTCACAAGAGGAAGCTAAAGAAGTGCAGGAATGATCAATAACAGATGCTAAGGGATCTAATTACAGAAAATGACATAGTCACATTTTTAAATGCAAGCACACTAGTTTATTTAGAGACACATATGCATTTTATATTCATTAGCTTTGACTACGCACCAGCATGGATTAGAAAAATAAAACAGCGTGTCCCTTGTGATCTGATTTCACTGGTACTGTCTTGTATTGTGTTTTAGCCAAGCAACTCCATCAGGAAGTTTTTTGTGGGAATATTTTGTGCGTGCCCACTTGATAAAGCTTTCAGCATTATAGGTGGATTCAGTTTTGTAAGACCATAAACTTTATTTATATTTAAGTCTTCCACCCCCTCTCTTTGCTTTTACTCACCATGTAGAGGAGAAAATGTTTCTGGTCTTCTGGCACATTTAAGAGGATTTACAGAAAAGTCCTTATGATGTCATTTTGAAAACTTGTCTTTAAGATATTTCAGGAGAAGATTCAATTCCTCTAATGCAAGCATAAAATTGATGGCTTTAGCTGTCTGTTGGAGCAAACAGTGTAGCCCAAAAGGTAAGGACTAAAGCCTCTATATAATATAATTGAAGATGTCCAGATTGAGAACCCACGTGTTATTGTATTACATGCCCAAATTAGGTATCTAAAACTTGGCAACTAAAACCTGTAGGCTTTCAGATCCATCCACTACTTTCTCATGACAGTGTCCATGTTCACATATCACCATATATTTCTAACCTGAGAGTTCCAACATATTTTAAGATTGGATTTTAATATCCAAATAGAGTATATTTGATATTGCACATATGTACACATATAAACGTATTTTTTAAATGCTGCAAGCCAACATTTGCAAAAGATCTTGTGAGTTGAAAGAACTTGTAGCATCTTTGTCAATGCATAATTTGAAATGCTAATGCTCTAAAGTGACTGAACTTTTCAAGGGCATGTTGCCACTTCAGTATTCAGTTTTACAGTTTCTCAAGCTCCATATGATAGTACTGATACTCTCTAAAAAAAAACTTGCATTATTGTCTTGTCTTGTATTGCCTTGTGTCTCTTTTAACATGAACATTTTAGTAGTATATATTTTATTATGCTAAAAGTAAAATTTTATTTCTCTGTATATCATAATGAGTTCATAATAAGCTATTAAATGGATAGAATCAGATATATTCACTGTGTGTTGCAAAACATACATTTTTATGTATGTCACTTAATACAAGTGAAAGGATTTCATGCGTTTGGGGCATGATGAACTGAATTTGAATTCCCTCATGCTATCATTATAAAAGCCCTAGTGGGAACAGGGAGAATCTTACAAGCACCATAAAATTTCAGAGTTTTTTACTTTCCTAGGCATCTAAAACATATTATCATATTTTTCAAATGATTTAAACTCAGTCTTCCTGAGAACATACTTAAACTAAATTTTCTAAAACCTTTATAGTGGTGATCAACCTCTCCCCATCCGTTTCCTTATACAGAATATAAAATACAGTTTACCTACCCAATGTTTTTTTCTGGACTTTTTGTTTTAATCAGCCAAGCCTTCCATGCTTTTAAACATTCTGTTGTTAATAAAAACTGCTGTCATATGATTAAATGCTGGTATAAGCATGAAATTTAAACTTCTGTGCGATAAAAATCAGCAAAAAGCAATGTGCAGCATCATAATCTGACCAGATGACTTGTTTCAGATATTTGAATGAGGATTCAGTAACATACCTATTTCATCAAAAGACTTTTTCCTGAACACACTTTAACTAAGGATATCACCTGAAAGACTTGTATACCTCAGCACGGAGTCTTTTTGTAAATTTTTGATATTGCTTTGCTGAAACATAAATCTTTGTGATTGTCCATTTGCTTAAAGTAGCATATGAAAAAATAATAACAACAAAAGAATTTGTTTATTACTGCTTTATTGCATATTTTATTTCTTCTTGTATAAGTTATGAATTTCTTTCTTTCTTTCTTTCTTTCTTTCTTTCTTTCTTTCTTTCTTTCTTTCTTTCTTTCTTTCTTTCTTTCTTTCTTTCTTTCTTTC
>NW_024962262.1:28070872-28102079 GCF_019238085.1 Lagopus leucura
TTCTTTCTTTCTTTCTTTCTTTCTTTCTTTCTTTCTTTCTTTCTTTCCTTTTTTTAGTCCTAGGGAATTAAATTTCGGTATAATTCTGGTAAAGTTTTACTTTGTGTTTATGAAAAAAATCTGTTCTGTAGAAGAAACAGGACATTCCAAGATGTCCTGTCATTCAAGCATTTGTAAAGATGCTAATTCTTAAACACAAATAGAAAGGAAACAAAAATAGGTAGCTTCACATAGCATTAGTATATAAGAGTCAACTTTACTTCAAATGCAGCTTTTTCAGCCATCTAGATTAGATTCATCTGCGGCCAATCTTAATGTCTAATTTAAGAGTAGCTTTCTGAAGAGTCTGTAACTGTCGCTTAGCTTCATCCTTCTCTGTTTGCTCTGTTTCTTTCCTCTCTTGTTTTCCTTCTGAAACAACAATGCACTCTATTTCGGGGTTGCTAGTCATGATTCCAGGAATGGGAATCCAAGTCTTGAGTACAACAGGCTTTACATAGTAACTTCTTGGCAGAAATTCAGAAATGCTTTGACCAAAGGGAAGGAAAAAAGACCCAGAATAAGGGTAGCTTGAAATGAAAGACACTCACAAAAACCTGGGGGGAGGGGAGGAGGGGGGAAGGGTAGAATCCACATTGAAAAATATCTTTAGAACATGAAAGACTGAAGAATTGAGATAAATTGTGATATTTGTTTTTCATGCCTAATTGAAAGCTTTTTGCTACTCTATCACCAAGTATCATGAATACTAAGATACTTCTCTTCTAAATGTGCATGTGTATATATGGGAGCATTCTAACCCCAAGCTTGCCAAACATCAAGTCCTTCTGTTTGCTCTCTTTTTAAAATTAACTCCTGATAGAGGAATGGTTCCATTCAACAAGGGAAAGAGTTTAAGTTTTCCCAAAGTCTGGGGAATTAGCATAAGAATAGTCGTGGAAATGATGAACTGTCTAAAAGATTATTCTACTTACAAACAAATGGTGCACTGTTCAAGGTACCTGCGTGGGCCCAGCTTCTCACTCTCCCCCTACCTCTACCCTCTGTAACACTGGGAGGACTTCTTTGGAGGCAGAGCCACAAAGGGAGATTTGGAATTTTGGCACCTGAATGTGTCTCTTTATATGTCTTCCACCACAAATTCCCTTCCCTCTTTCTAGTTATTTCTCCTTATGCTTTGCCCCACTAATCATCCCATCTTCTTGAAATCATTATCCCAGATGGCAGAATGTGGCCACCTAATATGGTTCTTCTCTAATGTATTCTCGTCTTTAAAAGTGCTTCTTGGGTTCTCAAAAATAAATATCTGCACTATTTTGCACTATTTTCTTTACTATGCCTCCTTCCATCCTCAAATCTTTTAAGAGAGAAAGAAAAGAAATGTGTAGGTCACTACAGAAGACATTTTTCTGAAGAAATGACTCACCTAATTATTGCCAAGATGAACCATTTCTCTCTTTTTCTCTGTTGCTAAACAAAATGAAACAACTATAATATTTTTTAAAAAGTTTTATTCAAGTTATTTAATAAAGTGTACTGTATATATTTATGACTCCTTAACCAGAATACATACATACACTAATGGATATATTTCAAGTACATGACCCAAACCCCTTAATTAACTGTAAAATTAACATTCTCATTCCTCTTCAGAGAAGTATTATGTTAGCAGATTTATGAATTACTTCTGAAGAGGACTGTTTTTATAGTATCACAGATCCTGAGGGCGGGAAGTCATTTTCTATTCCAAGAAAACATCCACCATTAGCACCAGTGAGAAACAGATGACTACTAATGACTACTTTTTATTCCATAATCACAGAATGTCCCTTTCACCTGATGATTTTTGGTCAGTCTTCAATGTACTTCCTCTCCTACTTTATCATTCATCAGCTATGAGGTCATTAATTTTAAATGAGAAACTTTCTGCTACCAACAGGAAATTTCACCGTAAATCAAAACTTCGCCAGTTGATAAGTTAATTTCTCAGTAAGGCAGCTCAACAGTCTTTCAGTTTGTGACGAGTTTTCCGGAGAGTCCTCAGAGATGACACCAAAGAAATCAGGATCACCACTTACTACAGGCCTTCAATCTGAGCGATGTTCTAAAAGAAAGCACAAGTGATATATTTTTCTCTGTGCCCCCAAGGTCTGTATACCTACAACTATCTTTGTTTCTACTGTTTGATGGAATATGTTTGATCATACTGCCAATGTGTGGATGCATGCCAAAAAAAATGTGTATGGCCATTAAGAAACACTTGTTCACTAGCTGAAAGGGCCCATTTACACGTCTGTCCTGAAAAAATTGTACAAAAGCTTAATCTCCAAGATATGACAGCTAACATATTCATTACAATCCATACAGGGGAGGGAAAAAGTGGGATAAATCACAGAGACCTAATAGCTCAGATGTCCACTAAATCTCCACATCAAAACATCAAGCAGAAAAAAGCTTTAGAGCTCTTCAAACAAACTTTTTAACAAACTAAGTATGGTAGATAGCTGTGCTGAGGAAACCATGAAATGCAAAGCTGGATCTGGGATATGGAGCTTCTGTTAAAGAGCATATGAAGCACTGTGAGGCTCAGCATATTGAAACACGCTGAATTAGAATGAACTTTGCTGTCTGAAGGAACCTTATCAGCCACATCATCTCCCGTATTACGACCTGATTTTGGCCTATCTGAATTGTAAGGTAAAAGAAAGGAAGCGGAGCAAGCATGTGGTTGCTTTGTCAATCCTCTAAGAGCACACAGATTATGCCAGGTAGGGTGGCCTGGTTTTAGTCTGGGCCTGGACTGAGGTGTCAAGAACACAATGTTTTCTCATTCCTCCTGTGCTATGCAGAGATTTAATATGGGAAGGTTCTTTGTATAACTCACTGGCTTCATACCTGTAAGTCAATAAGTTAAGTAACAGCAATTCACTTCTCTATTTGTGATACTACATTATGACAGCTGTCCAGTGTAGCTTTCACTGGTTGTTATAAGGGTCTTAAATGTAATTCTTGCTCTAATTCATATTGCTTTGCATGCAAAAAGAACTGACAGCACTTGCCAGGAGGAAGAATGGATGGAGATAGAACATGGGAGAGCTTCTTCATGTTTGCTATTTCATTCTGAACTTCTAAGGAAAAGGAAAAACAGAATATGAATCTGTGCATTTATTCCTGGGAAAGGCCACTGGTGATGGCAGTGTGTATGGAAGAGTAGCAGTGACTATTCTGCAAACATGCATTTGATTCCTCTTCTGCTTCCTCGCTGCTTCACTTCCTCTATGTTTTCTTGATCATAGCATTACCACAGCACTTCTTTCTAATTTCTCTTTTTCATACTGGAAAAAAAGTTCAGTTCCCACTACCAGACAACATTTGAGACCATCTCTGATTCTCAGAATTGCAGAATCATGGAATCACAGAAACACAGAAACACCAAGGTTGGAAAAGACCTACTAGATTATCCAGTCCAACCATCCACCTATCACCAATAGTTCTCACTAAACCATATCTCTCAACACAAAATCTGAACATTCCTTGAACACCTCCAGGGTCAGTGACTCCATCACCTCCCTGGGCAGCCCATTCCAGTGCCTGACCACTCTTTCAGAGAAGCAGTATTTCCTAACGTACAGCCTAAATCTCCCCAAGCACTGATTGAAAACACACCCTTTAGTTCTGCCACTAGTTACACAAGAGAAGAGCCCAACCCCCAGCTCACTACAACCTCCCTTCCGGTAGTTATAGAGAGCAGTGAGGTCTCCCCTGAGCCTCCTCTTCTCCAGCCTGAATAATTCCATCTCCTTCAGCCACTCCTCATAAGGCCTGTGCTCCAGACCCCTCATCAGCCTTGTTGCCCTTCTTTGAACCCACTCCAGGGACTCAATGTCTTTCTTGCAGTGAGGGGCCCAAAACTGGACACAGTACTCGAGGTGCGGCCTCACCAGTGCTGAGTACAGGGGGACAATCAGTTCCCTGTTCCTGCTGGCAACACCGTTTCTGATGCAAGCCAGGATGCCATTGGCCTTCTTGGCCACCTGGGCACACTGCTGGCTCATGTTCAGCCAAGCATCAACCAATACCCTCAGGTCCATTTCCTCTACGCAGTCCTCCAGCCACTCTGCCCCAAGCCTGTAGCATTGCCTGGGTTTGTTGTGGCCAAAGTGCAGGAGGTGGCATTTGGTCTTGTTGAACCTCATCCCATTGGCTTCAGCCCAGCAATCCAGCCTGTCCAGATCCCTCTGTAGAGCTTTGCTACCCCCAGGCAGATCGACAATTCCAGCCAACTTGGTGTCATCTGCAAACTTACTGAGAGTGCTCAGTGCCCTCATCCTAGTGTCAATAAAGATATTGAAGAGGACAGGCCCCAGCACCAACCACTGGGGAACTCCACTCGTGACTGGTCGCCAGCTGGATTTAGCTCCATTCACTACCACTCTCTGGGCTTGGCCTTCCAGCCAGTTCCTTATCCAGCCAAGAGTGTACCTGTCCAAGCCATGGTCTGCCAGCTAATGATTCTGATGAGATGTGGAAGTAAGAGAATCAGTCCTCAACTCTGACCTGCTTCCCCTTGGCCCTGGACTGTTAGGATCACAGTTCAGGCAAAGGAGGATTAATTACAGATCTGTTCAAGACAGGAGACCTCTGGTACTGGAATTATTGCTGATACTGTGAAATATTTTGACTACTTCCAGCCACAGGGCCTGATCCTGTCAGTAAGACACATGTGGACCTCCCATCTGCTCTCTGGGTGTTCCACAAGCAGGCAGACAGAGACTATGAGCCCCTCGCAGAAGCATCGAACAGATCTTCATGGGGCTATGAATGATGCACTCCAACATGTGATTCTCCACATGTAATGCAAATTCAGCCTTACTGCTGAAGTGTTGCAGTAGATGGAGATCCTTTCCTCAGATCCTTTCCCAGAATTTTATGATTCAGTGTAGTTAACTGGAAATGCGAAAGTCAGTCAAGTCACTGGGTGGCTGCTCATATGGAATTCTGATGCATCTGTAAAGGAGAGAAAAGTTGGCTCATAGCATACTTTCTGTTATCAAAGGCATGCTGAGCTCTAAAACTAATTGCATAACTGTGTTCAAACAAAAAAGCTTGAAAGCAGTTCTGCCCGGATATGTGAATACGTGCATAGAGCTTGTGTCACAGTGAAGTGAAAATATCTGTCAATGGCAAAAAATAAAAAAAGAAAAAAAGAAATATGTTCAGTACTATCTCACGGGATTTTTCTCTCCAGCTTTTAACCAGTAATATCCTCCATTCTTTTGCCCTTTAAGACTTTTTTTCAAATTTGAAATTTGAAATCAGTTTCTTGATTATAAGACAAACCATGACACAAAAAAACCTGCCAATATGAGACTCCATTTCACATGTTGCATCTCAAAGGAAAGGACGAGACAGTAAAACAGCACAACATATGTTATTTACATTGCTTTATGCACTGTTGGAAGGCTCTCAGACACCACAGCTCTGAGCATGGCTACACACATATCTAGAGTAGGATCACAAATAATGCATCTTATCTAAGGCTAGATAATAAAAATGAAATTAATTACTTATACATTAGTAGACACAATATTAAAAAATATATTAATCTTGAATCCTTGCACCTCACTACAATCCCCACAATATTATTGTGATTTTTCAAGAATCTGCTAATTAGTAAGGATTCCAGATTATTTAAAATTTCTGAAAAGAAATGTCTATGCAAAATAACAATCCCAGTAACAGCTTATAAGAAGTATCTGGAACTGTGCTAGCTTTGAATCATGGTCTTTCAAGGGAATTTTTTATTACAGTTTTGGCTCCAGTGCACTCACACCATGTGGGTTTTTGCTTTGAGTTTCAGGTTTGAATGGACGAAGTACATCAAAGCAAGACTCTAAATCAGGAAAATGCACTGAGTTTCATATGCTTTCCACTCAAAAACATACCTTGGCCCAGATTCCCTCACAACTGAGTCCAGCCTCACTTGAAACTCGGCCCACATTTGCTCAAAACGTTTACAAATCCTATCAAAACTGGCCTGAGATTTAAGTTTGTAATAAAATCCAAACCCAAGAGTTCTGCTTGGCTTCAAATGTCTCTCTGTTCTAGTAATTTCCACTTGTTTCAGTTAAAAAGGAAAAAAAACCTCAACACATACAATGTGTGCTGATGATTGCCTATTGCACTAGTAAATCTGGAATAAGTCCGTAAACTCATCCAAGTTATTACAGAGTTGCACCAGAACAAGTGTGAGAAGGTTCAGTACAAATTTTATTAAGACAAATGTGGAAAGCTGGATATATTCCAAGGCCAAAACTCATCACGGAAATGCATGTCTTTTTGTTAACAAAATGGCATATAAATATCCGTAGCCTTCCATGTATAAGCAAATCTTTCTGGGTTTGAACACAATGCTCGAAGCAACCCAACATGGTTGGACGTGGGGACAGTGCCCATGATGCTGAGGTTTGCCCATGCGTAATCTGTCCCATGATATTAAGAAGGACATCTCCAACACACTTTTCACTGATCTGCCACTGGGTCATACTGTCTGAGGAAAACTTGTTGAGATTAGGGGTCAGGGAAGATCTTATTGCTCTCTTCAGCTCCCTGAAAGGAGGCTGTAGCGAGGAGGAGGTCGGCCTCATCTCCCAGGTAACAGCAATAGGATGGGAGGAAATAGCCTCAAATTGCATGAGGGGAGGTTCAGGTTGGATATTAGGAAAAAAATCTACTAAGAAAGAGTGGTAACGTGTTAAAACAGGCTGCCCAGAGAGAACATCATGGTCCCTGGAGGTGCTCAAGGGAGGTGGTACTGAGGGACACGGATTAGTAGTTGGTGGTTGGACTCGATGATCTCAGCGATCTTTTCCAACCTTAATGATTCTGTGATTCTACAATCAAACAGAAAAGCCAACAGCTAGCATATACAGTGAATCCAGACACCCACTATGGACTTTCCCATAGAGACCTTAGTGTGAGTGAAAGAGACAATGTTGCAGCATCCACGTAGGCACTTTATGGTTGCAAAGTGAATTTAGATTGGAAGTGTGGAGATATTGTAAGGATGTAATATGACAGATAAAATGCAAAGGCAGACAGATTTTTAGTCTGGTCTTTTGGAGACCAGCTGTCCCATTTGTGCCCTCACTTAGTGAATTCTCATGAGAGCCCACTGTGGCACAAGTACACTGCAAACAGGGGCCTGCCAGCACCTGTCCCTCCATCTCTGCTTTTTGCTCCATTTTTGTGGGAAGGAAAGGGAGCTGAGTATGACACTGTGCAATCAGGCTGGCGGAGGGAGGGGTGTATTTACATTTGTTTCAAATGTGTCTGTTTCCAAAGACAGGTTTACTCTGCCACCCTCTCTCTCCTTTCTCCTCATTACGCCCACTCTATAAGTGCGCGGTTACACAGCTCACGGTCCTGAGGAGCACTTCAGAGATGCGAGGGGGAAAACCAAGTTCCAACCGTGAGCAGGCAGCCCTCCCCCTGCCCTCCTCCTCCTCCCCCAGGCCCACCAGAAGTGGCAGGAGCGGGAGCCGCTGCCGGGCCACTGGGCTGTTTGATTGCCTAAGCCTGGTGGCCAGACAATAGGACCAGAAAGAATGGCTGCTTCCTTCCTTCCTGTCGAGTGTTCTGCCTGAGTGAGCAAA
Source organism: Lagopus leucura (assembly GCF_019238085.1). Classification (NCBI taxonomy): domain Eukaryota; kingdom Metazoa; phylum Chordata; class Aves; order Galliformes; family Phasianidae; genus Lagopus; species Lagopus leucura. The sequence continues at coordinate 28,078,528 of NW_024962262.1, forward strand.
TTCAATAGCACTTCGCTTCGCAGCAACACCAGGCTCTCGCACAGGCGAAAATCAACAAAGAGCCATTCTCGGGCATTTCCAACTGCACCTAAGCCAAGGCACTGAGCTGTGGAGCCATCCGGCGCGGGGGGAGCACAGACGTCGCTCGAGGGTGTGCGGCCAGGGACAGTAAACATCCACTTTATTGTTGGTGGCAAATAACCATTACTCCCCTCCCCCCTTTCCCGATATCGGGCATTTGGTTATCTATCCCACCCCCGATTCTGCTTTTTCTTTCATTCTTTCTTTTTTTTTTTTTTTCCGGTAAACCCTTCCATACAGGCTGGTTGAAGGGTGCTGCAAGGTATTCAGGCGTAACTAAACTCGGAGAAGGTGACACAAGGGTTGCTGTGTGCAAAACACAAGCCTTTTGCTTTCTCCGAGTTCAAGCCAGTACACATTTGAATCCCAGGCCAATGCTCAAAACCAAATAGGTGTCAGTCAAGGGAAATAGCTAAGAAAAGCAGGTAAGCAGGTGACAAAGGCTGTGCTTGAGTGGCTATAAACCAAAATAAGGTCAGATAATAATGGCAGACTGTACATTTTATTAGCGTCAAGCTCTTTTCTGTCTTCCAGGTCCCACTCTTCAGTTCAGCGCTGTGCCAGGCGGAGAGGGAACATTGTGTCACCAAAAGACAAGGGCCTGGGATGCGTATGGCTGGAGCTGCCAAGCAGGAGTCACACTCTTTGTAAGCACTGAGCTTTGAGATCATTTGGGCCCCTGAGCAGGGTTCAGTGCAGGCAGTTTTCCCTGTGCAGAAATAAAGAACACACTCAGATTCCCCGCTGCCCCTTCAGTGCAGTTTGTGAATCGTCGTGCAGGGTAACTATTGGTCCTGTGGGATTCTAGAGCATCTGCAGTGAGGCATCTCCTCTTGCTGTACAAGCATGGTATAGGAGGTGGCTGTACCAAGAGACGTCCTCTTGAGACCATCTGGATTTGTGGATTCAGCATGTGTGGGAAGAGGAAGGGGAAAGTGCAGAAAGTTTCCCAGAAATGAAAGGCTCACACATGATCTTTGGAATCATCTCTCTCTTGCTCTCTCTCCTAAAGAGCTAGATTATATATATATATAAATTTTTTTTTTTTCTTTTTGTTTTTGAAATGAGCAAAGTAAGATTTTGCACTTGCCTGTTGCATCTGTTTTCTCAAGCAAAGACCTGTTTGTTTTTCTCATTGTATCCAAACTATATTTGAAACAGACCACTGAGCTAACTTACATACAGCCTGTTTCTTTTCTTTTCTGCTTCTGAACTATGACAGATTATCCTAACCCATCTGCAGGCAAGATTAAAAATATGAAAATCATTTTTACTTTTCTTTTGAACTGTCTTTGATATAGTATTTGCTGTCAGATAATCTATGGAGTCTTAGCATCTGGTAATGTAAAATGGTATATGCTATTGCGGCCAAAGAAATCTAGATATCTTAAAAGCAAGTTCTTTTGTGGCATCCAATATTGCAATTGTGGCTTTAGTTTGCAATAAACTTGTAGAACAGTTATAACTAAATTATTCTTTTTTTTATGTATCTGAACACAGTTTACTACCCAGAAAAAAAAAAAAAAATCTCAGCACAGAGGATCTTTATTAATATGCACATACTGCTTACATGATTAGAATAAGTGACATTTGAATATGTCATCACCTAATCTTAGGAAACTGGCTCAGACAACTTTCTACTATGCAATAACCTGTACATGACAAAACAATATTTATTTCAGTCATTGCACAGTGAAAGCTAGATTGAAAGATTTTTGCCTTTCTCCAAGAAGTTTCAAATGCAGCATGTAGAGAAAAATGTAGAGAAAAAAGACAGCTGTACGGGTCTTCATCTCTTAGAAAAGAGCATCAATGAAAAGGCATACAATGTGTAAGTACAGCTGATGTAGTTGTATCCATTAATGTTTACATTCTGATTGCCTGCAAAAAGATAACAGCCGCTAACTTAATATGATGCCCAGTCCTGGTTCAGTTTGTTTGGTTTGCCTTGGTTATTTTAACCAGTGCAATAAGCTCATGATACCATGCAGTTGGTTTACTTCTAGCAAAAGAGGGTGTGGCATGCATCCCAATTAATTTTTATCCAAACTCAAGTGAAACTTCTGTATAGAAGCACTGTGTTATAATTTGTCACAGGAATAAAAAATTGCATACTGATTTAGACCACTCCAATCTGTTTCTCAAATGTGATGTTTCTAATAATTCTGCTTACACTGCTTCTTGTTTTGTATTCTCTGAATGTGGCATGTAGGTACCCTTCCCACTCATTTCAGCCAGAAGTAAGCGTTACTCTACAAATTTTCCAGCCTCATGTTTCGTGCTCAGGTTTGTCACATTAACTCAGAGAGCAAACCCTAGCAAACTGTCAGATTCTGACTTCTGCAGAGGTTCTTGCTGAACATCATCAGCTCAGCCTCCTTCCTTTTAATACTGCCTGTTCTTTGAAAATGGCCTGGAAACTTTTTTTTTTTTTTTAAATAATCTCCTCTCTAGTCAGGCTAGAGAGAGGTCAGATGAGTCAGATATTGGTTAAACCAATAGAACTGAGATAATTTTTGACACTTACAACCTCCCATTTTCATTTTAGTGGTTTGCTCCTTCCTCAAACAGTGCCCACGAGGACTTCCCAGAGAATTCTCAATAATATACAACTTTAGAACGCATAGTAAAGACTCAAATTATCACCACGACCTGCATTCCTTTTGACACATTTGCGTTCAGGTCACACGTGCAGTATAAGAATCCTTTACCCAACATCTGCAATTGGGAAGGGTGGCAGCAGGAAGGACAGGAACATGAGAGCCAGTGGTTGCCAGACTTGCACAGGCACTTGTGGAAGAACAGACAGAGCAGCTCAGGGTGCACAAATCAGCCTAGATCCCTCAGCATTTAACCCATGTTGAAGCAGTGCCACTGCAGTGATTCCCATCACTGTCCCCAGTTTATAGTGAGTGGTTTACTGAAATGTTTAAAACAAAGTTTGTCACAATGATGCTTATGATTAAAATTTTTATAGGGGGCCATAGTGGTCTTTGAAAGCAGTGGGGGTTGACAGTGGTCTGCTGGTGCTGCTAAAAAGTTCAGGAATGCTGAACTTTAAGGTTAGGTTGTCTGATTGCAGTGCAAATATATGCTAAGTGACTTGCCCAAGGTCATTTGTATTATGATATCTATAGTAGAGCAGGCACTGAACACCAATTTTCCATAGCTGTGGTTAGTGCTCTAATCTCTGCTATGAAAAGAAAAAATATTTTCTAATCTGACTAAGTACGTTTAATTGTATTTTAGGCAAAGTTTAACTGGCAATACAATATCCATAAGTAGGCTAATAAGCATATCAGGAATCTCCATCTATACTTCTTCCCTCTGCGAACACTTGAACTAAAATAGGAGTTCATTTTAATTTACACCTTCTGCTATTTTTTGTACAGACTGCAAACCAAGATTTGAAATGGAACACACTTATTTCCAAGGAAGAAGAATCACAAAGAGTTTTGCACAGAAACAGTGAATGATCTGGCTTTAAGCCAGTTGTGTTTCATACAAAATGAGAAAACTGTGCTGGTTAACTGAAGGGGAGGGTTAAACTAATCTAGTTAAACTGCAGTGCATGGCAGGTGGAGGTTTTACACGTATTTGGGCTGAACAGAATTTGCAGCTGTTCAACTTAGTGACTTTTGAAAAACTGTGCACAGCTTCATTCTATAGACAAGGACTGCCATTATTAGGATGCACGTTTCTACATGACTCCAGTGTCAGAACATGGAGGGAACTGTTCTCCTTCAGGTTTATTTGCTGGCATAGCTCAATGAAACTGTCACTCTCTTGCTTTCCATAGACTAATAAATCATGGGGCAGACTGCCCTTCTCAGAGAGCTTAATGGCTTGTCCATATTGCTAACACACTAATACTGCAAAATGACTTATGATTACTGTAATCAATATTCAGTCTCTTTAAAAAAAAAAAAAAAAAAAAAAAAAAAACCTGACTGTACTGACTCAAATTGATTTCCAGCTCTTCAGTGTATGAGAAACTGCAAATATTCATGTTTTTTTTTTTGTTTTTTTTTTTTTCAAATGGAAGGGAAGAAAGTCTGCCTTCAGGTGGCTGCGTTATGATTGTGTCTTATTGAAACAGAATTAGAACACTTAAATAAAAAAATTGAAAATTGTGACTAAAGAAAGCAAAAGCTAATAACAGCAGAAATGGCAGTGGCATGTTGAAATTCACTCAAGAGATGATGGAGTCTAAAGGGGCAGCCTTTCTCATACCCAAGAGACTGCCATGAAGAAGCCTAGACAGAGCAGATGGATGAAGTATATTACTATGCTACATATCGTAAAGTAAGTATAAGCTCAGATAGTGGGGAGACATTAGCACTTTCATTTTTGCTCACAAAATGAATCATGGACGCAGATTTGAAGATCTAATGCTTACATGCTTAGTTGTATTAATAACAATTTACACCTGCAAAAGAAAGATGCCCCTATTGCAAATTCCCCTTTTGGGTGTGGAGTTGAGGTGAGAACTACTGTCATGCAATGGTTCATGAAATGGAAAATGACTGCCTGCATGCCTTGTTGCATCAGGTGCATGCTGCTGTTGTCTGGTTTACCATGTGATCAAGTACAACAAGCTGATGTACCAAACAGCATGAAAGAAAAGTGCTGTGTATCAAAAAGTGTGAACAACCCAATCGTTTTAAAATATAGGCAGAATCTCTATTAAGCAGTAAAACACCCATGCCTCTCACTAATGAGTATTCCCCTCTGTAATGGTCTGCTACATACCTGGTTAATTAGAAACTAAATTGCTAACATCTCTAATTATTCATAATGACATTCTTGTACGTCTATTAAATTAGTTATAAAAATGATTAGCATAAGAAATGCTCAGCTTTGAAATACTAGTCAATAAGTCAAAAAGCCTGTTTGCCTATTTAATCTAATGAAAGGTATTTTATCTCACATGGCATCTAAGTGCACAGGCAAAATTAACCCTGTGAAAGTAAATGGTTTTATCAACAAAGCAAAACTGAGTTGCACTGCTATCATCTACATGTACAGACTGTTTCCCTTTGTAAACATATTCCAGAATACTATACATACTTTGAATATGTTGCATAATTTTCAGAACAACATGAAAAAAAAAGCTTTGGAAAATATAGGTCGTTAATAAAATGATGACCCAACTCTGTCTCCCAGGTTTTTCAGACACTTCACTAACCTATTTGCTGAAAAGGTATATATGAACAGGCAAGTTTTCACAGGGTGTCATTTTCCATATAATCAGGAGGGCTTTGTGCTAAATTGTATAAGAAAGCATTCAGGGTTAAAATTCAGCATGACTCTCCCCCAAACAACCCTTCCTGCACCTTCACCCCCACTCCCACTTAAACTCTTTTGGAGGTTCCTGCCCTCCCCTCCCCGTTCTCCTCTTAGAGGCAAACTCATCACCATTAGCACACAAATGCAAAATAACCAGCCTAGGCCTCTTCCCAGGAATACAAATTAGGGGCAGGTAGTTGAAGAGCTTAGAAAGCTGAAATAGCGAAGTTCACAATGAAAAGGATGAATAGATGAGAGACTGAAAGTGGGGTAAAGTGTTCAGCTTTTGTCATTTAAAGTGACGTCTTTAACTCTTTGCCTTCATGGGGCTGCTCTTCACAAAAATAATAATGAATTGCAATTAAGACCTGAAGGACAAAAGGGAATTATGTGGGAGGGAAAAAAAAAAAAAGACAAGAAAAAAAAAAAAAAGAAAACATGATGACGTGACGAAGAATTTTCTTTCTGCAGTATATGACTGTCTGGAAAGCAGAGAGGATAGTTTTCGAACAGTCATTGTTTAATATGACAATGGTGCCACTGTAGACAGTGAAACCAATTATGTCATCAAAGCAGCTGGAGAAATGTCTGAGATGGCTCACCAGATCTTCTAACTTTATATAGAATCCTGAAGCCCCATACATACTCCATGTTCTGTTCTGTTTCTGGGGCACATTACTGTTTCACACTGAAATGGGAGATATTTTAGGTGTAAAGTTCTGCTGCTCACATAAAAGCCCTTGAGAAATTAAATCTCATCTTCTCGGACTCTGCTGCTCCTCTGGACTTGGCTGCCACATATTTGTTTCTTATTGGAACAAAGTTATATGTTGTAGCATACAGCTATGCTCAAACCACAGCAAGAGTAAGGGCTTTAAAAGCTTTCTTCAGAGTGTATTATTTGTGGATATGGAATCCTACTGTTAGTTTAAAATGGAATAGTTCTTTGTCTACACCAAGGACCAACAGTTCTTTAAGCAAGCTCTCTGATCCATCTGAAGGTGGAGTTTGGATAGGGACCCAAGTTAGGTGCAAAAGCTTTGGTCCGTATTTCCTTCTATCTCTCAAGTCATTAGGCCCCCAGAAGGCCTGGAAAAGACCTTTAAAAGTGTTCCATAAATTCTTATTCAATGTATTGCTGTGAGAGTATTTCCAAAGAAACGTTGTTCATTGATTCTCTTTTTTAATTCATGAAAATTACAGAAATAAAGGTAAGCCATCACAAAAAAAGGCTTGTAGAGTGGATCCACAGATTAGGGACCATAGCATATGGCAAAGGACTGCACTAAACAGCAATGTTACTGGTAGAGTCTGGAAAAGATGTCTTTTAAACATTGACAGGGAAGAAATAAACTATAAGAAAAATGAAAACAAATGACTAACCCTGGAATATTTATGTTAGTTGAGTGAATGATGCTAGAGAGCCTAGCTCTAGATGACTAGATAGTATCAGCCTGAGGACTATACACTTATTTTCTGTTTTTATCCAGGATATTCTTTTTTTGTATCTGCTAGTATATTACTGAAGAGACTAATGGTTCCTCATGCACTTTAATGGGCATTTTTACTTTGCAACATTACTGAATTTACTAACAAATATACTTTGGGAAAATTTTGCCAAAGGACACGTTCATGCAACACTTTTGACTTCAAAGTACAAAAACATATCCAGAGTTTACCAGAACCTTTAATTTTAAGAAAGAAAATTGAAGATTTCACAGGCTATCTTGTTCTTCTTGTACAAATAGCCAGTATTTCTTGCTCACATTTTAGGAATATCAAAGTTCAGGTTCTTAAATACAGAAAAAGCATATTAAAATAGGGGAATAATGAAGAAAATAAAAGATGACTGAGCACTGCTAAATTAGCTTTTCAAAAAGAGTTTACGTCAATTCCAGCTATTGCACTTTCATGACAGTTTATGGGTGTGGGAGGAAAAAAATCTCTTTCTATTTGCATTGTTTTGCTCATTCTCTTTGTTGAGGATTTTTTAGTTCCACGATGATTACTTGACATTCCATATTCATTGTTTACTGTGACATTAGAAAAAAAAAAAAATCAGTTATTTAGCAGCTCTAGGGTATGTCTAGGGACAGGTACAGGCAGATGCAAGCTTGTCTGTCTGTTCTTCAAAATGACCAGACTTGAGGGAGCTCTGAAACAAGTCATATACAGACACATTCACATGGCACTTTTGCTTTTGAGGTAACAAGAATGGTTGAACAACCCATGTGCAATTACTTGATTTTGGACAGGATCTGGCTCTGTCTGACCAGGTCAGGGCATAGCCAGAGGAACTTGGGTCTTCTTGTCTGAGTCAGGTTGCAAAAAATACTTGCAGAACAAACAGAGGCACAACAGTGACAACCAAAAACAGCACTTTCAACATCCTTATAATACAAAGGATAAAATCTTCAGACATATTTTCTTTATGGCAATGCAAATTTGGATGCTTTTCAACAATCTCACCATTCTAATAAAAAAAAATTAATAAAATGAGCTAAAGCTTTATTCTTCATTTACGTTTTAGTTATGACATCTCTTGCAAGATGTGAATAATTAGGCCAGGCATGTCCACTCCACGGCCTGTGGGCTGCATGCAGCGTGGCACAGCTTGCACTGTGGCTATCCCCTGCCCCACACTATTAAGGACAGTGGCTCTGCTCTGCCAGGTGGCCCAGCCCAGACCTAGGCATGCACCCATCACTCAGCAACAACAAAATCGTCCTTGCACTATTAGAGCTGTCTGGGCTGAAACCAGTGCACTGCCAGCTCAAGGTACGGCAAATGAGCTTATGGATTTTGATGCATTGACTAAACACGGTGCTCTGAACAGCAAAAAAACAATACAAAACAAACAAACAAAAAAAAAACCAAAAAACAAAAAACATAAAAATGCAGCCTTGATAAAGGAATCTGAGAATATGTTTCAAGATTCCTGATCTTTTTGTGTGTGTGTGTGTGCGTGTATTTGCTATTTTCAGTTTACGAAAATCACCTGTGAATTTTCAAGTGGAATGTATTGAGCTGCAGCCAAATATTCAACTCAAATAATAATTTGATCATTTCTCATTATCACACTGTCATAAGAATAATCTTACCAAAGAGAAATATCCCTCATTTCACAGTCGCACCTTAATGTCATTGCTCTTTTATGCAGTACATGCACTTATAAAAAACTGTTTTGAATGATAAAGCACAGGAATAGTAAAATTTCATCAAAAATCTCTACTGAACACCCTCTGAATGTCTACTGAACACTGAACGCTCTCTAAGAATTGCAACCACTGCCATCAAATCGGGCTGATGCTTTAGTTTCACAAAATCGAGGACAAATACCCTGCAAGTGTTACTGTTTGTTGCTCTCACTTTTCATAATGCTTTAATAAAAATATTAACAGCTAAAATAAGCTTTGTTACTTATATACATTAACTATATTATAGATTTTATGATATTAACTATATTACAAATATTATGACATCTGCTCCAAATGTTATGCCTCCTATTTTATTATGTTGGCCCAGAACATCAGGTGTGGATATTGATGGTATTGCAGTAGAGGATGAATCATCTCACCAATATTCCACTACATTTTGTTGCTGTGTGACAAATGACAGCAGTCTGGAAAATGGCATCTAATGTGAAAGTGTATGCAACAAAGGTGCAGAACTGAATTCCTGCATGCAGAAAAACTTGCACAGATTCACATTCATTAATGCTTGCTGAACATTAATGGAGACCAGACAATGGATATGAGCACAGTGAGGTGGTGGGTGGTGCATTTCAGCAGTGGTGGCAGTGACCGTGAGTCACCTATGATAGTGCAGGATTTGTCAGGCATGGCACACGGGGTCTTGTTTATCACTGGCAAAAATGCACAGATAATGGTGGTGACTATGTTGAAAATAGAGTTCTGTAGCTGAGAGTTTGCATTATCTAGCAGAATTACTTGCTCATTCTATTTGTTGTAGTTTCCATAAAAATAAATAGGAGGCATTACTTTTGGAGCAGCCTACAGATACATGGCCCAAGACAGTTCTTGCTTTGATGTGGTCCAGGCAAGCCAAAAGGTTGGACAAGCATGAATTAGGTCATAAAAAAATCCTGATAAGAAGTTCTTGCCTTTCATTATCTCACCATTCCTTTGATTTCTTAAATATATTTTAATGCTTTGCTTCTTTTGTACATTAAAAAAAAAAAAAATCAAACTAAAGTGTTTAGATTTTGTTATTGTTGATGGAAATATTAACATTTATTCAGAACTACTCATTTTCCTTAGTGTGCCTAAATAAATGTTTCCTACTCTGTGGTCTATTCCAGCTTGAAAACCCTCACTGAAGTCAATAGGAATTGAACACACATATCAGAAGTCAAACTTTGTGTCTTTATGATTTTTAGAGCATTTTAAAAAGCCTCTGGAGGAACACTCTTATAAAATAAATTCTGAGATAAGCCCCTTATGAAGAACACAGGTGGGTATTACTTAACAGCCTCACCAAAATGCAGCGGATCTGGAATAAATCAGGAAGAGTTTGGAATGGATTTATTGGAAGGGTGATGCTTCTGTTTAGCTTTCCATTTTTTATGGGAAGAATTAGAAATGCTATTTGGCAGATGTCTATAATGTTTTTGGAACTGGAAGGAAATTTGGCTTTTCCATTTGGTGTGGGTGGATGTTCCTCTAGGCCACATTTAACATGCAAAATGGGAGAGGTGGGTTTGAAACCCTTCCTAAAGCGAGACCTGTATCTGCATGCTTTGAAGACTTACCTTAGAAAATCCTCTGCCAGCAACCTGCATACCTGATCCATATGTTACCCCTAGGGAGATAGCCCTAAACATCAGCATCAGTTTCACCTTTTTTTTTTTTTTTTCTTTTTTTTGGCAGCATGATGATTCAAGAAAAAAAAAAAAAAATCAAAGTATCAGGATTCAGAGCAGCAAGAAATCAATAGACCAGATAAACTGGTTTATCCTCCTTGCTTTCTGCTGCTGTGCAAAGTAGTTATAAACACGGTTTACCCAGCCAGATTCCACCAGTGCATCTAACCTTATCTGCATTTTGTGGCACTAAGTACATCTGGGGTTTATGCTTGACATTATGTTTGATGACTGTCCTGTCTGTTTCACCCCAAGCAGGATGCAAATCTAATCTTTCTGGATTTAGAGACTGATGCTGAAGAAGTAATAATTATAATCGACGAAGGAAAAGCTCATATTCTTTGCAAGAGACCACAAGAAACTTTAGACACTATCAGATAGTGCGAAGTGAAAACTTACTACACTGAATAAGACTTGAACATTTCTTCAAACACATTGATGAAAAGTCTAAATTTACTATGCTCCAATATTGACATAGGTCTCCCGTCCCATGAGAGGAAACTCTAAAAGCTTAAGTGTGTTGCTATTCATCCATTTATCTTACAGCAAAAAGGTGACACTGCTAAGATTCATGTACCTTACATCATTCTTGGAAATTCTTGCTGGAATTGAGACCGCAAAGACAAGGAAAAGAATCTGGTATATATTTATTTCCTACAATTTGATAAAAGCATAGGCAGTAACAGAAGAATAATAAATGTCTACAGAAAACAGCGCAGCTTGGTACAGAGAACCTGGAAACATATGTATCCAGTTAGATGAATTTGCTTTGTGCTGCACCTGAGCTAATGACCCCTACTAAGAAGTTCATTGTATAGGTTAAGTGTTGCAATGCAAGCAAGGAATTATAGATCAATGTATAGATCTATAGATCTATAGTCTACCTTCAGTCCTCATAAGGATATTGAAATACATCTACAAGAATCTGCTTGAAAGTGTTTAGGGTAAAATTAATCATACCTTCTTTTGCCAACTGAACAATATCTTTATACTCTGAGTGTGGAACTCCATGCTGAAAGATATTATAGACAATAGTCCAAGGATGTTTAAAGAAAGTAGGCTACAGAAATGAATAGATGGGTCATTAAAGGCCATGAAAACACTAGATTGGGTGCAGGACATTTCTGGGTTGAAAATTGCTCAGTTATGGGAAAGTGATCCTAGGATAGTATCTGTACCAGCTAACATGTTTTAATGCACATTTTACTTTATAAGAAGCATTGTACATGACTGTATGAATCTATTTGTTTGACTAAAAGCATCTGTGGTGAGACACGGTCATCTTTTTCCACCAGAATCAGTGGACATTGGAAACACACGTGATGTTCTAGATGCTATCATTAGAAAAATGCTTGCAGCTGATTGAAATATTTCATTTTTTAAGAGTCAGAAGCCTTACCCTTTAAGAGTCAGAGCAATAACAACCTTCCTATATATACTGGATAACATAACAGATTAGGAACTTAGTAGAAAGTCCTTCATTAAGTTTGTTTAAGTGCACCTTAGATGAATATCTACAAGGAGTGATTGCAATATGTTTAGTCCTTCTTAATGTAGATGATAACATTCCTGCCTTTTTCTACACAGCTGGAAAAATCTCACTGACACTGTTGTTGGACAGTGTATTTTATAAGCCACTGTTCTGTGTTATGCTCCACGAAGTCTATGCTCAGGAAATTATTTTTGACAATAACAGGACTGTTCATTCCCATAGATACAACTGTGAGATGTGGGATGTGAAGTTTTTACTTATATTTAGTATACCTCATTAAACACAAAGAACATGGAAAACTGTCAGGACAATAAATCATACTTGTTCCTGTTAAAATAATTGCAGTGCTTTTTAAATAGATTAATAATCAATTAAAATAGGAAAAATGTATTATATTTCTCAACCGGTATGCTGTATAGTCACTTAAATTGATTATGCAACTGTCAAATAAGTAAGAACAGGATGTTACAGTAAGATTCTGTTCCAGATTCAGACATCTAAGTTAGGAAGTGATAAATTTGTCTAAGCTAATCAAGAGAGTCCTAGACAATTCAGTCAGTGGTGTCTAGAGTGTTATTCACATAAGCAAAGTCATTTGCTTTGGGATAATTTAAAAGTGCACTGAGCCTCCAGATTGTAGATCATCAGACTATTCAGTTGCATGGATACATGTACTTAGTGCCATATCTTAGTGCCAGACTCATGCAAATATCACAAATATCCTCAGATAACTCAAATGGCGCAAAACACTTGTGTGAACAACCAGTTAGAACTCCCACTGTCTGCCACAGGATTTTAGCTCTTTCATTTGCAGACATCTGCATTTAATACATAAGCTTGCTCTAAAATATTTCAAAATTTATACAGAATTAAGAAATAGTAATCTTTTCAGTTTTGCTTTCAAAAACAAAATCACAATCTTAGAACTGTTATCAAGTTATGACATGTCAATTAGATAAAAGATCGAAAACAGTAATGGATATGACATATCCACATCCTGTACAGATTAAGAATGTGTAAAATGGTTTCAGTGCAACATTTATGTAATTGAATATGGCAACAAACAAACAAACAAACAAACAAATAAAACATTGTAAAAGGAAGTACAGTGTTGTATTCAACTTAATCAGCCTTACAAGTTTCCCTCTTCCAAGATGTTTCCACCTGGGACAGTTATATACACTTACAGTGAGGTAGTGGATGCCCCCTCCCTGGTAGTGTTCAAGGTCAGGTTGGATGAGACTTTGAGCAACTGGATCTAACGGAAGGTGTCCCTGCTCACATCAGAAGGGTTGGAACTAGATGATCTGTAAAAGTCACTTCCAGCTCTAACCATTCTATGATTCTAGTCAATTCAGTTTGTCTGAAAGCAGATAAATAAAAAATAAAGTACTACATGTATGCTGCATGTGCATCTACACTAGCTATTGATTGCACTGGGTGTATTTTTTAGTGTAAATTCACCTTGAACCTACATTTAAACTCCTCTGATACACAGAGATGTATTTGAAGCAGTTTTGCTCTTGGTGGAGTCAAGGAGGTTGTGCCATGAGACGTCATCTACAGAACCCCAATTGCAAAGAGGATGCAGGATCACTGAGTGATTACTTTTCTATGTGGGATAGTAATGTCCTGTGAATCAGCAGCTGACACTAACTTTATTGCCAGTTAAGAAGCAATGTGGAAATGTAGTTCTAGAAACCAAACAGATCACAGCAAATCCATCCCCATCCTTCACTGCCAGCTCTGTAACAGATGCAATGTAAGCCTAAAATTATTCACATATATACACCGAAGATCAAAGTAGTCCAAAGCTGGTGAGTATAGAAAGAGATGCATGAAATGTAGACATCTGAATTGAGGTGACTTTAATCTGTCCAGGGTTTCACTGTGTCATAATCTTTTTAAAAAATACTTTAATGAAAGCAGGGCAAGGCAAGGCAAAGGAGATGAGAGGAGAGGAGACTAATTCACAGTTTATAATTTACATATACATATACTCAATACAGATACGCAATTTACGTATACACTTATTTTATCAAGTATTTAATATTTCAAGAAGGAATAACTTCCACATGATGTAAAACTTCAGAAGTTAAAAATCTGAATCTAAAATTTACACATATTTTAACCAAGGTGAGGGAAGCAAAAATGTAGGCTATATCATTTTAATTCTTGTCGGTTTAGCCAGTGATCTAATAGTTCTGAGGACTGTGTATTTACACGTTAAAATACCATTGCTAATGGGGAAGAATAGGCTTAGAGCCAGTCTTACAGTCATGAAGGCACTGGGCAATCAAATCAAAGTCCATTCTGGACCACAGGTTTTCCTTTATGACACACTGATTCTGACCAAAACAAAATTAGGCCTTGAGAAACCATAATTTTCTCTCCAGCAATACTACATTAACTTTATCTCACACCACACTGTCACCTTTTTTGTCCAGGGAAACTAGTGTTTACAAGTGTAGTCTTTATATCTCTAGGAATGTGTTGCTGTATTGTCTAATATTTTATTTCTATAATTCAACAATATCACTCTGCTAAATAGACAGGCTGAATTCAGTCAACTACTGGCCAACAGCTTGGACTAAAAGGATGTATTTTTCACCATTCAGCATAGTAGTATCAAAGAAGTATTACACTTTTCCTTAAATATTGATAAATTGGAGTTCATATCTGATCTGGATGTCCAGAGCTGGTCTCCTTGGCATGAATGCTTACAATCACCTAAACAACCTGTTACCCATGCAGAATCATTCATGAACTATATCTACTGTATTCACAGTTGTATAACTGTATTCACAGTTCTGAGATTTCTGAGGAACTGGCTATAGTGTCTTATCAACTTAACTGAAAAGCTCACTCGAATTTTAGTGGAGTATCTTCTCTGTGATCACTGTGGAGACTTACTTTATCATCACGTTTATCAGAAAATTTTTCAGCTATGCCCCTGATCAGCTGTCCATTCTCAAGAGAACGAAATATAGATCTAGCAGCACTCAGTGAGTTGTCTTTCTACACAGTTCTACACAAGCTTTCCAGCAGAATACTGAGATGATGGATACAATGCCATCGCAACCTTGGTAGTTTGGAGCAAACTGCAGCTGAGTGACACACAAGATCTGTGATTCACCTGATGTCAGGGCAATCCAGCATAGCTCAGATTTGGCATAAATTACTGTACCTCCAAAATGTCTGAAAAGCATACATATTAGGCTTCAGTTTCTGATGGTGGCAATAGAAGCTATTTAGGGAAAACACATGGCATTTTCCAGGTGTTTCTCAGGTGTTGTCATCTCTTAAGTACCTGTTTACTTGTGTTTTTTAAACAAACATTTGTGACTTATCAGATCACAGTGTTAAAAGTGTGATGGTAGATTTTAATATGCACTGATAGAGATGGCAAACATTTTCTTGGTGGCACGAATGACCAAACCACATGCACTGAATTTCCAGTAGTTTTGACCATAATGACTTGTTACTTTATGATAATGATCACCGCTGAGCCAGCAGCTGGCACTTTTTTTTTAACTTACTAATGGAGAAACAAAGACAACAGCCTTCTCCACCTGAGATAATCTAATTTAACTGAGCTAATGGAACAAAATCATCTACTCTGTTTTGGCCTATTAAGATAAACGTGATCTTGTGAGACCATGGATATGAAGGAGGAAGTTTCTTTCCTACACCCAAAAAAAAAAAAAAAAAAAAAAAAAAAAAAATTATAAATAAATAAATATTCTTAAAGCAGTGGAAATGTGGTTACAACCCAAAGTGGGAAGGTCAGTAGCCTCTCTGACTGGAACAGTAAAAACTCAGTGGTAAACAGTGACCAAAGCCCATCAATAATCAGATAGCTCCAATACTCTGTAGAAACTAGGTTCACATTCAGTGCTTGGGAACCAGTCTTTGTCCTTCAAATTAATTGAATTTGGAGGATGAGGTAGAAACTTTCCTGTTTTTAAACTGTTATATCTCTGTTCTCCACATTATTTCTTGCTTTTAATCACATCGTAGCTGAGATTTTGTTGCAAAATTATAAAACAATCATTCTTACAAAGGCAGCTGGAATGTGCACTTTGCTACTTCATCCTACCTGTAATGTAATTCAAATTTTATGTTTTTATGTATTCAAATGTTTTATAGGAAAAAAAAAAAAGAGAGATCTTTGTGTACAGGCCAATTACATTATATAGGCCATAGATAATCCAGTGATACTACATAGGCCTCAGATTCTTATTTTTTGCAGTGTATTCAGTGGAGGTAAGATAGCCCTCCCACCTGTACATTGAATAATGGCTTCCTAGACAAGATGGTTTGTACAACACGAGTTTTGCATTCTGATGCTTAGTATTTAATGATCTGCATGCTCAAAGCCTAAATATGGCTTTCTAGCAGTTGATCCACCGACTCTTATTAAACACAACTGATACTTATAATTATGGGCTATTTCCACCACCAAATTTTATAGAAATTACAGAACTATTTCCAAATAGCCCAGCTCAACAATCCAGCAAAACCTGTGCCAAAATGTTGGCTCTCATATCAGCTTGTCTATTGCAGTGGTTGTGCAGCCTGTGTTTTCAAGAGATGCTGTATCTCACATGTACTGCAGAACAGGCCTGCCCACAAATCTGCCTGACTGCCCACAGGCACAGGTTTTTCCATCTCTTTTCTCATTTTGGATTTGTCAACATCCCACCATGTCTGTCTACAAAGTAGAGGAACTCCCTTTTGTTTGATGTGAGCTGAACGCCCAGGGGCACTGAAGGGAGGAAATTCTTGTCAACTCCAGTAGAGAATCAGGCATTTTAAAGGATTTTTTGTAAGAAGAACCCAGTATATCTGACATCAGAGCCACAACACATCATAGTGAGAGAGTAAAATTTTTACTTAAAGGGTTTTTTATACTTTCAGAGCGGAAAATATTCAAATTGTGGTTTCACGCTAAAAATAAATTATTCCATTCACAGCCAGCAACAGGTAGCTGAGGTTAGATCATACCACTGGCTTACTAATAACTATGAATTGCACTATCTATAGAAATGGCCAGAACTGAAGACAGTCTCTAAAATAAGTTTGATGAATCATTCTTGAAAAATGTTATTCACGCCATAGTAAATAGGCTCAGCATAAATGTCTGCCACACAAAGATACTTTAAGCATTTTTTTAAAAAGTATAAAATGCTGTTCCTTTTCAATTTGATCAGTTTTCTTTCTTTTTGAAAGAGTTTCATTTTTTTTCATAACAAGTCTGGGAATACTCAAGTGATCCCAGGATCCTAATGTTAAGTGACTGAATTGGAAGCATTCCTTTTGTGCAAGCATCTTGAACACAGTAAATAATAACTCTTAAAGTATTATAAGTAAAGAATTCAAACTGTCTTGAGTTATAGTGAAGGCCATTGTTCAACAAAGATGCAGTAAGAAACAAAAGCTGATAAAATCTCTAGATTCTTGTTATACTGTGTAACATGGTTTTTTGAAAGCTATTAGGTTATATGCTCTGCTGGTATAAATCATCAGACCATCACTACCATTAATGGAACCAGGTTGATTTGCCTTATCTGAGAATCTGATACCTGGTTAAAGTATTTTAAAAAATGAATACCAAAACAAACAAACAAAGAAACAAGACAAATCACAATAGCAAGAATCACTTTATCCAATACTGCTACCTAACTTTCACTGGAGGTGTATTTTAAAATTTCAAATCTCGTGTTAACTCATTATCTCACCAGTGTGGCATTATGCCCACAAGACCAGCAGACCTTAACAGATCCATAGGAGACAAGGATGGTTAGGAAAGAAAGAATTAACAAGACAAATGAAAAAAAAGAACAATGAAAATAAAGTAATAGGCAAATAAATAAAACTACATCAAGGATGCAGGCCAAAACAGCAAAAAATCTTTTACGTGATATTTCACTTGATTCAAAAATATTTCTCTTTTTTTTTTTTTTTTTTTTTGCTTGTGTGTGTCTGCTGTTTCTTTGTCCCAGTAAATCTTACTGTAGCTCTCTGAAATGGATACATGAGATATTACTCTGTCATTGCCAGGCAAAGCTGCCTCCATTTTAAAAAGTTTAAAAAAAAGAAGAAGAAGGAAGACAACACCTTTCAAGATGGTTGCATGAGATGTCTGCATCACATGTTGACAATTCAGGTTTAAGCTTAAATTTAGAAATAAATATTCTTTGTGTCTACTCATTTCCTGTACTACTGCAGTCATTATTTCCTGGCCACTGCTGGTCATGGCCATTGCTCTTACAACCATTCACCATCTGCACAGTATATTATTTTCCTTGAACCAGGATATAAGATACTTATAACAATATCATTTTAGAACATTGTAGAACAATTGCAATCATAGAGAGGGACTGGTAAAACAATCTTATCTAAAATTTGATCTACTGATGTCTTCTGCTTTTTCTGTACATGCTGAAAAATCATTCCACATTTTAAAAATCCCTTTACTTTTAAAGAGTACGTAAAAAAATTATCATCATCAATACATGGTTCATATTGTATCAGTGCACTCATCTTCCATTTTACCTGACAATGTCTTCTCCCCAAGTATTCCATAAATCCTAATGGGCTGAGATTCTGCCTCTGAGTGCATTTGTTTATGAACTTACAACAACAGTGTTCAGGAACTGAGAAGGCCTTTGAAAGCTGCCGTGTTAAGATTAGCAATATGAAAGGCAGCATCTTCATCACTCTATTCACACTGAAAGTACAGAGTGGAAAAAAGCAGTTTTGTTTGCTAGACCAACACACTGTGCTTGGGAAACTTCTACATACAGAGTGTAGAGCAGAGGTACTCACTCTGTATACGTGCTCTCTCACAGGTAGGGGGAAAAAGTGCCTTATGCGTTACCATACAGAAAGGGGAGATTGCTATAGCAACAGGTGGTACTTGAAAAGAAAATTATTGGTAGTAGTGAGCATGATTATAGGAGGTTGTTTCTTTCCTTCCATTCCTCATTTCTTCTAGAGAATATATAATTTTAATGTGAATACATATATATAATGTGTATATATATATATATAATAGAAATGTAACTATGAAAATATTTTGCCCATCTTAATGGGCATTGTAGATGAAAGCAATACTAGTATGCATGGACACTTCTGTCTGAGAGTAGTTCACTGTAGTTTACTTAAAGCACACTTTCACTCATTTAACTTCAGGTACTACTTGTAGCTGATTTAGTAATACTGTCACAAAACACTGTGTAGATACTCTTAGTATGAATAAGCCTATGTCACTTAACCAAACTGCCAGCTAAACCAGTCTACCTAGACTTTTTTTTTCAACAGCTGAGCTGAACTGAATTCAGTATACAATAAATAAGTAAATAAATAAATTTAAAAGAATAATTAATAACACTGAGCTGAAACAAAAGGAAAAGAGTCTACACACAGGTTTGCACCAGAACAAGTCTGTCAGAAAAAGCCTAATAATTGTGCAGCACCATTAATGGAACTGATACCAAAATAGAGCCCCTAAGCAAAATCTTAAAGATTGGTGCCTAAGGGAAGCAACTGCATAGACTCTACAGCAGTGGTAGGAATAAATTATCTTAGTTGTAGAGTAAGTTAAGTAGGATCAGAGCAAAGGTTAAAAATCCTAAAGTAAGTTGGCTATTCCTTGATTCAAAAGTGTGTCTCATGCAATTATAAACTTTTTCTATTCCCCTAGGCAGCTGGGATTTTCCCAGGATACCCATTCAAGTGCATGTTCAATCAGTACATATTCAGGAATTCACCTCTTGTCTATACAAAGTTTCAAGGGGGTCAAGGAGAATTTTGGCATTGCCTCCAGTGAGGCCAAGCATTTCACCCACAAATCTTGTGGCTGAAGTGAGGTCATTCTATTAAAACTATGTGAAATATAAACAGCACAAATCCTGGACATACTTAATAAAATGAACTAGATATCTCTCCCATATAACATTTTGTTTAGTTTAATTAACAACTTTAAATATAACAATAAAAACCAGCTGACAGTCCTGTTTTTCTGTAGCAGAGATTTTAAGGGATGAACTGCGATAGTCCTTTCCTGTGATAGTCACTTCCCTGAGACTGTATGCATATAGAAATGTATTTTACATATGTTTAAAATGGGATCTGTTCACTTTGTTTCCAAACTCAAATGTAGTACTTTACATATAATTTCTGTCTCTATGAAAGCCTGCAAAATCACTCTGTAATCATAAGGTTCCACAAACCACCCACTCTATAACCTGGGGGCTAAGGGAGCATGAGGCTGAAAGGAAAAAGAAAGAGCACTTTCCTCATCTTGTGGAAAGATGATGTTATAGTGATTATCCTTGGAGGAAACTGTTTTGGGGACTGCTTTCTTCACGATGTATGTATCCGAAAGTGAGATACACTATCTTAATTTATTCTTGAAAAATCAATAAATGCTGTGTTGCACAAAAGCTTACAAGTCAATGAAAGATACATACAAGAAAAATAACTTCTTTTTACTGACTTCTGTCAGTAGCTACTTAAAAATAATTTTGAAAAAAGAAAAGATGAAACTGCCCAAATCAAACAGATCAGAATACAGGTTCAGCTTCAGTATAAAATTGACATGGAAATTAGCAATGTAATTTTAAGTAGCTACTCCACACTGGAACAAGAGCCTTTATCATCTTATCTTTGCAAAATTCTAACAAGATCCATTGTCAACTGCATTAATCTTTTGACAAAAATTGAACTATGATACTTCTATGCATTTGAGTTAATATTTGGGAGTAAGATTGTGTCATTGTCATTCATGAGGTCTGTCTGTAAGCTCTCTTGAGAAAAGAGATTTGCTTCTTCCTGGACAGCAAATAAATCAGAACATTTCTGGGCACCATGTGCTGCGAAAGGATATGTCTATGGTAGATAGTTCCCTTAATGTCTAAAAGAGGGGAGCAGCTTGGAAATGGGCCTGGAACTTTTTGACTTTTGAAATGGGCTGGGGAATAGAATACTTTTTGGCACATGCCTAACTCACACTAGGGAAAGTCTTAACGCTTCACTAGTGTGGGCAATTGTAATAGATTGTCCAAGAACTTTTCCACCTACTATCTGATTTACTAGTACAGAGAGGCAGCCAGGGACACTATTTCCCACTTTCAGACTGTGCTGTGATCGTATGTGTGCTGCTGAGTAAGGCTCAGGCAGTACTGATGCAAAGTTCACTTTTTATACCATTACATTTCCCTATCCCCCATGCATGTTTCAGAATACCTTAGTCATTTTCTTCCACTCAAGACAAACATGCTTGAGGAAAGCATGCCCCCACTCCTACCTCCACATCTCCCTCTCAGAACTGCACTGGTACATAACTTTCAGACGTAGCTGCATTATGGGATTCTCATATGCTGGTTTCAAATTATAAACATGAAGCTTCTCCATCTAAAAAAAGTTACTAAGGAATAAAAACTTGTACACCACAAACAACTGCATAATCTCCCAAAGTTTCCTGTTTCCATCTGCAGAGCACAAGAGGTACAAAACAATAAAACTACTGGTAAAAAACACATTGCATTCAGTGAGTTCTCATTCTACAGTACAATACAAACCAGCTGCAGTTAAGCATGTACCCAAAGTGCATTCTTGGTCCCTTAACTGCTTCACATAGTGTCAAATAGGTCAGAAATAATAATAGTAATAGTAATAGTAATAATAATAATAATAATAATACAAAGAAGAAGAAAAACCTAACTCTATTGTCTCCATAAATACAATTAAGCAAGACATATGAAAAAAATGAAATAAAGCAATAAATAAATAAATAAATAAATAAATAGATGCAATTTAAAAAATCATTTTTTTTCCTTCTCTTTGCAAGACAAATGAAAGGGAAAAATAATTTTGTTTATTTTGTACATTCAACATTGTTTGTAGTACCTCAACTTTTATGTCTCTTTTAAAGTAACAAATAATGATATGCTTTAAGATTAGTAACTGACAAAAACTGTGCTATACTAGAAGCTGACCTTCAGAGTCATCCTTGGCCAAAATAAAATTGGGGCAGGGAGGGGGTAAGAATAGTTAAAACAAATAAAAAGTCAACAGCATACTTTGATTCAGGCTGACATATCTTGTGTTGAGGCTCAGATTCTCGAAGTTAAACTTCTACCCACAATACTGATTTGTATCCGGTGCCTTCTCTTGTAACATATCTGAAGTGCACCCAAGGCTTTTGTCATTATGCAGTAGGTTTGGAGGAAGGCAGAGCTACAATGATTACACAATTCCTTCCTTTTTTCAAACATCTCTCTTGGCAAGTTTGTTTTAAAATGTAACTTCAGCTCCAAAGTATTCAAATATCCATAAATAATCCTGTACATTAGTCAACTGCACTGTCAAAGCTTCTGATTGCTGACAAAGTCTACTGAAATGGGAACCATTTTTGCCTAAAAATGTGAACATTTTAGCCATAAACTTCTCTAACTAGTACTCAATTTCAGCTGGGGGGAGGGGGGGGGGGGGGGGGGGGGGAGGAAGTTTTCCCAAAGAAACTTGGATTATGTAGTATCCAAAAAAGCCCACTACCTCTTCCAAGGTGAAAACTACCAAACCCTCACCCTGTTTCAAGTGAAATCCCTGTTACCCATACCTTAAGTAGGAGTATCTGCTTTCTTGACAATGCCTATGACAGAGGAACAGGAATTAGTAATTAGTAATAACACCTTCATTTCTGTTATCTGAAGCACCCATAAATTAAAATTAAGAGGACACATGAAGTATTTTCTAGCCATAAGAATCATACTAAAGAAATGAAAATAGGATGCTATCTGGAACTGTGGATTTCAACGTCACATGAATGGAAAAACATTTTATATCTCTCCACAATGCAGGACAAGTGCAGCTAGGTAATCATTTTTCCACCTTGACTTCAAGTTTAAGAAGCAGAAGGGTAATGAGAAAAGCATGCCGCACCCTCCTCTTTCACCTTTTGTCCCTGTAAGTGGCAGTAAACCCTTATGCATTAAGGTGAGAAAAGGTCAAGGGGAGGGACAGGGACCAAGAGGAAGAAATACCATGAGAAAGAATTAAGACTTACACACAGAGGGTCTCCTTGCTATTTTTGGATACAAGAAATGCTATGTATGTGCATATAGTTTTCATTTCTGTCATTATTTCAATAACACATCATTTTTTATTTCTAATATTACTGTTTAAAATCAGGTTGTACAAAATTACATCTTTATAACTTTTTAAAAATAATGTTTGCTGCTAATTTTTTCCACAGAAAAAGCAAAGGAACCAAGCGGAGTACTTCCATTAGTAAGGATCTGGTGTGCTTTTTCACCGCTTAGACTACACATGACCCTAACTTGCAATTAATGTATTTAAAATGAGTCAATACGCTGCTGCCATTTTCAGTAAGAAATCTATTCAAATCCTATTCGTACAGACATTACTCAATCAAGCATGCTCTCATATTCAGCCAATTTCTTACTGGGTCTACGCTCCAGTGACTGATTGAGAAATTAATCTCAGCAAATGAGATCATTATTACTCCCTGTACCTGCACCCATCTAGGAACATCTGAGACAAGACAGACTGTCCAATTACATCTTCCTTAACAGTCAATTCCTAAAACTAATTGAATGTTCCACTGCAGTACAGAGATGCATTTTATTATCTCCCTGCCTTTTAAGAAAAAGCCTTAAAATTTCACTCAACACAAAACTGAATTACTTTGTATTTTTCCAAAGCGATAATTATATTAGGTAATGTGCATGACAGAAAAGAAAAAGAAAAAGAAAAAGAAAAAGAAAAAGAAAAAGAAAA
>NW_024962262.1:28102179-28125766 GCF_019238085.1 Lagopus leucura
AGAAAAGAAAAGAAAAGAAAAGAAAAGAAAAGAAAAAGAAAAGAAAAGAAAAGAAAAGAAAAGAAAAGAAAAGAAAAGAAAAGAAAAGAAAAGAAAAGAAAAGAAAAGAAAAGAAAAGAAAAGAAAAAGAATTATAGATGGTGCTGAAAGTAAATGATCAGTACTTTGCTACTGTCAAATAACTTCCACTTCAGAAGAGTTGATGGTTTGGTAAGAAAGTATAACAGACCTCTGGAATTAATCTTTCTGACCACATAACTACTGTACTTCTTCATTAGAAGAATTTTGGCTTTTGAAGACTGATTTGGTAAGTCATTTAAATATGTAAATACTCACCTGAATATTATCTCAAATCCTTGAAGAACACGTTTTATTTCCATCTAAAGTGCTATACCTTTTTATTTTCCACTTGAATCAAAGTTTCTTTTTCCTTTTTACTGCTATGATCACTATCTCAAAAAAGAAATTATAATCTAGCCTCAAACCATTAAAGAGCAAAATAAAAAACTTGCTTGAGGATATTAATAAAGACATTCCTAAGTTACTGTACAAGCTAATGTAATGTATTTATTTGTAGCTCACAGCTCACACCATTTGGAAAAATAATTAGCAAAAAGCTATTTGTTTCTATTCTTACTATAGTCAACCATCAGTCCTATCCTACGAATCTCTGAGGAAACACTACAGTGGCATCAGAATTCATAAGAAATTCACAGATCAAAACACTAAAGCAGCAACACAACAAATGAAGCAGTAAGAAGGGTTTTCCCCCTCTCTCCTGGCTTGAACGGTTCCCTAAAATCAAAGTTTTATATGGTACATATCTGGCATGATTTTTGTTGTTATTCTCAAAACCTGTGTACGGAAAATTTTCCTTTCATAGACTTAGACTTTCCTATCTCAAAGGAAAAAGTAGGCATGCTTTAATAACATCATCTCAATCCACTTGAAAAGCCTTCTTAATTCTTACTAAAACAATCTAAACTATTTAAGGAAACATTTTGGTTTTATTTAGAACAGTAAACCTTATGTAACGAAGTGCAAAACTGGTATGTTAACTGATGTACACAAGCCAATTTTTAAGAGTCTACTGCAAACATGCTGATTTATACTAACAGAAGCCTGAACCCCAGCATACCGGTAGGCCAGCATGCACTACAGAATGCCATCCTCTGCATACATCCTCGCTCCTAGGCAACATACCATACAACTCAATTCATTTTAGCGTGTTTACCTGTGGAAGGGGATCCAATAGTTATCCCCACTAGAAGTCAAATGGAATGTGATAACTAGCATTCAATGTCAATGCCAGCTTTGAATTTCACCATCAACAGGAAGATGGTTTTCCCTTTGCCTGTGAACATGTCTACCTGGTTAAAACACTCCTTAAAACATAAAGGAAACCCTGCAATTGCAGTATTGTCCTATATCTAACAGGACTTCCAGTTGCACTTCTCTTGTCTACTACACTGCTCAGCCATGATACAGTTTGACAGTTTTCCTTCAGCTTTCCTTAAACTTGGAGAGAAACACTAAGAAAATAGGGCTCACCTTCAGTATTGTCAAGTTCATTAATACAATGAAAAGATTGGATTTACGAAGCTGTAAACAACAGTGTTGTTCTGGTTTCCAAAATACAGTTTTAAGGTCAAAGATTCCCCCAGTGACTGGAATATTTGATTATTCCCAGGTTTGTTTTCAATCATGGTATGGTTGCAAGACTAACCAAGGACAGTTAGATATAACTGTCTTAGTCGAGTTAGAATAGAGAGGTTCCCAATCTTTTTGGTATTTAAGAACAAAATTCCTAAAGATTTTAATAAATTTAAAATATGTTTATCAGCAGCCAAATGTCTCACATATGCCCCAACATTTAGTCACGACATATTGATGTGCTTTAAAAACTGACAAATGACTCCATATAACATAAGCTACCTTCTTCCTGACAAATTCCATTCAGTGAGTTCTGCTCCTCTTTGTATACTGAAATATCCAAGAAGTTTGTGCAGAGAGAAAAGAAAACTAGCTTGTATTTTTCACCAGAGGAAAAAAAACGGGGGAGGGGAAGGGAGGGGAAGGGAGAGAGAGAGAAAGAGAGAGAGAGAACAAGGCCCATGTATCAGCTATTTTTGTTTTGCAAACTAGTCAGGACTTGCACATTTTAATTTCAGTTGATGACTGATAAGTGATACACACAAACACAGTGTAAGATTTTTGAGTACTGCAGACCTATGAAAATTAGATCAAGCATCTGATTGTAGATTAAAAATTAGGGGGGGGGGGGAAGATGTAACATTAACTGTGCTCTGGTTTTCAGCTTTTAGTGAGCTCTTAATTTATTAGTTATAACTTGTTTTTGTTGGAGGGGGTTCAGAAAAGGCTGTGAGATTTTTGTAAGTGTCAGCTTAAGAATACTTACAACTATTTCTTAAATGCCAGCTTAATAAATGTATAAATAAAATTCAACATTAAGACCTCTGAACTTGGAGAGACGTGCTCAGAACAGGAAATGATAGTTTGTTAATAAAGAAAGGTAAATCATTCTCTAGACTTCCGGTGGGAAACTTGGCAGCGAAAGCATTTTGACCTCAGTGGAAGGTAACTGCCACAAATGACAAATCTAGCAACTTTCTTCATACAAGTGAGGCAAATGTTTGACACAAGGCTGGACTGCGTTCACATCTATCATTCCCTGTGGCATATTCTTCTGCTTTTAGCAAATAATCCCGCAAGCTTTTTGCACTGACGGTATCAATCTTCCCCTTTTTTCCCCCTCTTTGAGTAAAGCTGTGCAAACCTAACATTTTTTTGTGAATGATTACTTATTTCCGATCTGAAGCACAAACGCTCATCACTTACAGAATAGGTCAATCTTTCAGTGCCCATTATTGCTAGTCTGGAATAAATCAATGCATTTTCCTATGTTCATTTTCCTTCTCAGATGCAGGACCAGCATATGTGACATTTGTGTAAAAGAAGTTAAAATCCTGCATTACATTCAGGTGAAGCATTAAACAAAGAAGCAAAATTATGTTTAAAAGTCTTATTCTGATTTTCCAGATGGTCAGATTAGACTCACCGTAGCTATATTACTTCAAAGGCTGCAATTTAAAGTACTGATTTTCCCAACTCAAAACAATAAATAGGGGAAAAAAATGACAAGTAGCCCAGTTTAATTTCAAACGTTAATATATTTTCTATTTTATAGTGAACATATGCATCGTTCACCCCTTATTTGCAGCAACTATGACGTCCTCATAAAAAGGGGTGACACTTGTAAGATGCCTCTTAAAATAAATATTTCTTTTTATAAAATAATAAAACTTCAAATAAATATTCTTTACACTAAACAATATGTTGAAAAAATTAGAAAATAAAGGCTGAATTTTACTGTAACTGTACAATATACATGAAGTCCAATAGGAAATCAGAGTCTTGTAATAGAAGGTTTCTGTAAGACAAAATACAATCTAAAAACATACTGATTGATTCACATTCTTCCGAATGTACAACATATTAGTATAATATTTTGTGACTGTGCCATGTTTTATGACACCACTTATTTTTCACAGTTGAAAATATTATTGTATATACAAAAATATAGCACATTATCTCTGGCAGAAAACAATGAAAAAAGAGAGTCATTTGCTAATTTACAAATTTTGCAAGTACTATTCACAAACCGCGGAGTTGCCTAGGAGTGTCTGTGTTGCTTTAGCTTATGCAATATGTGGGTCACGATGTACTGCATTGCCTTTTTTATTCTGCATCCCACTAGTTGGATTCTAACAAGCCTATCAATTAAGATGGCACACAGAGAAGAGTGTGTCACTGCAAACAGCTAAATGTACCCCCAACCCTTCTACTACAGTGCCAAGACCATAGCTGCTTAGTTGGTTGCATGTATGTTAAGATAATCCTTATTACTCGATTATTTCCGGTAAGTGATGCTATGTTGGCTTTTCAAAGTTCCTGGGGGGGACACTGGGAACTTTGCAGCAAACTGTGTTGGAGTGTTTACAGCGGCACCCAGGCCGATTGACCCGGTCGTAACAGCCCTGACACAACTTAAGGCAACCCTTGGCTGGCAGGTAACACCACAAGCAAGGCAGGAAGAGGGACACCACACCCATGGCTGACCATCTAGTGCAGCAGTGCGACTGACTGCAAGAGCAGGGGTTGTCAGCACAGTTGTCCTCGTCATCATTGGAGCAGTGATAGAAGAGGCCCTTCACGCAGCACACGCAAGTCCCGTAATCAACCACGTTCTGGGCTGAGCAAAGACACTGTTTGTCACAAATCCAACACGATGGGAGGGTCCTTGGATACGTGCACTCCTTGCACTTGCACTTCCCACAGTCCTCGCATCTGTAGCTGTGTGCTCCCAAGTCTTCTTTGCCCAGTGGCTTCAACTCGCTCGACTTGAGCTCAGACTTGGGCTGCATGCAGACTATCCCGTCAGCAACTGGCCCTGAAGATGATCCTAGAAGTCTGTGTTCAGAGGAATTACTGCTCGTACTTGTCCTTGTACTGCTCCGCGAGCCCGTGCTGACTGTGCTGATGGAGCGGGACAGAGGTGCCCGAGGAGAAGCGTGCGTTTGCGTGTGCTGAACCCGGCTAAAATGGCGATGCTCAGGGAGACCATGGGGCCTCTCATTTTTGGGTTGGCTCACTGGACGAGGAGCAGACTTGATCCCTGGCCGCGGAGCCACCGTCGGTCCCTCTGTGTACTCATTTGTGTTGCGGATCGCTCTGATCTGATCCAGGGACAGGATGTGGACTTGCTGCGTCAGGACATCCCGCAGGTCGGGCTCTCCATGTGGCCTCCCACTGTCACGCCGAGCCTGTAGCAAGGCCTGCGACCCGCTGCCATGCTGAGCTCTCATCTCCATCGCTGCCCGGAAGCGTGCTCACCCCAGCAGGCTTAGAACACATCTGAAATCCTGGAGCAACAAAGAGAGGATTCACTAATTGCAACACATCTCATGCTCTCCAGCAGCCTGTGGGATTTCACAGCACTGCACACATTCAAGTAATGCATCAGCCATTAAATAAGGATTCACAGCTCGGGGAAGCGCAGTGCTGGTCAGCTAAGTACGCTCTACTTGGCCTCCCCCTACAACTCCTGGGGAGAGCTTAAAGAGACTCTGTTCTAGGTCCATGCATTTCAACCTGTGGCTCTAGAAAGCCCAAGGATGATGCCTGGTAACTAACATGTCCCTGGCCATCCTCCTGCCAGACCATGGCCTCTAATCTGACCAAGTTCCAGCCCCTTTAAGTAACTCTTCTTTTCACGCTATACTACTGAAAAACTTATTTTACATTAAATAAGAAAGAGTCTGCAAGCATTTAGCAAGTGTAATGTGACCTGTTGATGACAGACATATAATTCTCCAATTTTGTTTAAAACTGGATAATATTTTCGTAGGCCAGTCTCTTTACACATTAAACTTTACATGATGTAAATAGGAAATTTTAGTTTAATACCAGTGGTCCCAAGAAAAACACTAAATAGCAATAAAATGTTTGAGGTTAGACATTAAATGAGTTAGTGCTACCAAAAACTTCAGCAGCACAAGTAAAAATATCTTTCTCCAATATTTTAGTGTGTGTCATATTTGTACGCCACTGCTATTGTTATTTTAAGGCTCAATACTACAAAAAGCAATGCTACCAGTTTTGTTATTTATAAAATGTGTAAAAAATTCCAGAAACTAAACCTCAAATATTACTTAGAGTGGCTTCTGGTAGAGAGGCGTGAATAATGCCATCAGATAACATCAGCACCCAAGGAGGTTACTTGGTTGCTAACATAGCTTTAAAGGATGAATAACTACAAAGTTGAAAGGCAAACTTCAGAATTTAAATGGGAAGTCAGGAAAAGACCCAAAAGATGGGGCCTTACACATAACTTGCTACCACGTTAAAATATGCACAAGTTTCAAGCGCCGACCTCTGAATCACTCAGTATTTGTTTTGCCTTTATCATATTTTAAAGCAGTTCCTAAATCCAATTACCTACACAAAAATCCAGAACAATATTTTACAATTAAAACCCAAGCAGGAACCAAGCTCCTTACAAGGACCACACAATGTCTTCAATTATACCTAGAGAGAGCACCATAGTGTTACTCTGTACACATCAGTTACCAACAAGAATACTATACCACAGTATAATAAAATATAGCCAAACACTTTAACAATGAACATCTCCAGACACTGTCTTCCTTCTAACAGCAGCAGAAAGCATTTAACCTTTTAACTCCTGGTGCCCTCCCCTCAAGTGCTTTTTCCTCCCAAAAAAATCTAGGCTTTAAGAGAGACTATTTTAAACATTGCCAACTCCTAGTTTTGCATGCAGTGTATCATGGTGCTCCCCCAAAAGTCTTAAAAGCTTATCTTGAAGCAGCATTACTTATGTTTTCTTCAAATTCAAGCCTTTGCTGTACAGAAAGTTTCAGAAAGTAGGCATTCCCTCGTCTGATTAAAATAAAATAAAATACTCTTCCCATCCCCGAGAGGAACTGCTAACCCTATATCCAGGCATCCAGACCGGAGCCCACAGACCCTCAGCCAACTCCTGCAGAAGTGACAGCCCCGAGCAGAAGCCAGACTGCCCCCGACCTGCAGAGCGCAGGGGACGAGCGCGGTGCAGGAGCCCCTCGGACGCCGGACGTCCCCCGGCGCGGCTGCATCCGGGCGCGCAGTGGGAGCGCAGCAGGTGGGACGCGGAGCCCCGAGGCTGCAGGCGGCGGCCCCGTGAGTGCAGACAACCTGGAGATTAACAGGAGACATCCCCGGCCCGGGAGGTGGGAGGGGGCGGCCGCAGTCGCCTTATCAGGAAAGTCAAACCCATGTTTCCTTTTAACTCTTCCCCCTTGCCCTCCCCCGGGAGATGCTCAGGAAGCATTTCCCTGCTGGGCAATGCGCGGCGCCCCGCAGACTCTTGGAGACAGCACCTCCGGGACAGCCGGGCAGAAAGCAGATTGCCACCCCCTTCCCCCTCCCCGCCTTGCTCTGAGCACTCTTTCAGTCGCCGAAGAAACGAACTGTCCGAACTTGAGCCTCCCGCCCCTGCCCAGGAGGCACTGTCAGCCCGATACGGGCCATGTTTCCTTATTCCCCCTGACAGACCCTAACGGGACAAGACGTAAGCCTCCAGCACCTTTATTTGCAACCATGCCCGAAAGCTCTGAGGGAAAGCTCTCCCTGTTACCCAGCACCCTTCCAGCTCTTAGCCTTTCTGTGTGTGCATGTGGGCGATAACACCGTTCCCGACTTACAGAAACCAAAGTCCACTCTCGAACAGCTCAAGTACCACGAGCGCTGCCTACTCCTGGCTGGGATTGGCAGAAGGGCGAGCGGGGGGGGCGGTTTTCGTCTTCGCATGTCTGGGGAAGTGGCAAACTCAAGGGGCTTCTGCGTGCTGCGTGTGGAAAATCCCCGCATCGCAGAGGGGGCCTCGGGCGAAGCGGTCCCTGCCCGGGAGTTACTGCGTCGTGTTCGGAGCCGCGCAGCACACCACCCCCACCGCCCCGCACACACCCCCGCCACCCTCCCTGCTTTCACAGGGCTTTGAAACCCGCATTAAGGACAGAGTGTGCCATCAGACTCTGGATTAGGGCAAAAGGGACTTCACATCAGGGTGGGGCAAGCTGACAAGCTGACACACAAGTAACTTGCTGAGAACACCAGCAGATAAATATATATATTGGAGTTGAAGGGGGGGGGGGGGGGGGGGGGGGGGGGGGGGGGAAGGGGGGTTTACACAGTAAACCCACACAAAAAAAAGAAAAAGTCTTTCTTCCCCTCCACACACGAACTCTGCAAAGTAGAACCTGGGGAAGAAATTTCCCCGTCTCATGGATCGAATTAAGTTTCACCGCGCGAGAAATACGCACGCACCCGCAGCCGCACAGATGTATTTACACACCAGCCGTGCACTCACTTCCGAATGGCACGGATCTCCCGACGCCACCACACACGGGCGTCAATCACGGCGCTCCCCCGGGCCCGGGGCACCGGCGGCCCCGCAGCGCCCTCCCTGCGCCTCCCCCGGGGCAGCACCGCCCGTGCCCGGCTCCCCACAGCCGGGAGAACGCGGCCCCCGCCTCCCCGCAGCCCCCCGGGCACGCGTGCGCGCCCGCGCAGCCTTCCGCCCCCGCGCAGCCTCGCGCCCCCCGGAGCAGCGCGACGGGGCGCAAATATAGCGCAGCCCTCAAAACCCTCCCCGGAGAGAAAGCGCTTCGAAATTCCACCTCCGGCTCTTCTCTGGGAAAGGAAGGAGAGGGGAAGGGGAGAGAGGGAGAACCTGTGCGAGAGGAAAAGGAATCGGCCTCAAACATTTCCACGAGTTTTCTTGGAGCAGCGCGGGGGGGCTAGGGGGGTTACTGAAAAGCTTGTTTTGCAAAGAAGGAAAAGGCTCTCACCGTGATCGCGGCGCTGCACCAAACCCCTCTCTCTGTTGTATTTTCTTCTTCCTGCGGTTTGCAAATAAATCCAGCCCTAAAGCAAAAAAAAAAAAGTTCTTTTCCAAACTCTGCTTTCGTCCAACTTGCAAATGAGAATCAGAACGATCAGCGTGCAAAAAGTCCGGAGCAAAGTCAGTCCCTCTGCCCAGATCGACTGTAAGAACGTGTGTGCGCCTATGTGCTATAGTAATAATCAGAACACCTCTCCGGATCTGGGTGGGTTTTCTGTGCTCCTCCAAAGAACTCACTCACACACACTTTCCTTTTTCTCCCTCAATGAACAGGAGGCCGAACCGCCAGCACCGAGTCACTTTTTTTTTTTTCTTTTTTTTTTTCTTTTTTTTTTCTGCCGTTGCAAAGGATCGAGAGGAAGGGGAAAGCCACAGAAAACAAAATCAAGTGGATCTAAAATCCGATGGCAAAGCTTTCTTCCAGCGAGCTCCTCCGAGGAAGCAGCAGCAGCAGCCGGGCAGGGGGGCCGCGCTGCCGAACGCCGCTCGCCGCACGCTCCTCTCCCTCTCTCCCTCGGCTTTCTCGCTCCCTCTGCGAGCGTGTGTGTGTGTGTGTGTGTGTGCGTGTATGTGTGTGTGTGTTGCAGGCGGCTCTGCGGTTTGCGAGCGGGGGGGGGGGTGTTTGGGGAGCGCAGCGGATTTGTGGTGGTGGTTGTTGTTGTGTGTTTGGAGGAGGTGGAGGAGGAGGAGGAGGAAGGTTTGAGATCTGAGCTGGAGGGGCTCGGCGTTTTTCTGCTTGCTCTCTCTCTCCCTCTCTTTTTCTTTCCGGAGGAGGTAGGGTGATCTCTCTGCAAAAGCAGCAGTAAATGGCGTCATGTGGATCTGAGGAGGAACAGAGCAGTTGTTGTCCCAGAGGATATATCGCATCCGGTCCCAGCTCATTGGCTCTGCGGGGCTACATTCACTGGCGCTCCCAGCGCCCTGCCAGCACTCTGAGCTGCGGGAGGCATTCAAAAGGGCACTGCTGCCGCCGCTTCCACCACAACCGCGGCCCCGCTGCCAGCCTCGGCCCCGCTCCCGTCGGGCCCCGGTGCCGCGCGGAGCCCCGCGCCCCTCTCCGGGCCCGGCCGCAGCCTGTTCTCACAGGAGGCAGCTCCGTGCGCGGCCACACGGCGCTCGGGGCTGCTTTTGTGCTCGCGTGTTTATCCAGGGGCCGGCAGCGATCGGACTGCAGGGCGGCCGAGGGGAGCTACTTTCCCCGGGGGGAGCGGGAGATCCATTCCCAGGTGCTTCCCCTCCCCCAGCCGTGTTTTCTTTTTTCCTTTTTTTTTTTTTTTTTTTTTTTTTAAATCCCCTCTATGGAATAAAAGTTTAAAACTCTGCTCCCTACCCCCCCAACCGGCAGCAGGAAGGGCCGCTTATTGCCCGCGGCATTGTGCCGCGGATTAACGCGAGGAGGCGGCACGGCGGCGCGGAGCGGGGCCCGCGGGCAGCGCGGGGCGGGCGGCGGCAGGGGCACAGCGGGGTCTCCCACAGCCCCCAGAGGACTGCTTCTTAGCGTCGTTAATTTGTAATTTCGGTCGCTTTTATGAAACTTCCGTTGTAATGGATTCTCACTTGTGTGCGGAACGCGGCCAACGGGCAGCTGACAGAAGTGGCTGTTTGTGTGCGGGGTTCCCTTGGAACGGCCGCAGCCGGTCCCCTCCGCACGGGCTACAGTACCGCGGGGCCCGGGCACTCCGCGCCGCCCGCGTGTGTCTTTAAGCGCGCACAGCGGCGTATCCACGTCGGCATGCACAGAGCGCTCGTACACCCCTATCACGTGTGGCCCTGCTTAAAATATACCCGGCGTGCCGAGCAGCGATGTGGCGCGTTATTTACACGGGCGGTTCTCGGGGCGAAAGCCCTGAGAACTCTTCCTAATGCTGCACTTCCTCTTCTCCACCTGCTGTCACCGCTGCTTGACTGAGGGGTCACTTAATAAAAATGGGGGTGGGGGACGTGGTGGAGAAGGCAATGTAGTACACCACCGGCCTTCAGGTTTTCAACATTTTCTAAGTCGATGTCATAGTAATATTGTGAAGCTGCGCGTTATTTCTCACAGTTTCTCTATGGGACGGCCACAGTTCAGCGCACCTTCCTTCGTGCGCCCTCCCGTCCCACCTCCTCACCCCGCAGTTCCCGAGCAGTGCCCCTCAGGCACCGCGGGGCCCCCGGGGCGGGAGGCGGCGGCGCTGCCGCTCCCCGCCAGAGGGAGCGCGGGGCACCGCGGGCAGAGCGCGGTGCGGGGCACAGAACCCCCTGCGGATCCACGGGGCCGCCAGCAGTGTGTGGGATTTGCTGAGGAAGGACCTGGGCATCCTCAGAGGTGTGCGCTACGTTCAGACTGCGCCGGGAAATCCATGGGATTTATCTGGGAGGGATGAGCACGGGTTAATGTAGGAAAAGACAAGAACAGTGTTGATTTAATTTCACCTTGAAACTTAGTAAAGGCAAGACTAGGTAGGGAACGCTGTGTACAAGCCTATGGATACGGGAAAGCCTGCTAGATTGTTTCACAGCATATAAACTGAGCACATAAATAGTGTGTAAATTGGAAAATCCACTATACCATGTTTTACAAGTTGGCAGTCAGTAGTGAAATCAGCAGTACAGGTGTGGACACATAATGCAGTGAGCTGTCCCACCGACAGATATGAAAGCAGTGGAGCTATTTTCTTTCACAGAACCACTCACATGTGCAAAATGAAGTATCAGTGTTATAGAAAAGCACTTTAGAAAAGCAAAAAATCATGTACGCAGCATCACAGCGCTGTTTAGTTTGAAAGAGAAGCACTAAATCTACAAAGATTTGTGCACAAACTTAGCATGCATAGAAGGAACCAAAACTAATCCACACATCTACAGCATTAAGCACACACATACATATATTCTCATACTGGGATCTCAAAGTTGAATTTTCAGACCTTTGATCTGATGATTCTTTGGGACCAACCTTCACAGGATTACATCTCTCTCTTTCTCTCTCATTGCACATTTCTTGTCAGGGACAGTGGTTCAATGCATGTGACTATGTTTCCCCTAGTGGCTTGCTCTAACCACTGCATGACTTAATTTGTTTTATTTTACTTTTAACCCTTGTTTGTGCAGATGAAGGTCTTGGATTCATTCTCAGCAGAGGAATATGCCTGTTGTACATACATGTATGCACAAACACACACATTTACATTAGAATAGTATCAATGTCACAGAAGCATAAAATAGAGTTGGAAGGAACCCTCAAAGACCATCTGGTCCAACTCCCCTGCAGTGAACGGGGACACCTACAGCTGCATCAGGTTGCTCAGAACCCCGTCCAGCCTGACCTTGGATGTCTCCTGGGACAGAGCATCCACCGCCTCTGGGCAACCTGTTCCAGTATATCACCTTTATCGTAAAACCTTTTTCCTTATATCCAGTCTATACACAAATTCAGAGACTTCCTGTGAAGGGTCAGGCAGAGGAAGGTCTGTGATGTGCGATCCATCTGAAATGGTTGAAACTTTTCTGCGATGCTCTGAAATTGTCTCTTAAGATTTGGGTTGAATTAATTTTCTGACCCCGGACCTGACAACAGGTTGTTATGTCCCTCCTTTTTGTAAAGTAAAAGGGAGCTCATTCACAGGGAATTGATTCCTGCAAGGGAATGAATGTGCAGTAAATCTGCTGACCTCCGGAACTCTTTGTGCATTATCTCATGAGCTAATGCACTGATAGAAGGATATTGATTCTGCACATCCTGAAAGGACTAAGTTTGGCTGCACACCACTTCTAATGCTCTGCATTTCCTTAGAAACTTAAACCTTTAATTGATTGCCTTTCCTGTTTGCAACTCTAAAAAAAGGTAATGTACTTAAGAGAGTTACATGATTTTTTTTTATTATTTTTTTTTTAAAGTAGCTTGTGATGAGCTGTGAAGTCTTTTGCCTGCTGATACTTCATTGAGAGATTCAGGGCAGACCAGGACACTTAGATGTGTCACACAGAGAAATAGAGAAGTCAAACTCACCTTACTATGAATAGCTGGACTTTTTTTTTTTTTTTTTTTTTTTTTAAGTTAAAAAAAGAATGTTTTTGTGATTCAAAACCACTGTTTTTGCTGTTGTGATTTTCAGTGTAACTTTTCCTAAAGAAATCCCAGGAACCCTTCAGAGTGAAAAATTAGTGAAGGCACCACGTCCACCATGCTCCTGGGAACCTATGCTGGTGGAACAGGGTACAGCGTGCAAACCAGAATAAATGCCACTCTAGTTTGGAATACGCCTGCTCTGCATCTACTGAAAGTTGGCCTCCTGCTGTCAGTGAAGCCAGATCTTTTGGGATTAAGTCATTCAGATCTGGCTAATGATTACCACCTTCCTTAAGTATCCTTAGAGGTGACATAGGCCTATGTGACTTCTCCCCATCTGATGGCTGCTCCTGTATAAGGAGGGACAGTTGCTTTTCTTGCTGAATACCAACTATACTTATGTAAACTTAAACGATAAACAAATCCCTTTCTTGATTCTTCTGAAATTGTACTGAAGAATATGTGCATTTAGTATTTATAATATAATGTAGAGCTTTTGCATGTAAATTGTTCTAATAAAGCTCGTGTGTTCTTTGATGTGCTGTTCAATGTTATTGGGTTATATTTGTAGCCTTGATAAAATCAGCACTGGTTTTTTGGAATTCAACTTTATAAACCTTTCCAGTTTATACAACTAATTTATAATTAGTTCTCTCTTTTCAAGGGCCTCGAGACCCAATTTTCAAAAGTGGGACAATTTGGTGTGGACAGGACTAAGTGCAGTTTATTTGCTAAACAGGATTTATGGAAAGCTTTTTATTATGTATTTGTTTGCCCTGAGATTTTCCTCCTAAAATTTTCAATTGCTTTGGCTGAAATCATGAGGATGGCAGCACAGGCAAGCCACGTCTGTCAGCATTTTAAATGCTGCACTCTCTAGCCTTATTTCACTTAGAGGCTAGATAATGCTGGGCTTGATGATACTAGAATTTTATGCAAAAACTAATTGCCTATTAAAATACTAGTAAGCAAGTACTAGTTTGGAAATTCCCAACATATTTTTCAACAAGATGCAGACGCTTGTGTGTTGACCTGGAATTAAAGTGACTTAGAAGGAACAGAACAGATCAATTATGCTTGTGTTCAGAGCACTGGAACAAGCTGTCCGGAGAGGCTGTGCAGTCTCCTTCTCTGGACATAATCAAAACCTACCTGGACGCTTTCCTGGGCAACCTATCATAGGGAACCTGCTTTTAGCAGTGGGATTGGATTTGATTTCCAGAGGTCCTTTCCAACCCCTACAATTCTGTGATTCAGTGTCAGCAGTTATGGGAAATCTGAGGATAAGCAGGTTTTCTGAAGAGATTATATCTCTGTTGTGGCACAGTTTGCAGCAGTTGTTTTCAAAAGTCTTCAGTTTGCAGACTTCTACATTTTGAAAGAAAAAAAAAATAAGGGAAGTGTAGTTTCTTTTAAAGAAAATTATAAGACCTCCCATTTAGAACTAGTCTGTAGGAATCCACAGATCACAGTTAGAAAACCACTGATGTAGAGATACCCAGACTAGCCCTAAACTGCAATGTAGTGGAAAGGTAAATGAATATCTTGTGTACTGCAAGCAGTGTAGCTGGAAAAGGGCAGGACACCCGCTTGTCTTCAAAGGGTGAGGTAGATGTCATGGATCTTCGTGCTGCTCCCAGAACATAAGCTACTTTTCTTCACTGGAGGCTGGATTTCACACAAAAATTGCTATCAGAGATTAACAACAGGTAGTAAAAAGCTTGCAAGCCAGCCAAGGAATATGTACAAGACTTGATAGATCTGCTGCAAACCAAAGGAAGGAAACTGAATAATTGTTAAAAATTGTATCGTTGTTCTGCTACATGCTGAGATGCTTTTTTTCCTCAGCTGAGAACTTCTCATGCTGATCAAGGTGATACACAAGAACACTGTGAAAGTGGAGGTGACATAATGCAGTATGGAACTATTTGCTAGAGATGAGGGAATTTTGCATCAAAAGGATGTAGAATGGGTTTTACAAAACTGCATAGGGATTGCATGGGCACGCAAAACTGGTGTTTAGCCCATCATTTACCTGAAAATCAGAAAACAACAACAAAAATACCCTCTCTTTACATTGTTGCATCAATTAAAAAAAAAAAAAAAGTAATGATTGTGGAATATCCTGATATCAGATCTGCATGGAACTGTCTTCAAATTCTCCTGGTTGTAATGGCAATATCAACAACCATAATTAAAATGCTAGGCATTCTATCACAGCTTTCCCCACAGATCTCAAAGTAATTTACAACAGATGTCACTAAGACCATTTTGTAGGTGAGAAAATCAAGGACTGAAGGAAAGAAAGAACTTACCTGATCCTTGAGGAGTCCCATCTCCTATTCCATAAACCCACCCTGTTCTTGCTGACTCACAGAGGGACCTGTGGCATTGTATCTCCTTCATTACTCCAGGATCTTTTTGCACAACCAAAATTTCAAGAACTGTGTCTAATAGAATTACAACATCTTTAAGGAGAATGGGAACTGTTAGATAATTATACTTATCTTACAAGAAGAGGACAAAATGTTTGATTATCTAAACAAGGTTATCTCTGCAGGAGCATCCACTCCCATTACTTGATTAAAGAGTTCCTCTGTACTTCCGTCTCTACATCTGGTGTAGTTACTCCTATCTTATTTGTGGTTTTGTAATCATCTGTTCCTGTATTTTAAGCAGGCCTATTACTTTCATGAGCTCCACAGAGGGAAAGGCAGAAGTTGGCTGAAAAAGTGAATCTTGAGTGGTTCCTTCACAGCTTCACAGCAGGCCACAGTGTGTATAGAAACCCAAGTGGAAGCTGCTCAGAGCAGTTCTGGGGATGGTGTCCTCATCAACAAAAGCTGAAGGAAACTTGGAAAATGGAAGCACATACATACACCATAAATACACCACATCTGACAAAGCAAAAAAAAAAAAAA
Source organism: Lagopus leucura (assembly GCF_019238085.1). NCBI lineage: Eukaryota > Metazoa > Chordata > Aves > Galliformes > Phasianidae > Lagopus > Lagopus leucura. Next base: position 28,117,631 of record NW_024962262.1, read on the forward strand.
AAAAAAAAAATCTGGAAAACCTTCTTCATTCTTCAGGTTACCTGGTGAAGACATATAACGAATTTAAAGACTTTTATTGATACTTGCTTGTGATTGAAATAAACATAGGTTATTTCACTTTCCGATGACTTAAGTTGTGTCAAAGCAGTTACATTTTTTAAAATACACACCATTCAATTTTTTCTCTTAGCTCTGCAGATTTCCTTTCTTCACAGGGACCTATGCTACAGTCCTATAAAATCTGCTGTAGTTCAGAATAGGCCTTCTTCCAAATCCCATGGAAGATAACTGAAATTGGTGTCAGGAGGGTTTATTAGGCTTTATATCAGGTAGTTTGACTTTTGAGTATCTTCACCAAGCCAGTGGATGTATGCATGGAGATAGACAGACAGTACACATGTACCCGGTGATTATACGTGTTGGGCCACAGCTGGGGTCAGCTTTGGTGCTTTCACGTTGTGTCAGAACCACAGCTTAAGCAGCAAAGGCACAACGTCCCCAAACCCCAAGTTTTTACAGTAAAAGAGTCGGGCAGTTTTGGCGTTCTCTGTGGTGAGGGGGCGGCGGGTGAAAGAACGCTTCCTTTCGCCCTGACCTCCTCTCTCTTAGAATTGCAGGGCTGGTTCTGAAGGCAAGTTAATGAAACACAACCTGGAATTTCCTCGGCTCCTTTCCTGCTCCCATCTGTGCCCGTCTCACCTTCCGAGAGCCGGATTTGTATTTGTATACATGCGATGTGCGATCCCATCTCATTGTTTGCCTTTTCACACAGGCACTTTCACCTACATCTCCCCCCCTCTCCTCCCTCCCTTCCTCTCATTTGGCAGCCAGTTGGGCTTCTTCCTGCCTTGAATACCGCACTCCCTGGTTATTCAAGCTCAGTCATTAGCACCTTATCCCCCTACTGAAATTATGAATGAAAAGCCTAGTTGTTCTTTACAAATAACTCGGGCTTCCTCAGTCACTCAAATTCAAATGGCACTGACTGCCAGACAAAGCGCCCGCGTGACGGACAGTGCTCTCAGCGAGTGATCAAGGCGCGCAGGAAGCTCAGCCAGGCACAATGTAGGTAGGCCCGGGCCTGGGCGTTCCCGGGCCGCGCCGCCGAGCACGGGGGGCCCCGCGGCGCTGCTGTTGCCGCTGTTACCGCTGCCGCTGCCGCTGCTGCCGCCGCCCCCTCACCTTGGCGGCTCCCCGCTGGGCGCGAGCCGGCCCAGAATGGCGGGGGGGTGGCGGCCCCGCTCCGCGCAGTCCCCCCCGCCGCCGGCGCGCATTGTCCCCGGCCCCTTTTCACGGCGGGGGAAAAGGTAATTGACAGCCCCATTGTCCGGCTCGGCCCCCCGCGGCTTTAAAATACTCCCAGGCCCCAGTCACACGTTGTCAATGAGAGCTGTCGGAGGTGACGAGAGAAGAAGGGTTGTTCAGGAAACAGTTTGAGCCCTTCAAGTGGATAGGCCTCAGTGACTTCTCCGGCACGCCGGCTGCCACAGGCAACCCCTTCAGAAATAGCCTTAAAGCAATAAATCAAACGTGTTTCCTGGACCATACAAGGAACAGCTGGCTATTTTTCCTCCGCCCTCCTCCCCTCCTTTTTTTTTTTTTTTTTTTTTTTTTAAGCCTAAAAATTACTGAAGCACAGGAAACCGAGCATGACAAAGTTTGGGGTTAGCACTGCAATCTTTGTGTTTCGACTTTTTATCTGCTCGTTCCCACTGGTATTTGTGCAAATGCCTCTCCTGCTTCCACACTATGGGGATTGCATTCTGCACGGCTCACGGAGAGAGGCCGCTTGCTCTGACCCTCACCCCACAGGAACGCCAGATCCTGCAGTTCAGAAAGATGCCCCCGGCTTAGTCAGTCTGTGGGTTTAGGAAGAACAGTCCTGCACCTGAGAATTAGTGAAATACCTTTGCCATACCTGTACCAAGCTGCAAATGGTATTGATCTATCATCACAAGTGATACATTGTCATATGCAGTATGTGTACATAATGACATGTAAGGTGCAGCAACTTTCAAATAAATTTATATATGTATTTTTTCCCCAAAGGCCTTTACTGAATCCACGAGTCAATGTTTGTGCTTGCACTGAGTTCCTGTTGGAACCTACCTGCTTGGATCTGCCATCACGAGAAGCACTCAGTGTAACTAAAATCCAGATTTGCCAGAATGAGACTTCTGCCTGTTGTTATTTAGCAATGCCCTCTGCTAATACGTTCAGCACTGATGGTATGCTTAAGAAATAAAAGGCAGAGGTCAAATATGCATTGCAATATTCTGCAATGTGGATGCATTGGACTGAAACATTGTAAACCAGCTAGAAATGTAACTATTCAAAAGACTGATGATAAATCCAGAGGCAGAGGTAAGCAGAACCTTTTTCTGAAGATCTGGACTAGGTGAAAAATGAATTGAGGAAAATGGAGCTAGTTATTTTCCAGCAGCATCATATTCTGTTTGTTAACACAGCACTGGATGTATATTCTTATTTCTTCACAGCACCACCTACTAACAATAAAGAACATTGCTTAAGGGTGGCCAGGAGGCATTTAAATGAAATAAATTGTCATGAGAAGCAAGGTGTAGGCAGCAAGTTAAGTGTGATCACTTAAGAGATGCAACACACTCCATGATATAAACACACACAGCTTGGCAGCTCTGTGTTCATGGGTCAAGCTGTGGGAAGGATGTTTTTTGCATCATTTCTGTTTTTGAAACAGTGTTATCGTCTGTCCCACATTTGCAGTAAGGGTCTTAATGCAGCTGTTAATAAAACTGCATCTCCTTGTGCACCCAGTTCACCTATCCACAGCACATTTCTTCTGTATTTTTAAAGATTAGGGTAACACAGACTTGCTAAGTGCCTGAGAGTAGTTTACAGGCAATTTTAGCCAAACCTTACAGCATGCTGTAAGACTGTGGTCTTCCTGAATACCTTTTGAAATCCTATGGGAGTAAAAGCTGTTCAAAACCTCAGAACAGATGCTTTGGTAGGATCCAGTCTTTAGATTGCAAATTACTTCAGGCAAGGCTCTCCTTCCTGTTTGGCAATTTCCTAGAACACATTTGCAGTAGGATAAATAAACAGCATATTACACTGAGGAGGAGATGCTCAGCTGGGGTTATTTACCATTGCTAACTTCCATCCTCTGGGAATCCTGCTCCTCACGGAGGCCAGGGTTTATGCATATCCCACAAAAGCTTCACAAATTGGGAATCTACAATGGCAAGATTTTGCTTTGTGGCCCTGTTTCACTTGTTTTCTGTAATCAAGAATTGCACGTGCTCATTTTTTTGTGTTACATTAACTAAGGTCTGCTCATGCAGCGTTCATGGCAATATTTTGCTGTTAAAGTGAGAAGTATTTTAGAATCTGTCAAACTGGGAGCTTTTTGATGCTGAAGAGTGGTATAAAAATGTACACCTGGCAAGTTATTTGCCAGTTATTAGCTATTGTTTAGTGATGGAAAGTGTCTGCTTGGACCATTAGATCATCAAAACAACAGACAAAAATAAAACAACAACTGTAAGAGCAACAAAAAAACTCTCTGTTTTTCACTACCAAATGTACAGGAAAGCACTTCAAAAGCCATTATGGAATATGTATATTAATTCCCCAGAAGAGCTGAATCCTTCACTTCTCAAATCTTTTTTGGCTTTTTAGAGGGGGAAAAGGAAAAACAAAACAAAACAAAAGAAACAAAAAAAGAACACCCAAACCCAACAATATTTAGCCAGTGTCAGTGCTTTACTGACAGGTTTTCAACCATAGCTAAGTTCACTTTTAATGGGGGACAACAAGCAAGTGTGACAGATATTTGTCTTCTGATATACAAACAGGTCTATGAGCTAAAGCTGTGAATCCTGTCAGCTGGAAAGTGACAGAAAAATGGCAGGAGGGTAGACATCATGTGCTGAAAGAGGAGTGACAGCAAGGCTGACAGAGAAGCTTAACTGGACAGTCAAGTGTGAAGACAGGGCAATTGGAGGGATGTCTTTCAGTGAGAAGATGGAAAAGAAAGGGACGTGTACTGGTAGCTCTCTGAAGAGGAAGGTCTATTTTATTTAGAATTATAGAATCATAGAATCACCAAGGTTGGAAAAGACCTACAAGATCATACAGTGCAACCACTCACCTATCACCAATAGTTCTCTCTAAACCATGTCCCTCAACACAAAATCCAAATGTTCCTTGAACACCTCCAGGGTCAGTGACTCCACCACCTCCCTGGGCAGCCCATTCCAGTGCCTGACCACTCTTTCAGAGAAGCAGTATTTCCTAACATCCAGCCTAAATCTCCCCAAGCACTGATTGAAGACATTCCCTTTAGTTCTGCCACTAGTTACACAAGAGAAGAGCCCAACCCCCAGCTCACTACAACCTCCCTTCCGGTAGTTATAGAGAGCAATGAGGTCTCCCCTGAGCCTCCTCCAGCTGACCAATTCCAGCTCCTTCAGCCTCTCCTCATATGGCCTGTGCTCCAGACCCCTCATCAGCCTTGTTGCCCTTCTTTGAACCCACTCCAGGGCCTCAATGTCTTTCTTGCAGTGAGGGGCCCAAAACTGGACACAGTACTCGAGGTGAGGCCTCACCAGTGCTGAGTACAGGGGGACAATCAGTTCCCTGTTCCTGCTGGCAACACTGTTTCTGATGCAAGCCAGGATGCCATTGGCCTTCTTGGCACCTGGGCACACTGCTGGCTCACGTTCAGCCAAGCATCAACCAATACCCTCAGGTCCATTTCCTCTACGCAGTCTTCCAGCCACTCTGCCCCAAGCCTGTAGCACTGACTGGGTTTGTTGTGGCCAAAGTGCAGGAGGTGGCATTTGGTCTTGCTGAGCCTCATCCCATTGGCTTCAGCTCAGCAATCCAGCCTGTCCAGATCCCTCTGTAGAGCCTTGCTTCCCCCAGGCAGATCGACAATTCCAGCCAACTTGGTGTCATCTGCAAACTTACTGAGAGTGCTCAGTGCCCTCATCCTGGTCGTCAGTAAAAATATTGTAGAGGACAGGCCCCAGCACTGAACCCTGGGGAACACCACTCATGACCGGTTGCCAGATAGATTTAACTCCATTCACCACCAATCTCTGTGCCGAGCCCTCCAGCCAGTTCCTTATCCAGCCAAGAGTGTACCTGTCCAAGCCACAGGCTGCCAGCTTCTGCAAGAGAATACTGTGGGAGACAGTGTCAAAGGCTTTACTGAAGTCTATGTAGACTACATCAACAGCCTTTCCCTCATCCACCAGACGGGTCACTAGATCATAGAAGGAGATCAGGTTGGTCAAGCAGGACCTGCCCTTTGTGAACCCATGCTGGCTAGGCCTGATCCACTGGTTGTCCTGCACATGCCACGTGATCTCCCTCAAGACAACCTGCTCCATAACCTTCTCTGGCACCGAGGTCAGGCTAACAGGCCTGTAGTTCCCCATTTCCTCCTTACAACCCTTCTTGTAGATGGGAGTCACGTTGGCAAGCCTCCAGTCTTATGGGACCTCACCAGTCAACAAGGAGCTCTGATAGATAAGGGCAAGCGGCTTGGCTATCACCTCTGCCAGTTCTCTCAGCACTCTCACATGGATCTCATCTGGCCCCATGGACTTATGGCAGTGCAGTTGAAGTAGTAGGTCTCTGACAGTTTCTTCCTGAATCGCGGGGGGGTTCAGTCTGCTCCCCAGCTGAGACTACTAGGTCAGAGAGTGGAGTACCCTGAGGATAACTGGTTGGACTTTTAAAGACAGACGTGAAGAAGGCATTCAGAACCTCTGCTTTTTCCTTATCCTCAGTGGTCACATTCCCAGTGTCATCCAGTAAAGCATGAATATTCTCCTTGGTCCTCCTCTATCTGTTGATGCATTTGTAAAAGTTTCTTGTCTATTTTCATTTATTTATTTATTTATTTATTATATTTATTTCTAAATTTATTTATTTATGTTTTTTATTTCTTGCCTTAAAGCCCCTGAGAACCATGTTCTATCCCTAAATTCTAGTTGTTTGCCTTTACTTTGCCTTTGTCTCAGTCTTGCATTCCCTCTCCTGTAACATTTTGTTGTGAAATCTAGACTATGCTCAAGTCAATGGGAATTTTGCCATCAAGTGTAGTGTGGCCAAGAGTTTACTCAACATATGACTCCAGGAGAGTCAGCAATGTTGTACTTGCATAAAGCTAAATTTGGCCACAGGAAGGGAACATTTCCTACATTTCCCTCCACCCCTTTTCTCAAAAGGAAGATGTAAGAGACTGTCGAAGGACAGTTAATGGTCATTAGTTGGATCTTTGTGAACAGTGAGAACTTACAGGAAAAGCAACCAATTTGCAAAGTGGAAGCCAAGCACTGCAAGATCAATCTATCTAGCCTGTAGCCTTCTCTCTCTCTCAGCTGCCTTCTTTTCCAGGGGCAACTTGGGAACATGCTGCATAACAAATTAATTGTTTCTGGGAAACGCTCTACTACTTTGTGTACTAGTTCAATGGGTCTACATATACACTCTACCTTGGGCTGCAGGAGTGATAAGGGCTTGTATATAAAGCTTTCACTATCATAGAATCATAGGATCATAGAATAGCCTGGGTTGGAAGGGACCATCATGTTCCAATTCTTCTGTCACAGGCAAAGCTGCCAGCTGCTAGACCATGTACTAGATCAGGCTGCCTGGGGTCTCATACAACCTGGCCTTGAACACCTCCGGGGACAGGGCATCCACAACTTCTCTGGGCAACCTGTTCCAGTACCTCACCACTCTCTCAGTAAAAACTTTCCCCAGATATCCCATATAAATCTCTCTTCCTTTAATTTATAACCACCCCCCCTTTTCTTGTCACTATCTACCTGCGTAAAAAATTGTTTTCCCTTATGTTTATAAGCTCCCTTTAAATATTTGAAGCTTGCAATGGTGTCTCCCCACAGCATTCTTTTTTCCAGGCTGAACAAGCCCAGTTCCTTCAGCCTATAACTATCTCATGGAAGGAACTGTTTTGCCCAGACAGAATAAAAAATTGAGAACTGCAGATTTGGATCACGGCAGAATTTTCCTTAGAGATTCTTGTCAGTGCTTCCCCCATTCAACCAGGAAGAAGCTGGGTTGCCAAATGAATTGAAGCTGAGCCTGTTTCTGAACCCATCTTCAGGTTTTGAAGCACATAAATGTAACAGACAAAGTTGTGAATCTTTTGAAGTCTATAGGGAAAACTACCTTTGACTTTGATGAGGTCTGAATTTCATCTTTTTCCCATCACGTCCTTCTTCCCCCTTCATTTCATTCACATCATAAAAAACAAAAAACAAAAAACAAAAACAAACTGACATTTGTGTGCATTTTTGTATAGCAGTTTAGATTCCTGCTTTGAGCTATGCACACGCCCCATTTGTATGTACAAAAGCCAGCTATACATATGCAATTGTAGAAACTGTGCATGAGAAGATCTTCTACAGGATCTACAGGCCTCAGCTTATGAAAATCTGATCCTGGAAGCTTTATGGTTTCAGTCTCTTTCAGGAGAACTAGGGAGGTGAGGGATGCATGTATCTTCTAGATTTTGCAATGAGTGCTTTCTTGGGAATATAACCTGCAAAATGCTGAGTGCTGCTATTCCCTTTAACAAGAGTCTCTTTGAAGACATGGCAAAGTGGGATTCAATTCTGTGAGAATCCGATAATGAGAATCATGAGGATAAGAAAAGGCCTTAATTGACTCTGTCTTGAAGTTTTCTGAAGTCCTTTGTATGGACTTTCTAGTGCGTGGAAGAGCTTAACACACAATTTTCAATTCTTTCATACAAGAAAAAGGCTGGAATTTGAGGGCAAACAGTCCCTGTGGTTGTCAGCTGTTATATAGCACAAATATCATATACTTAATCTTCAAAAGTTTTGCAGTTATTATGCTTGAGACACATACATGGAAGTTTTACCTGAGTAATGACAGAAAGATCAGGCTCATTAGCTAATTAATTCTCACAACACCCAGATCACACCCCTTTTGAGACAGTTGGGCACAGGTGTGTTGGATACATGTATTTGTACAAACATGCCCTTTGGAAAACAGCTCCTTTCCTTTCCTTTCCTTTCCTTTCCTTTCCTTTCCTTTCCTTTCCTTTCCTTTCCTTTCCTTTCCTTTCCTTTCCTTTCCTTTCCTTTCCTT
>NW_024962262.1:28126469-28199788 GCF_019238085.1 Lagopus leucura
TTTTTTTTTTTTTTTTTAAGGTGGAATATGAGGTGAATAATAAGGCATTTAAGAAATTTGTATCCTCATTCTGTTTTCCTGAAATAAAGGGTTAAGAAAGAAGTGGAAAGCATGGCTAAGCTTCATGATCCGGAATTTCTACTTATATCTAGACTGAGTGTACTGCTCATACCATAATCCATGCTCAAAAAAGGAAATATATGTGTATATTCAGGGTGTCATTCATAGAAGAACATCAAGTTATTCTTACTTTCTCTTTTCTTTTTTTTTTTTTTCATGAGAGATAAATCTAGTTTACATGCACCTATTCTGATTTCTGTTCTTCATTCTAGATGTTTTGGAGGCTCTTAGATTATTAGTATAGATAAAGTATTTCTTTATATGATTGAAGGACTAATTAAGTAATGTCTTCTTTTTTTGCTTTTCCTTTAACAAATAGTAATAAATGATAATATTATCCTTTAGTAACTGGCCATTTACACTAATTTACTGAGCTATAATTTATCCATATAATTTATTCCTTTTAACCACATTGCCTTTTAAAAGCTTTTTATTTCCAGAAATGTATCTGTCTATTTTTAACTGTCAAATTAAAGAGAAGAATTATTTACCAGTTCATTGTGTTAAGCAGTGCTCTTTGATGCTGAAGAAAAAATAATGGCAACAAAATACTTTATTTTGTACTTCATTTGGACTGAAGTACTTTTTTTTGTAGTGGAAGAGTGGTTATTCTTTTTCTTTCCACTTCGAATTTTTTTGCTTTAGCTAAAGACAGTTCAAAACTTTTGAATGACTGAGCCATCAATTATAATCTAGATACTCTGGAAGAAGAGTCTCTGGAAGTGACAGAGGTGGCTGTGCATGGGTTGCAGACCTTGGCTGCATGCTGACTGTTCCACATTGTGTTTGATGGAAGAAGAGATGAAGAGAGAGCAGATAGCCACTGCCCTGTGGTTCTCCTTAAGCTTATTACCCAGGAACTGCATTTCATTGTTCCTGTCTTTGGGACTTTCTTTCTTTTGTTACCCACTTTTTATCCTTGCTGTCTGTAAAGGAGGACATGCCTGTAAGGAAAGCCAGATTGTTCAAAGTGAGTTTTTTAGCAGCTTTTCTTCAGGATGAAAAAGTGCAGTAGGGACAACTTCAGTCTGATACTGAGGCTTCAGCGTTGCATAGGTGGGGAAAGCTTATCTTATGTAGGCAGATCTAGCTGAAGTAAATCTTAAGTTTGACCAAGTTCAAAATGTCAGTGTATGCATGTACTACAGATCACATAACTGTTGGGCAAATTAGGTGACACTTCCACCTTCTGACAACATAACTAGCTATAGGCCCAGAAAACCATGAGTAATTCTGAAGGTTTGACTTCTTCCTAGGCCACACATTCTTTTTCTTCCAGAATCAATGACAGGGGTCGATGCCAGAACAAAACTGACTTCTTAAAACAGAATCTTATTTGGCACACAGGCACTTCAAAGAAAACAGATTTGAAACCAATTAAAGAAGTGTATGCATTTCTAGCTTTCCCCTGAGGCTTATCTTTTTCTAGATCTGGGAGGGCCTAACAATCTTCAGCTCCCTCCATGCACTTCTCTCTCTCTTTCTCTATGCATGTTTTCTCTAGACAACTTCTGACAAGTAACTACAGCATGACAGGAAATGCTTTTCCTGTTCCACTATGGGACGAGGCTTAAAATAAAACACACAATGCACGCAAAAATAACTTCTCTCTCCAAGGAGAACTGCTGAATAAATAAAATCAAGTGATCAGGCATCTGATCAAATGTAATTTCATACTAAAAAGAATATGAAGTTATTTATACCAAGTGGAATATGTTCTGTAGGCAACCACACACTGCTGGAAGTGTTTAAAAACCTGCTCCAGTAACTGGTGCTGAGTGCCCTAGCTCTACCTTGGCAGCTTCCCCGTTGCCTTTTCTCAGGAGATGAGTTAGGATCTAGAAAGGCTGAAGCAAAGAGGTGCTCATCAGTTAAGCAGAGGAAGCTGAGGGAAGATGACACGGGTGAAAGCTCTGATTTAAAATTAAGTTGTTAGAAAAAGAATAGTAAAGTGAAGAAAAGTATAGTCACAGCTCAGCTTGTAGTTGACAGTCGTGTTACCTAAAGCAAAACCTCATAGCATGAGCTTCCATTTAATTTGTAGTAGGCAGGCTGATGGGGAATCCTGATGTGGGTGGAATAAATAGGTATCTGAATTTAACCTAGATAAAGGAACAAAACAAGCAATTTCCTCTAGTATGCACATTTTTAAAGGAATCTGGTTAGAAAGCCACATTCTGAATGCAAGAAAAAACTACGTAAAAATACTCTGCTGGTAAATTGTGTTATGCAGTCTCAGAACAGAGTGCAGTTTTGCAGCTGATTTTGGATGTGATAGATAACCATTCATGATAGTGGTTTGAATTAAGTGAGGTGCGTGGGTAGCTGTGCTTGACTTTCCCATATACTATTCTAATCAATACGCAGTTGGCCTCTCTGGGGACAATGCAGATGATGATTATTTATCTTATTTAAATGGGAGTAGTTTTTGTTTAGACCTGAGAGAATTCCTCAGCAATAATTCAATCAGAAATGGTACAACTATGTAAGAAATTTCTGATAGGGAAAAGTGCACCTCACCGTTCCTATCTAGTTATAACAATATAACTTTTATCAATCAACAAATGATTTTTAATTCATATTCCTTTTTATTTTTTTTCTCAGGCACCTTGATTTTAAATAAAATCAGAAACTCATTAAGGACTCAACCATTAAAACACATTGCTTGTTCCCTGATTTTCAAGTGTGAACATATATCCTTCCTCTGTTATGATTTTTTTTTTCCATTGGTCTTAGTAAATACAACCTTTCCCATAGTCATTCAAAAAATTATTATAATTGAAGGTGTAGTTACATTTAATTGACAAAATCACAAATACAATCCCAAACCTATTATTTCTAATATTTTTTATTTATCAGCATCAGCTATTGTACAATTGCTATGGGTACCATTGTGTTGGATAAAATATCAGTCTATTTCAAATGTTTGTGCTAGCTTTTGTAAGGAAATATGAACCTATATGGTTTGCAAAGCCAAATAGAATTTCATCTCACAAAAGTAAACCAGAAAGTTCTTTCTCTTTATGCATGCACACTCAGAATGCAAATCTTGCTCTACTGGTAGTTGAATTTTGGAGTGATGCTCTATTTTGCATTAGCTGCTCAAGCATAACCTCAAATGAAATGCTTTGTATTCATCTAGCCCAGAGGGTCATGAAAAACGGATTTTACGGACAATGCATTATTTTGTTGTGTTATTCAATTTAGTATTATTCTTATATGCTTATTGGTACCACCCACTCAGTGGTTAATTTAGAACAAAGCTATCCAACTGGTAGACTATGGGATTTTGTGGCCTATAGGACAGTTTCTAGTCCTCAGGACAGCAACAACATCAGATAAGAATTATTTGCCCTGAGCAAATATCTATAATATAATCCAGCTCACAGTTGTCAAGAAGTTGTGCAGCCCTAAGTTAGATCAGCTTTGGGAATTCAAACAGCTCACATAATATGCATAGCATGTACAGAGTGTGAAAAAGAACTGAATTATCATGGAGAAAATGGATTAAGGATGAAAACTGCCCCCTACCTACAGCTGTGAGAGCCCTCATGCAAACATTTACCCACATATTGGAGACATACAGTATTATGTCCAAAAATGAAACTTAAATGCACTGGTAAGAAAAAACTAAAGGCTGAGCTAAGGTAAATGGACTGTGACTGTTGACCAAGCCCATTCTCATTTTAGGATTAAGGAGCAAACATTAAACTAAGTGATGATGAAGGAAGCAGAGAAAGGATAAAAGATTAAATGGATGTTTAAAATTCTGCTTAATGCGAACTATTTTTCTTTCTCATTTGTCCAGTTTTCAATAAGATACATTGTTTCCCAGACACTTAACCTTATTTGTGATTACAGGAAATCATCAGAAACTTTCAGTATCGTTAATGAGGAGAAGTAGGTACTTTCAGAGCACTACTGACTGGCCAATTTCAGATATCGGCTACAGGTTAAGATGAGACAACCTGGAAATGCCTCTTGTCTTCCAGTAGCTACAGAGGAAACCAAGATGACCAATTTGGAGGTAGATGTCCTTGAGTATTATGTCAGTTTCCCTGTGGACGTCTTTAGGTAGGCAAAAAGCTTTGTAATTCAACTCTAGATTCCTTCCTGGTCTTAGGTTGAGAAGCATTGGTGTTAAACTGGTCTTTCATATAGACACACTGGACTGCTGTGAGAGAACTATCCTGCATGTATAAGACAAAAAAGATGAGGTATTTATGTACGTTAGTTCTATACCAGAGATGCATGATGGAGCAATTAATATAATCTAGGATAATAGTAAAGGGAATAACAATACAGCTGCAGTCGTAAACCTCTTCTCTACACCTGCAAATAAAGAAACTGATTATTCCCTTGGATACTCTTGCTAGAGTTAGCCTTTGCTCTATAGAAAGGCTTATCCTCTCTGTACAAGAAACAATATTGACTTGTGCTGCAGCACACGCTGGCTGGTGGATCGGCTGTCACTAGATAACAATGTATAATTGCATACTGCCTACATGAGAACATCCTGTTGCCTTGTGTCCAAGAATAACTTTGCTGCATTGTTCTTCAGGGTCACTGCCAGTGAAATCATACACTTTGGACCTCCAAGAAGTGGAACAGTTACAGTAGTCCAAAAGTCTGAAATTTGCAAGTAAGAAAAATTAACCAAGCAAAAGTTAGGAAACTTTACTGTTTCTACAACCTTAACATTTCTTTTATTCTAGAGTTTTTAATCATATCACATACTGTATTTTTCTTTGGGCTTCTGATTCATTTAGTGCACAACACAGATCACGTTAACTCATTTTCTGCTTGCTGGACTTTTCTTGGGATTATTTTATACTGCTGATTGTGAATTGTTGACAAATGTGTTATAATTCAGACACCCTAATCTTGATTTTTTTTTGGTCTTGTTGACTTCAGTGGCAGTTGTAGATGTCATAGCTATAGAGGTTAAAGCCTCACACAACTGTAAAGTAACTCAGTACATTTGTATGAGTGGGGAGACTTTCTCCTAATTTTACTTTTGAGTATTTTCAGTGGTATTTCTTCTTAGTGATATAGCATAGCACTGAGAAAATGTGTTGCTTTCATGATTGCTGCCACTGCAAAAATAAAGAGGTGAAAGAATGAAGGATATTTTCTGTGTGTTAAGGAAGAAGGAAATGTTCTACTCTTATTTTCATAACTGTAGTTAATCTTAATTTTTCTCAGTGTTTCCCATGAGTTTAGCTTGCTAATGAAATATACAATTGTCACAGTTATGTTTTAATCAACAAAGGTAAACAGAAGTGGACTTTCTTCATTTTTCTGCACCCATAGTGGCATGGCTGATTTTAGATTACTTATTGCTAGTGAACAATGTTTATCATTCAACTGTTACCTCCCTTGCAAAGTGAACACTATATGGTTTATATTGTAAATTATCTAACAAAATGCAGACTATTTTAATAAGATCATTCAAATTAAGCAAAATACATTAAATCAATATTGGTAATTTTAAGGTGGGTTTCCAAGCAATTCAGTGATACCAGTTTTCTTGCTGGATCTGCTGATAGATGCTAATTATCCCATCCTTTTAATTAGAAGAGAATGATTGTTGGGAAGATAAAGCAATTTTATTTGACATCAGAAAAAGCATGATTCACACACATACAGTATTATTTCAGTAGACCTGAAATACAGGTCTACCGCACATTTTCTCACACAACTTCTGGCCAATAGGCATTACCTGTGCTCATTTCAGAGATGAGAAGGCCCACTAGAGTGAGGGTATGTCTACAGCAGTTATGCCTTGGAATGAATATGCACTGCATTTTCATTCATGCTGATGGCTTCCTCCTGTTCTCAGCAAGGTGCCATTAAAGGTGTTAAAGATCTCTAAATCATTTCCTTTCTTTCTGCTATAAAATACTTTTCCAAATGCACTCTTTCACTAGCTCACATCTCCATAACATCTACAGTCAAAAACTTCTGAAAGCAATTAGGATTGCATTTTTCCATTTCATTTTTGATTGAGGAGATTTGACATTGACAATACCTCCTAGGTCTTTTGCTCCTTTTTCTTGCCAATGTCAACTTTTTCAACTCATTTTTCTTCCTGTTGGCTTAATGAGTCAACATTAAACATTTCTAGTAAGACATTATTTCAGAGGTTATTAAAACCTACTACTGAATGTTTTCCTAGTGGTGAGCCTGACATTCATCTTTGTTAGTATTGTCCTGTCTCTTCAATTTGCTCTTTTAAATAACATTATTTTATTTCACCCTTTTCTGATGAAATCCTAGTGAAGTTCATGGGAATTTTGGCATCAACATCAAAGAGGGTAGGATTTCGCACTCGTAATTATCAAAGTGTACTTCCATTTTTCTGGTAGAGAAAAGCTTATATTCAATGTTTACCATGGTTTTTTTTTTGCGTGTTGGATTAGAATAAAATTTAGCACAAGTTGGAATAACAAGCCAAAACTATACTCTGTTCACATGATACAAATATTCGTATGAAGATGTTGAATTATTTCTAGCATTCCAAAAAACAAACCAAAACAAATAAATAACAAACAAAAACACAATCAATCAATCAATCAATCAAACAAACAACCAGCCAGAATAAAATATTAAAAAAATTACTACCTGATCTTTCTAATTTTTATTAATTTGGAATCAACTTTGTATAACTTGTATACACTACTTCAGCCTTCTAGATTTCCTAGGACAATAGCAGTGGGATTTATCACCTGACTTGAAGTGTAAGTAAAATAGATCATAAAATCTATTTTACATACATAGAATCTAATAGAATAATATTACATAGAATCTAATCCAAAATAGAATGCTTGAGATTGAAAAGGACCTTTGGAGGTCATCTGGTCTAAATTTGGTGTTCAAGCAGGATCAGCTGGAGCAGATTGCCAAGGTCTAAATCTAGACGGTTTGTGAAGATCTCCAAGGACAATATCTAAATCTAAATTGAGCTGCTTTTTATGCTTACAGGAGAAAGGTAGATATCTCTGATGAAGATTTATCTGACTTTATTTCAGAAGCCAGCATTATTACGCAAAGATTAATTTCCTGTTTTTCTTTTTTTGATCATGAAAAACCTAGAGGAACTGGCTAAAAGATACTGGAGCCTTCATTGCCTAAGATAGAGCACATAAGCCACACCCTAAATTTCCTACATTCTATGCCAAGGACAGATCCCTTGATTGTTCCTGATTCCTGAACACTTCAAAAGTCTCAATGTAGTAATTTTCGGGACCTGTTCCCAACAGTTGAAGACAATTTGGGGGGCATTCGCTCTAATTGTCTATAATCCTTTATTTTTTTAATCTTAAATGAGATATTCAGTCCAGGTTGGCCTTTTGCTTTATAGTTTCACCTTAAATTTCTTCTTCTTTCTCTTTTCTTTCATTGTTAATGTCTCTTTTTATCTCTCTACTTCTTTTCCCACTTCTGTATCTATAAAAGTCCTTGGATTCTTTTCCTGCCACTCCTTCCTGTACGTGTATTTTGAGCTCTGAACAGCTCTGGGGAACATACTGTGACCATTGCTTTTCCTTTTTATCTTCTCCCACACCACCAGTGAATTTTGAACCTTAAACATTTTCCCCAAAAGTATCCCAGTTTTTTTTTTTTTTTTTTTTTTAATAAAGGTATATTGAAAACATTTATTTCTTTGTCATATTCAATTATTTATGTTTTCTAAAATCTTTCTGAAAGTGGAGTTGATCCTCTTCCACCATTTTACTCTATGAATTATTTATTTTTTTGTTGCAGAGTGTCCAAATTATCTGGATTTTCATACTTTCAATACCCTTTCCCCAGTAAGTGAAATTCTGTCCCAAGTCGTCATCTTTATTCATTGGAATTTGCTATATGAGACTGGTAAGTTTGGGTAACTTTATATGTGCTAGCAAGAGAACTGATCAAAATTCACTCAGAAGAATAAATTGTGCCTTTCCTCCTGGCTCAGTTCCCAAATGGTGTCCTAAAGGAAATGCATGCTATAATTAATATATTTTTTTAAAATTTCTTCTTCTTCGTCTTCTTCTTATTATTATTTTAATTTATTTTTGTATGCTTGCTTGAGATTTTCACCACTATTTTACTGCTGTCACTATAAGAATTATAAGACATTGACTTTGAAAGCATTATACAACATTTTTGCACCTACTGATTTTCTCCACTCTTCCTTTCCCATGCATAGTGCATCCTGTCATTTCAACACACAGGAATTATCCCACTAAATTTCAGTTAGTCTTTCTAGATCGTAATCTCCTTTATTTAGTACAGCATCTTCCAGTTGTTGCTTGTTTCCCCACACATTTGCGTCAGGCATTATATTCTTGTTATCCTTCATCTTCTGTTTCAGAACAATTTTAGTTTCTCACTTAATTTGTATGTTGGAAGTACAAGTCAGATTATTCAAATTACATGAATGCTCTCCTTTCCCTCCTTCTCCTGAAGGTTCACAGCCTGCCTAACAGGCCCTGCCAGTTCTGAACCTAAGAGGTTGGCAACCTGTCTGCATAAGTGGAGACAGTGCAATCCAAACAGTTGGCTCTGGCTGCAGAAAGCATTCCAGTGATCTGTGAATTTAAAACCCTCCAATCTACCCTATCTGATCTTCCCTTGGTTGATCTCCAGTATCAGCACTTTACTTTATTCACCCATGTTTGACATGGGGAAAGCTTCTGCAAGTTACTTATCTGCACAGTTCCATTTAATTTTATTTTTTAAGATTTTTCATTGTCTGAAGAAATAGTTGCTTAAATATGATATAAGTGTAGTTCTCTGGTGTCATTTCTTCCTATAGAGAATATGATTATTAGAAATTCCACAGCACTACTCAATAAATCTAGCAACACTTTTGTTATGACAGCCCTTTCATCCTGGCTCTCTATCGCCTTTTCCTTATGGAATATTTTGAATTACTTTCCTTGTATGTAAAGTAATGATTAGGACTGCTTGTCTCTTCTGCCTTTCTGACAGGTCTCTTTCAGTGCTTGTGCTTTGGTCATAATTTGTTGTAATGACTATCTTCATATCAAAAGAATAACACACCTGTGGCAGGTGTTAACAGTGTTTCCATACAAACTTCCCTTCCCACCTGTTGTTTTTTTTTTTTTTTTCCTGCCCCTCCACAAAGCTTTGCTTTTCTCCTCTTCCATGTGCAGGGTCTCAGATGCCTCATCCATTCTTGCTAATTTCTCCTTTTGGTCTTTGTCCAGTCCCTGTTTCAGTCTGCCTCTCCAGTTTACACTTCATTTGGATGTTCCCTTATAATTCGTGGAATTCATATACTCCCCACTGGATTTGTCATGGGAAGATCATGAACATTTTTTTAGCAGCTGTTCCTTCCTGTTTCTTCAAGCTGTTTAGAAGTGTTGTAGCTTTTTCCATCTCTTATGAGTTATTACATTGCATTTATTCTGTAGCTAGTGCTTCCCATCACTGCCAATTTTTGTTTGTTTGTTTATTTGTCCTGTGGGAGGTGGGTAGGGGGACAAGATGTTGCCTGCCTCCCTCTGGGAAAGTGCCAGTCCTCTCTGCATTAATCACCTTCCTTGTTATACACGTATGCAAATCAATTGCCTTTCATTCTGCAGACAGGCAAGCTATGGTCAGATATAGAAGAGGGTGGTGGAAATGAGGAGCCTTAGGGACTGAGAGACATCATAATTGATTAGCAGATTTTACAACAAAAATGTGCGAGGCCTATGTACTTTACATAGAAGGGACATGGGGCCATCCATAGAGAGTGCATGTAGGTTGCCCAGGCTATAAACTTTTTTTTTAAACCACTTTGTTTGATGTGAGAGATGAGAGTGGTTTGCTGGTGACTGCATCCTTCAGACAGGGATTCCTCATCAAGAACTTTGAATTAAGGCTACTTTGTTCTGAGTTCTGAGCGCATTTTCTTACAGAGCAAGTCCCCTAATGAGGCAGAGGTGTTTAACCTGATTGTTTGTATATCAAGTTACTTATAGTTTAATAAGGGTCCTACTTAATTTTATTACCCTTGAGTAGCTGACTTCTCTGTGCATAGCTTGCATCTTTTTTTTTACTTTTTTTTTTTTCCTCTCGTGTTAGAAAAACATGGAAATTTTACTGACCACTGAGATGAGATGGCTGAACAACATTTATAAAAAACTTCCGCAAACATTTTGGAAGATAAATCATTTTGTCAAAAAGAGCAACAATATTAATACTAGACTTATTAATACTAGATGAAAAATAACATTAAGTTAGGAAGATACATTTGCAATCTACAAGTAATTTTCCATTCTCAGGAGGAAAGCTCAGTTTTATCCAAAACAACTCAATCTCTGCTCTTATCACTAATATATGTAGCATGATTGATATTGCATTTAACTATGTAAACAGTGCTTTAATATTTCTTGTTACTTCTGCTCAAGTAACCCTTAATAATTGTAGCATCTGGCACAAAATGCTATTTTTATGGCATTGTTTCAAAACTAGCCGCTTCGTGTTGCACAAGATGGAGCTCTCAGCAGTTTGGCAAAGCTTCCACTTTAAATATTCATTTTCTGAAAGTTGTACCACCTAAAAAAACTGAATATCCTACATGGAGTTCTGGCCCATGCCAATGATGCAAGACTTAGATCTAGATTTGAAATGTTCTTGAAATCAACAAGAATAAGCACGCTTTGGTTTAGGACTTAAATATGTTCTTGGAAACATATTGTAACAATTGGAGAACACAAAGGAAATATCTCAGATTCTGTCTGTTGCAAGTCCAAAATCACTGTAAAAATACTTTCTTTGTTTTGCTGGGATGGGCAATAAGAGGAGACAGGAAATGAGGAAGGAAAAGAGTGTCTGTCTAATTATACTTCTATAAATGTCCTCAAATACTTTGCTAATGTGGTTGGGGAACTTTTTTCAAAACCAAAATGGCAAATGTGAAACTTTCTTGTCCAGTTAAAGTGGGCTATTTACACTCATCGGGCTTGGCTAGAAAGCTCCAGGAAAGCTTGGCTTCATGAGTAGAGCCACACCACATCATTTGCTGTGTCACAGTGCCCAAAATAAACAACAACTAATGCTGTCTGTAGCATAGCCTTGACTTCTAGGTGCTGCAACCTCAAAGAAATCCTTCAGTTGACTTACTATATCTATCCTGGTGATGATATGATGTTTTAATCATTTCCCATCATTAGCACTCTGGTCAAAGGCACAAATTTTCATTGTGTGCTAAATAAAAGAAGGCTAGGGAGAGAAGTGCAATTTTGGATCCATTACCAAAAGCACTACTTAATTGTTGGCTCGGTTCCAGACTCTCAGAGGATCTCTTCAATCAACTGCTTCTGAGTGAAAATTTGGCAGTTTTGGGGATAATTTTTTCCAGGGACCACCTCCAAAGACAATGTCACAGTTTGTTTTGGTCTCTGGATATTTTTTATTTACCACCATAGACATAGCCGTTGGGTTTGTGTTGGCTTGCAATCTTACGAAGCTTTTCTAGTAACATCTACAAAACCTTTCATGGTGATTCTGTTTCTCATTGACTTCATCCTGAAATGTCAGCCTCAAAGACCCAGCCTGTGCAAATCCCCATATGGTCTACAGTTTATTTCCATTGAGCAGCACATCCAAAGCTCCAGAGCTCCAAATGACTGTGATTTTCAAGTGAGCATTCTTCTTATTTTTTTTTTTCTTTTAAATAGTCACCTAGTTATTGATTATTACCATTATTATTGCTATTATTTTGAAAATTAGACCTGAGTGCAAGCCAAACATAACAGAGTTAAAGTTCCTTCTCACATGTCCTTTTCACATCTACGTACTGGTAAACCTATTTTTTTTTTCCATTAGCAGAACCTGTATAGGTCTGTGTAGAAGAAAAAAGATAAAATGTACTTTATCTATCAATCCCTTACATGAAAATATTTTCCATTAAAAACACAAGATAGTTAACTCTCTAACATAGCACTAGATATAGCAATTTAAATAATCCCAATGTGTTTTTAATGAATTAAATTTGATTTAGAGGGAGGACACATTTCAAACACTGAAGACTTTTTCTTTAAGGAAGTTTAAAAATGTGTTCTGATGCATCTAGATTGTGCTCTGTGAAGACTGAAGAAGTTTCAAGTTAGTTAACTTAAAGTTAAAGGAATTAAGGCCATACAATGGCATAAGAAAACTATATATTGTAATCAAAAACTTAAACATTGATGTTTCTATAAGTGGGGGCAAGGTAATGGATGGAATGGTTCCTATAGTTCATTAGAGAAAGGAAAAATGTGAACAGTAGTAATACTCATTCACAGCCATTTCCTATTAACATTCTCATTTGTGGCACTGCCAAATACAGAGAAAAATAAAAATATTATTATCCTTGTTACGTTTTAAGAAAATGTGTCTCATTAGAATTTTATGATTTATGTGTTTGAAATTTATGTGATATCTTTTCCTACACAAAAAAAGGTATATTCATATATCACTGAAAGAATAAGCTTACTCAGTCTATTCTAAACAGTTGCTGAGTGGCACTTATTTGGGTTTTGTATCCCATACCTGTAGGACCTCACCTCTCCTGTAATCATGTGTAGTCTAAGACTCAGTTGCTGTTCTGAACAGTTCACTATTCCTTGTATTTTCCTCTGAGCTTTTATGATGTTATATTATTACGTACATAGTTCACAGTCATTTTTGTATATAAACGTTAAACAGAAATCAGTTAATTACTTCTGAAGAGATGTTTCATACTGACACCAGTATATAGCAAATAGTAAATATTATTGCAAAGTTTTTGATGCTGCAAATGCTATTCAATAATAAGCATGCAAAGTTATATTCAGACACATGGTCCACTGAAGTTCTGTTGAAGTCAATGGCAAAACTCTAACCTTTTGTTAGAGATCTTAGGGGAAAAAAATTATCCATATGCAGAAAGGAGTTACATTTTAGAGACAGATTTTCTTTTTAAGCATATTATCCACTTTTGTTTTGAATTTCTTAATTTCAGAAACTCATTAAGGCTTATTGACAAATATGCTCTCTGTTTCAAAAAAGCATTATACAACAAACCATGTATGCTCCAGGATTTCACACTTCAGAAATTTTAACCTTTTTTAAAAATTTACTGAATTCATCTTTTGTATTAAACAACAGTGACAAATATGTGGAAGAATGTGACATTCCTGAAAATATATATTTAAAATACATAAGAAGATCTCAAATACATAACAGTTGGATTAATAATTGATAGAAATTCTTGTGTTCCGCATATTAGGACATGTGTAACCATTCATTCAACCAATCTCAGAATTAGTCTTCTTACAAGCCACTAATTTTGTAATGATAAGCCTTCAATTCAGTTAATATTGCTATATATTAATTACTCTGAGAGTCTTGCTGCATCAAGATCAATCTAAAAAACTGGCTACCACTGTGCAGTGTTGACAGCACAACATGAAAACTCCTGCTGAGCTTGTCTATAGAAATGTTTTGCTATAGCTGTGCATAATGCTCTTTGTTATCCAAACAAATGAATACAAAAAGAATATGAATAAATGTAGCAGGGAAATGACATGTTTTTGAAAGACTTTTCTTCTGAATAAATGAAGAATAAAGAAACATTGGCTAAGAATCAGCAAGTTGGATATATTTTTTATACCTTGGGTGGCTTTCAGGTTTGACTAGGTGCCAGCTAACAAATTAGGTCATTGATATGTTACTTCTGTGTAAGGACTAATTCATGATAACTATATGGTCTATTCATACATGGGTAACTCATCTTAATTTTCAACATCCTTCTTTCCCATTTTGAGAAAGACTTTTTGCTGTCAAAACAAATCCTACTGATTCAGAGATTCCCATCCCCTTCCAAATAAGAACAAATCAAAAGGAAAGAGAACTTGTTGGAAGTTATTTAACTTAAAACCACCTCACATCAAAAAGAATAATAAATAAACTTCACAGCAGACTTTAAATCTATGTTTCTGTTCATTATGTTTCAATTAGAGACAAAGGACATATTATCATTTTCTGTAACAAGCAGGTAAAAACATTTTCAAAGCTTAAAAAATGCTAACCGTAACATATTGCAGTGAATGTTTGCTTATTTCATGAGCTTGGGTTCTCTTGGAGTTGAGAGGACTGAATGAAAGCAGCCACAAAATACTACTTTTTGGATCATGTAGTGATTTACATGTATTTTGCACAAGACAGTTTAATAAAAGTTCAGGCCTATGGCTTTATTCCTTTGCTTTTCAATGAGCATTCACCAGATTTACCAAACGGAGAAGGAGGGTGAAATGGTGGCTAGAAGTGGTTGCTTTTTGATGGTAGATTGAAGGCTGGGAGTGCAGAAAAAAATAAAGACCAGTCTTGAACAGGAAATGGTGAGCTGAGGAAGAAGAGTAATCTAAGAGAGAAGGAAGGAGAGGACAATTGTGGAGTGCAGTAGGTAGGAGAAACCTCAGGAATGGGAGCTTTAAATATAATTAATGGTAATAATTTATTATTGAAGGGCAATACATATTAGGGCAGGGAAGTAGGATAAGGCAAATCCTACATCTTGTCCTGTCAGAGTCCCTCAACTGTTTAAATCTATCTTTTGTATAAATTATAAGAATGAAGAATGTCAAAAGGGGAAGGAACCTTGCAAAAGAAACACTGAAATAATGTGCACAGTATACATTTTAAATTGTGTAGAGTGATGTACCTACAGTTTATTCAGTGTATTTCCATATGACCTTTTTTTTTCCCCCCTAATTGTCCTTAAAAAGCTTTCTGACATTTAAGTATTGTAACTTTTGTATCATACCTTATCTTTTTCATACACTTTCACAAGAATAAATGTTGTCTATAAAGCTAAATAGGAGAGCCAAAGAGAATGTTAAAGCACTGGATCCATTGTTGCAGCTGAGTATACGTGTGTATGTATACATGTACAAATAAATAGACATATATGTATACTATACATATTTCAGGGAATTAGATGCCACTGTGATAGTAGCTTTTAGAGTACTGAATGATAAACAGGCCACTTATAGTCTTTGCAGTATGACTTCATTGTACTGATAGTCATAAACAAGACTCAGTGTAAATGAGAAGTTCCTACTCATTAGTAATCAATACTGTTACATATTCAAAGCAGTTGGTCCTCAACAATCACATCCTAAATTAACTGTTGATTGTCTGTATTAGTTCTTTGGACCTGTACTGGACTATGCTAAGTAACTGTCTCCAAGATGTATATGATATAGAGGAGGTGACACCTGAACAGTGTGAGTGCAAGCCAGTCATTGCCACTAAGGCCAGAGATCAGTCCTTGCTCCCTTCAGTTTAACACAATAGGCAGAATCACAGAATCACAGAACTGTAGGGGTTGGAAGGGACCTCCAGAGATCATCGAGTCCAACCCCCTGCCAAAGCAGGTTCCCTACACCAGGTCGCACAGGTAGGCATCCAGGCAGGTCTTGAACATCTCCAGAAAAGGAGACTCCACCACCTCCCTGGGCAGCCTGTTCCAGTGCTCCGTCACCTCACTGTAAAGAAGTTCTTGCACACATTTGTGCGGAACTTCCTATGCTGCAGTTTCCAGCCGTTTCCCCTTGTCCTGTCTCCACTCACCACTGAAAAGAGTCCGGCCTTGCCATTCTGCCCCCCACACCTTAGATACTTATAGACCTGGATCAGGTCCCCTCTCAGTCTTCTTTTTTCAAGGCTGAACAGACCCAGTTCATTCAGCCTTTCTTCATAGGAGAGATGCTCCAGGCCCTTCACCATCATCATAATACCGTAAGGCGAGCCGTAGGGGGAGAAGACCGGTGTGGATGAGCCGGGAATTACTGTCAAGACTCAGGAAGAAAAAGAGAGTCTATGTCCTGTGGAAGAAGGGACAGGCTACTAGGGGAGATTACAAGGAAGTTGCAAAGGAATGCAGGGAGGAAGTCCGGAAGGCGAAAGCCCATCTCGAACTTAGATTGGCCACTGCAGTAAAGCAGAATAAGAAATCCTTTTACAAATATATCAATGACAAGAGAAAACCCAAGGATAATCTCTGTCTTTTAATTGATGCGGCAGGGAATGTGACCACAGATGACAAGGAGAAGGCTGAGGTCCTCAACGCCTTCTTTACATCTGCCCTTAATAGTCAGACCAGCTATCTTCAGGGCACTTTGGGCCCTGATTTGGATATCTGGGCTGACATGCAGCATATCTCCCCGGAGATCGAAGTGGAGACAGTTAGAGAGCTCCTCCTCCATCTGGACAGTCACAAGTCCATGGGACCGGATGGGCTTCATCCTAGGGTGCTGAGGGAATTGGCAGGGGTGATCGCTAAGCCGCTCTCGGCTATCTACCAGCGCTCCTGGTTGACTGGAGAGATTCCAGAGGATTGGAGGCTTGCTGATGTGACTCCCATCTATAAGAAGGGCTGTAAGGAGGATCCGGGGAACTACAGGCCTGTCAGCCTGACATCAGTGCCAGGGAAGGTCATGGAACAAATCCTCCTGGGAGAGATCACACAGCTTGTCCACGGGATCAGGCCCAGCTAGCATGGGTTCATGAAAGGCAGGTCGTGTTTGACCAACCTCATCTCCTTCTACGACTGGGTGACCAAACTGGTAGATGAGGGAAAGGCAGTTGATGTAGTCTACCTAGACTTCAGCAAAGCCTTCGACGTGGTCTCACACAGTATCCTTCTGCGGAAACTGGCTGCCCATGGCTTGGACAGCTTTACACTCCGTTGGATAAGGAACTGGCTGGAGGGCCGTTCTCAACGGGTGGTGGTCAATGGAGTGAAGTCCAGCTGGAGACCTGTTACAAGTGGTGTCCCCCAGGGGTCGGTACTGGGGCCCATCCTGTTTAATATCTTCATTGATGACTTAGATGAAGGGATTGAGTGTACCCTGAGTAAGTTTGCAGATGACACCAAGTTGGGAGGATGTGTCGATCTGCCTGAGGGCAGGGAGGCCCTGCAGAGGGATCTAGGTAAGCTGGATCGCTGGGCTGAGATGAATGGGATGAGGTTTAACAAGGCCAAGTGTCGGGTTCTGCACTTTGGCCACAACAACCCCAGGCAGCGTTACAGGCTTGGGGATGAGTGGTTGGATGATTGTGAAGAGGAAAGGGACCTTGGGGTGTTGGTTGATGCTCGGCTGAACATGAGCCGACAGTGTGCCCAAGTGGCCAAGAGGGCCAACGGTATCCTGGCCTGCATTAGAAATAGTGTGGCCAGCAGGAGCAGGGAGGTGATCATCCCCCTCTACTCAGCACTGGTGAGGCCGCACCTCGAGTACTGTGTTCAGTTTTGGGCCCCTCACTACAAGAAAGACATTGAGGCCCTGGAGCGTGTCCAGAGAAAGGCAACGAAACTGGTGAGGGGTCTGGAGCACAAGTCTTATGAGGAGCGGCTGAAGGAGCTGGGATTGTTCAGTCTGGAGAAGAGGAGGCTCAGGGGAGACCTCATTGCACTCTACAACTTCCTGAAGGGAGGTTGTGGTGCAAAAGGGTCTGGCCTCTTCTCCCAGGCAAATAGTAGGACCCGAGGAAATGGCAAGAAGTTATACCAGAGGAGGTTTAGGTTGGATATTAGGAGAAACTTTTTCTCTCAGAGGGTGGTCAGGCACTGGAATGGCCTGCCCAGGGAGGTGGTGGAGTCGCCATCCCTGGCAGTGTTCAAGAGGCGCCTGGATGAGGAGCTACGAGAGATGGTTTAGTAGCTTTTGGCACTGATAGGAATGGGAGGGTGGTTGGACTAGATGATCTTGCAGGTCGTTTCCAACCTTGTGTTTCTGTGATTCTGTGATTCTGTGATCTTTGTGGCCCTCCGCTGGACTCTTTCCAAGAGATCCCTGTCTTTTTTGTACTGGGGATCCCAGAACTGGACGCAGTACTCCAGATGAGGCCTTACCAGAGCAGAGTAGAGGGGGAGGATCACCTCCCTCAACCTGCTGGCCACGCTCTTTTTAATGCACCCCAGAATGCCATTGGCCTTTTTGGCCACAAGGGCACACTGCTGGCTCATGGCCAACCTGTCATCCACCAGGACACCCAGGTCCCTTTCCGCAGAGCTCCCCTCCAGCACGTCATCCCCCAACCTGTACTGGTGCATGGAATTATTCCTCCCCAGATGCAAGACTCTACACTTGCTTTTGTTAAACCTCATCCGTTTTTTTTCTGCCCAGCTCTCCAGCCTGTCCAGGTCTCGCTGAATGGCAGCACGGCCTTCAGGCATGTCAGCGAATCGTCCCAACTTCGTGTCATCAGCAAACTTGCTGAGGGTGGCCACTATCCTCTCATCAAGGTCGTTGATGAAGATGTTGAACAAGACTGGACCCAGCACCGACCCTTGATTAACACCGCTAGTTACAGGCCTCCAACCAGATTCTGCACCACCAACAATGACCCTCTGCGCTCTGCCAGTCAGCCAGTTCTCAACCCACCTCACTGTCCACTCATCTATCCCACACTTCCT
The DNA here is from genome assembly GCF_019238085.1 of Lagopus leucura. Classification (NCBI taxonomy): domain Eukaryota; kingdom Metazoa; phylum Chordata; class Aves; order Galliformes; family Phasianidae; genus Lagopus; species Lagopus leucura. The sequence continues at coordinate 28,145,035 of NW_024962262.1, forward strand.
CAGCTTTGTTATATGGAAGTCGTGGGGGACAGTATCAAATGCCTTGCTGAAATAAAGGTAGACTACATCCACTGCTCTCCCCCCATCCACCCAGCCAGAGACAACATCATAGAAGGCTACCAGATTGGTCAAGCACGACCTCCGAGTGCCTCCGAGAGGCAGAGAGTGAACGACCTCAAAGAAGTCCGTAAATTGTTCTATTCTGGCTGTATTGTGTTGGATTAAGAAACTATAGTCCCTAAGTGTTCATTCCTCACTTCCCTGTTGCATTTATTTGTCTAGAGAGTTTGAGGTTTATTGATCTAGAGAAAAAATAGCACTGTGATTTAGCATTCTCTCCAGAGGATGGGTGTTCTCACATCCTGTCCCTCTCTAAGGATTGTTTGTATGGAGGATAAAAAAATATACTCACAGTAACAACAATTTCCTGTTCTACTGGATTACAGTCCATTCTCAGAAATAGGAATATTTTTCTCATCTGGTTTAGTTTCATCAAATCTTCTCTCCTTAGAAAATTAGGAAGAGATTTTCATCCAGCTTGGTGTTTTGGGCTTGATTTGTTCTTATTATTTTTTTCTATAACAACAGCCTTTAATACAGTTGTATCTGTTTTCTAAAGAGATTGCAAAGTCTCAAGATTCATTGCCTTGTGTATATTTTTGAAAACATTTTACCTTCACAATGCACTTGCATTGTGTCTGTATCTGTATTTTAGATTATTTTGTTTTACATTATATCTATTGTGTCTGTATGTCAAGTCTGTATGTAGTACACAAGGAACAAGAGCATTTCTTCTGATGCTGGATAAATGCAGTTCAGCCTAACAGCTTGTTAGGAGCCAATCTAGAATTTTAGACATGCTGTGCAGGCTTTCAGTAGAAGAATAGCAAAGGTATTTTTGCCATGACATTTGTGCAAATTGCAAATAAGCAAACCATTATGGATGCTTCGTCTTCCACACAGACTATCACAGGAGGATGTGTCATTCTTCTTCCCACTAGTCTTTCATTGTCTCTTCCCTCCAGGGACACAGCTGATGCTTATCTCTGTACCTTGCACTGCAGGCTGACAGAAGTCTTTTTAATAATGACAATGGCACATCCTTTGCAGCTTCTTCCTGCAATAATTCACTTGGAGCCTTCTCAGATGTTATCTTCATTGTTTTGTAATGGCTATAAATACAAAAGTATTTACAATGAATTGTTTCCAAACAATTAGTTGCTGAACTCTGTATAAAGTTGTTATACCCAGGTCTAACCAAAGGCAGAATCAGTTAGATAAATGCAGTTCTTCACGTCTGGGTCATGAAAAGTACTGGCTCTCCTATCAGTATGGAGTCATTTCCATTTGCAAAATATGAAGCAGCGTCTTGGATAAATTTGTCCCTGGATAAATATTTTTGGGGTAGGAATGCAAGAAGAAAAGATAGCAGAGTTGAATTTTTCATTTGGTAACTGCTTTTAAATAACATTATTTAACATGCATATCATATCTTCTCTCATTTGCAAGTCTCAGAAGAGTTTAGAAGTGGATAACAGTAAACACATGGAAAACTGAGACAACAGAGATCGATTTACGTGTCCAAGACACAGTGCTCCTCGGAAGCAGATAGCAGAATAGAAAGTGGAGATCCAGGCTCTCACCAGCGAAGTTCAAGTTCTTAAGTGTTGTTAAGTGAAAGTTTTTTGTTGTTGTTGTTTATTTGTTTTTGTTTTGTTTTTCCTGTGAACCTCAATTTTAAAAAGTAAGTATCTTAATAACAGAGACTAATACAATTAGGTAAAATATATATTAAGTCTTTCCTTTAATTTTCAAACTCAAGAAGAAGCAACTCTCTCTGAAGACTTGGAAAGGATCAGGTTAATTTTATTGTTTTTTAAGTCGTGTATCCAAGAATTTATTAGTTTGAATGGAAAGTACCCAACTACCAAAATTGTCAATTGAGTATTTCTTCCTGTAAATCAGGCAAATAGAGAAAAATAAATATTTGAGAAAAATAAATATTAGTTTGAGCTGCCTGTACTCTGCAATTGTTCATTTCTGTTCTTCAGGTGAATTTGAACAGCAAATTAATTTACTGAAGAGGATATTTATAAGTAAAATCATGTATGAGGAGTGATATTCCTAGTGCTGTATCAGAGTGAGTTTCCGTGTGACCCTGGTCCAATGTAAAAAAGTGGTTTTTTTTTTCATGGAGTGATCTTATAAATACTGGAGTGCTGTTTCTTCTGTTGTCATGCCTGAGCTCTTAACTACTGTGATTACTCTGAGAAGCATTGTGATCACCATTAAGAAAAGAATAAGGAGGAAAAACTTGAAGATGAAGAACACTGCTGAATCAGAGTGATACAGAAATGGCAGTGCTACTGTGTGTAGATTTCTAATTACTAGCCATTCTGGGGCAAAAATTAACATCAGGGACAGGTTTTTATTGTTGTTTTCTATAGCAAATGTGTATAAATATGAGGTTGAGGAGGAAGGAAGCACAGGAGATGGAGTAGACTCAGAGGAGATTTCAGTGGAAGAAAGAAGGGGATAGCATTCCTCATATTCCCACCTCCTGCTCCCTTTAGAGACCCACATTTTTGTGTCTCTCTTTTCTTTTGGCAAGAAAGTAGCCTATGTTTAGTTAGTGGCAGTTCCACTATGGAAATGGATTCTGTGGGTGTGAAAGCAGTGTGTGTTTTGCTTTCTTCCTTTGGAAGGTGAATCTAGCCTTCCGTGAAGCCTTGCAACGTAATTTTTTGTATAGAAGTTGAAACCAAAGAACTTTAAGGGGAACTGAAAGAGTTGAAAGCGTTTTGAAGCTGACAGGATACTCAAATCCACATGTAGTACACAATTGTACTGACAGCCCAGTTAAGCGTTATAAAAAACCCTAAAAATATCCTTCCATTCAACCCTCTACCTTATGGATGATGCATCAGGACATCTTAAAGAATCGAATAGCTCCATACTGCTAAGGGATAAGATCAGGCAACTGCAGTCATACTTTGACAAGCGAGGAAATGATGTACTGCAGCACAAGGCACTCTGAACCATGGAAGCTGCAGGTGACTGGTGCATTGTTGGTCTTTTTCAGTTGTTTGGACATGACTTAATATTGAATATGAGCATGAGTATCTCACAGGGTGTATACTCTAGGCATGAATGTCTACATCAGATGTTTCTCTTGAAACCATTAGCATCATCAGCAGTACTTTTAGTTTGCTGAGGAGCATTTTAGTTTCCTGAGAAGAATTATTGACTCCACAGCCTTGGTCAGAGTTTATTTAAGGCTCCTCTTCACAGGAGAAACAGAAATCCAATTTCCTGTTCCAAGAATGATGAACAGTGATTCAAATGCATTAAGCCCTTGCTTAGATTGCGTCTTGCCAGAAACCTCACATTAATTATTTTTAATTTCTTGTTAAGTGCACAGTACTTGATGCACTCTGTAAGGCAAATGCAATGACAGCACCTACAAGTGATTGCTTTCAGTCTCAATATCTAATGCTTCACAGCCATGCTTTCATATCAATCTCATTGAAACTTTACTTGAATTACTAAGAGTTATTTCAAAGTTTGCATAGAGAGATTCTGGTCCAGACAAAAATACATACCACAATCATCTCAACAGTAGAGAGGGAGAAGAAATGACATAGAAATTTTGACCTGCAAAAGCCAGTAAGCAATAATATAGAAAAATAAAACAGCAGTTTTACATCCGTTGTACCAATACAGTCAGTTCTACGTATAGCTCTAATCATTATATGTTTCTTGTTGGCTCTGATTTGTGGGAAGAAAGAGAAGTAATAACTGTTTTTTTTTAATGGTAGACTTTGGAAAGCAAATAAGATATCTTTGGTCTCATTGATATCTGAGTAAATTCAGTAGTGCATTTTCCATTAACCTAAATTTAATAGTATCTTAATTGAATTTAATTTTATTCAATTCTGTTTTCTGTAATACATTTTATAATGTAGCTTAAAGAGGCTCCAAATTTGAGATGAGAAAACATTTCCAGATATAATGCATCCAATATTCAAATAATACTCATCCCTAGAGGTATGTTGTTGTCATTAATACAGATGTCAGAGATACAGCTCTCAAAGTCTGCTGATGTTTAATATGGCTAACTGGTGTGGCTGATATGGCCATACTCATTAAGGTCTGCTGGAGCTGCAGCTAAACAGATCTTTCATTGGCAAAACATAAACCCATTTTCCAAACAGTAGAACTTGCACTAGCAAAAGACTCTCTGGGTATTATATTTCAATTATTAAGCATTTTGTTTACTTGTTTTGTGTGATTCATTCAAGTTAGGTCACTGTCTCACCTGTTATGCTTCTTGCATCTATAACATAGGTATCTCCATTCTCCCAGTGGAGAACAGTTTTCCTGATCAGTTGAGCCAAGCACAGAGATCTCCCAAAACAGGGAACTGTAACCTTAGACTGGAGTGTTTATGCTTTCCAGAAAGGTCAGAGACTGCCAGAATTATAGAATTGCTCAGGTTGGAAAAGACCTTCAAGTGCAATGTGTCGTCTTGAACTGGAACTTCATTCAGTGAGGAAAAAATAGAGATGTCTTTATTTCTGTGCATGCGATTTGGTTTTACTGAGATTGAACTAAGGAATTATTAGCCATTGAAGGTTCATTTCAGTGAAGACTGCAAGAAAATTTGAAATAAAAGGTCCAAGAACGTGAGAAACTAGATTGTAAACACATGTAGTAACATGGAAAGAGAGTCAATTCAAGCTTTGTAGTCAGCTGCAGGATGAGAAATGTAGCTGCTAAACCACAGTATTTTGTATGACTGATAAAAGGTTCAGAAGGCTCTACTGTGTACACTTGTGTCATTACTCACACTTGCTATAGTTACTTCTTGGTTGTGATGTCATGCAAATAGTAGGAAAGTTAAATCTATACTTTCAATCTACATACTTGTATGTACATTCTGTAATACAAGAGGCAGAAACATAATATTACTGGAATCTGATACGTTAGTCTTATATAATTTCTGCCATTTACATAGAGAGGAAAAAAAAAGAGCCTGATATACCTGTTATAAACCTGAAATAAAGTGATGATGGGGAAACCACTTTGCTTGTTTCTTGGAAAGGAATGCTTTGTTTTTTAACATCATCAACTGAGGGCATGACTCTAAAGCACTTTTTTGATCAGCTTATTTTTCAGGGGGTTTCAACATATGGTTTTTCTCTTCCACTTTTTAATATTTTGGTCTCTGGTGAATCTGCATGCAAAAGCTTCCTTCCTTTAGTTGGAGTTCACAAATGAAAGGCTTTTCTTTCTCTGATTGCAGATTAGCCTGCCAAGAAACAAACTCTAACTGGAGAGCATCACTTTAATTTATTTATGGGATACAGATGACAAGGAAGTCTGTCCTCTTCTCAGGCTTTTTTGGACAGCTTTGAGCTGACCCAGCCCAGCAGAGTTCATATGGCAAAGGCAAACTGTGCCAGGAACCAAAGCCAATAGTCATTGCAAACCTTTGAACCAAAACATTCCTTTAGTGCTTGAATTTCCCTATAATTTGTGTAGATTCCCTTTTTGTCAATGAAGCTTGCAGTGGATAACTAGCTTATTGCAATCAGACTAAACAACTGTGCTATTCATTCAGCAATTAGATGATAGCAGTAATGCATGCTTTATGGTTTCCGTTCTTCATTCTTTCCTTTCTTTCAAAGTCCTTGGAGACAAATTCTAGGATGTTTGGCAAAGAGGAGGCTCTTTCTGAAAAATATCCTGTCTTTTTTTTTTACTTTTGGGTTGCTAATAAGTTCTATTCTCAAAGGCGAAATATCAGATCCACATAGGAAGAAAAGATCAGCCAGAGAAAAAGCAACAGAACTGTCATTTATATATACTTGAGTGTTTGCTTTAATCTAATTAAATGATGGAGGAAGACTTTTTAAAATCATAATTAGTGAATCGCTTAATGTAGAATAAAGTAAGAGTATTTTGAATGCAAATATTTTTAGCAGAAATAGAGCAGATTATGTTTGCTCCATAAATATCTTGAGAGTAGTGCTAGAAGAAAGAATTTTGCTGTTGTTGCAGAAGATAAATCTTTGTGAAAGGGCATGCTTTAGTGCTTCAGTTTTAAGCTAAGAGCTCCAGCTCCAGCCAAAATCAGCTGTGATTTTTACCCTTTTTTAACACTGCTGTAACTTCTCTATGTTTGGACAAAAAGAGTCCATATGTTTCAATATTTCAATGAGTTCTAATGATTCTATCATCAAAGAGGCAAATTTTAGCTCTTTGTATATTTTAAAAAAGTTAAACTAAGTCAATAAAAATGATAGTTTAACAAATATAAGCTTATCATATAGTAAGGACATAAGCTGATGATTATTTACTAACTTTGCATTTTCCCATCCTTGCAAGTCTTTTCTTTTACACCAGTTCTGTCACTCAGCTACTGTGTGACCTCAGACAGATCAATTAAATTCCCCACACTATAATTTCGTTATTTAAGAACCCATAAAAAAACCCCATTAAACTCAATGTGGGCTCTGAGTGATAAGTAGTAGCGTATTTAATGGTGGTAGTTTAAAGTATTACAGCACCCAGACGCCTTTGTTATCACTTTTCAAGAGATTAATTTCTCAATTACAGGCAAGGAAGGATAGGACATGAGCCATGTGTTTGTCATTGTGGTTTGTAGTACAGAATATTAGATTAAATTGTAGAGAAGGTAGATGCTCATTAAAAAAATGGGCCATAAAATGTGGTGGCTGAGGCCTAGATACATATCTTGTTCTGTTGTTCTATAATACTGGTGATGACCTAAGACGAATGGCCAAATAGAGAATACAAGACACTAAAGATCACCTGCCAGAGCTCTGAAAGTCTTACCTAGAGAGTCTCAGAAGAGAGTAATTTCTGTAAACTATTTGAAGTTGCTTATAAAAGGCAATGAACATTAATAAAGTATCATTACAAAAGTATGGGAAAAGGAACAGTGCATTTCTATTAAGATCCTCCATTTTGTTTTGAAATGTGCTGTTTAGAAACACCTTTCAGCGTTAGTGCTGTCATTCTCAAAGTCAGAGATTTGGCAATCAAACATGACAGGGTGAATATTTCTGATAGCTTGAAACAGAAAGATAGAGTGGAGAAAAGCCAGCAGGGCAGAGTGATATTCCAATGAATTTTATACTAATCACTAAGTTGAAATATCTTCTTAATGTTGGGACACTCCTCAGAAGCTGATCTAATGTGTAATTGTCCACTTGAGTTCAGTGAGATGTTCAGACCCAAGGTCATTCCACCTTCCTCAGATTTTTAACCAAAGTGCTTATGAGTGGAATCTTGTTGCTTTTGGTTTCTTCTCTTATCAGTGGTCATATAGGTTTTCGGAATTAAACGCCTATCTCTCCCCTGTAAGTACTTGAAGGAGAAAGTAGCATGAGGACTTGGACTGTGACTGTTGTGGCTTTACTGACATCTTGGAGTAGCCCTATGATTTAGACAGAGAGATCTGAGCACTGTCTTACCATGGCAGAAGAATTCAAATTTTTTTTTTTATAAGTCAAAGCTGAAAATCATTATGCACATACTCAGTATTCATTTTTTTAGTTGGCAATTTTAACCAAGTGTATTATGATATTGGTAAGTATAGCAGAGAGTAATATGAAGGGTAACAAATTGTGGTATTTGCCATAGATGAGTCACAGGATAAAATGAAAATAATGCAAGCCCATTAATTTAAACCTTGGATCGCATTTACAGAAAGAATACAATTTGTACACCTGAATATTAATGATTAAAGTCTACCTTGTAGTAGTGAATGAAAAGTAAAAGATTCAGAAAATTGTTACCAGCGATTCAGCTGTATAGTCTCTTTAACCTCAGAGAAACCAGCAGTTCCAAAACAGAAACAGGTAAGCAAATTCTCCTATACAATAACTTCATTTGGCCCTGGAAACATAGAGAAATGATACTGGAACAGCTAATTCAGAGGGTTAAGGCTGAGGAAAAAAAAAAAAAATTGCATTCAGGGATGAATGTTACAGCATTTCTTATGGGAAAAATAAAAATTAAATGTAAAATGATCTCAATATGTAAAGAAAAGTGTTGTGAAAAATATATTATGTAGTTTACAATAGAAACATCCTTACTTGAAAGAGCATGGCATTGGTGCAGTTCCGGCTATAGTAAATCCTCCTTGAAAATAAATGTGTAGTTTTACAGGATATGGGTAATCATGCTGCCTTTCAGCTTGATGTTTTTTCCTCTGGGACATGAACAGTTACTAGCAATGCGTCACAAGCACGTTTAATTTATGTGTACTGCTTACTGTCATTTGTAGTGTGTCATTACTTGAAGTTTGTTATAAGTCTCAATTGAAACATTAAACATTTTATGAACTACAAATCTTGGAAATCCTTCAGAGGAATGCTTTTATTTATGATATTGTACTCAGTGTTTCCACTATATCCCCCTGTTTTCAGGGATTTTTAACTTGGTTGTAAAAAACTAATTCTGGCTTGAAGTTTGACATATGGGATTGAACCCAAAGAATGCAGTTTTTACCCAATTTGAAAATGTGCAAACTGCAGAATGTAGAAATGGAAGTGATAAAAGGTATTCTTCAGAAGTTGTTCTGCTTAATTATTATGTTGTGTTGCATTATATAATTTTCTACAATCAGTTTTGTATTAATAATGTTGTATTTCAGACGCTTTCCTTATCCCACTCTCCTGTCTCTTGGTTGAAGATTGGAGGGATTAATGCTATGTTTATCACTAAAATACAGTAAGGTTCAGTGTTACTGTAGCCCCAAAGAACATGATAGTTACTTCTCCTGAATAGCATAGCTTGATGGTTTAGTACCTAGAAGAAATCCAAGCAGACAGCGTGCAACTAGACATTGCCAACAACCAACTAAGCAATCAATTAATAAACACATTTATATCTCCCCTACCCCTATATAGTATATATATATATTATACGTACTTTAATTTACATATATATACAAACCTCAAAAAGAATAAAGAAAGAAATAAATGCTTACAAAGCTCTATGTGATATTGGGTAGCTTAGAGGAAGCATAGCTGAAGCATTATGGAATCTGAAATTAATAACATAGGATAGAGTGATACTGTAGATTTTTCAGGTTTTTCAAGATCTCTGGTACTGTTTCTAACTCAGAAAATATTATCTTCTAGATTTCTGTTGCTCTCTCACTAGAATACCAGTACAGTAATGAACGAGAAGAAAGATTATCATTACAGAGTCATTTCTCTCTTGGTAATCTGTGGAGATTTCATACTAAAGTAATTACCAAGCTTTACTTTTAGCTTGTCTGTTCAAAGGTGAGCACAGTCTGAGGAAAAAAAAAAAAAAGGAAAAAAAAAGAGTTGTTGCAAGCACTTGCCAATTCTTCTCAGATTACTGCTGGGTTTATTAAAATTTCAGTTCAAATTCTGTCTCTCAGACAAACATAAGAATATCTCTTTTAAGCTACCTGGTTCTTATTTTTACTGAGAGGATTTACATGACACCAATAAAACTGACAGGCCACAAACACAAAAAAGCAGTCCCAGGAAGCTTTAGACAACTACAATGCCATTAGGTAGTTACAAGGACTGCTCTTTTTATCATACCTGTAATTTAATCTGAGAAGAGAGCAGATATGGAGCAGAATGTACCAGCAGGTATGAATCTGTGAATTCATGTCAGATATAGATTCCTGGTTTTTGGAGATGCTATATACTAGATGACATAAAAGGAAATGGGGGTATTAATGTATTAAGCACTGCTTAAGGATGATGAAATTGAATCTCTTTTATTAATTCAACAAAGCCTAATAATGTGTCCAAAAGAACAAAAAATAGCAATCTTCCTGGGGTTGTGAATCAGTACATTGTGTAACAAATACAGAACAACAAATGGTGACTTCCAGTTTTGGAAAGAAACAGAGAGGATAAAAGTAGAGGATGACTTTGAAGTGGTATTGTGACAATATAGTGTTGGTAGGGACTTCTAAAGGCTGTCTAGTCCAACTTCCCTGCAAAGAACAAGGACACCACACTAGATCAGGTTGCCCAGGGCCTGATCCAGCCTCACCCTAAAAGTCTCCAGGGATGTAGACTTTCAAACACATCTCTGGGCAACCTGTTTCAGTGCCTCACTGCCCTCACTGTGAAAGACTTTTTCCGTATATCTAACCTAAATCTACCCTCTTTGAGCTTGAAATCTTTTCCCCTTGTTCTGTTGCCAAAAACCCTGCTAAAGACTCTGACCCCTTTTTTCTTATAGTCTCCCCTTTGGATACTGAAAGGCTGCTATCAGGTCTCCCTGGAGCCTTCTCTTCTCCAGGCTGAACAGCCCTAGCTCTCTCAGCCGATCCTCATAGGAGAGATGTTCCATTCCATTGATAATTTTTGGATGCACTCCAACAAGGAATTCACAATAATCACTTAGGATGTGGCTGAAGATATATAGGTTACTTGTGGTGTAAGGGAACGATGGAAACTGAGCAAAGGAGGAACTCAGTGGAGCATGACTGAATCCTCTGTTTTATTGGTTTTACATTTTCTTTTGGTGGGATTTGCAATTTGGCAAACTACCACTAAATTAATGAAGTTTATGGGTAGGAATTTCACCCAGAGTGATAGTTATTTGTATTGACATGTATCATTTCCTCTGTGCCCCCTGGCATTTTTCTTTGCTTCTGTGCTTCAAGAAACACGTTATATATATATATGTTAGCCAGGTCTATGAGATCTGATCTGTGGAAGCAATCAGTATTCATCCTCTAATATTAGCTTTGATCTGCCAAATACATTTCATATCAGTGGGCCAAAAGAGGAGTGTGATCTGAAAGTTTTCCGTACTGATTTAGTATTCCATAGCAGCCTGTACGAGCCACTTCTCAGGTCCTGCGTAGGCCTGCCTACAGTGAAATGAAGTTCTGGCTGCTTCTACCTGGATTTAATACAAGATCAGCTAAGCAGGTGATGATATCCTTTCCTGTGTGTATTTTAAGGTGGCAATGTGTAAAACTGGAGGTTGCCATACGCCAGGGACAGCTAAAGGAATATTTTGTCACTGCACAATATCTCTTCATGTGTACATTAATTTATTCCTAGCAAAACTGATTTGTCTGTTTTCTTGTCAGCTATAATATACTCTCATAATTGCCTTAATTTTTCATAAGTCCTTTTATAAGCCCTTTCCTTATTATTTCTATCAAAACTATCAAAAGTAGAAGACACTATCAAAAGTAGAAGGATTGTGTAAACTCTGTAAACTTACAATTTCCTTCTTTGTTTCAGAACATTTTGGAAATTTTACTAGTGTGAATTTTAACTGTATTTCCTTCTTTTTCTTTTTTTTGTTTTTTTTTTTTTCAAATTCAGTGGATTCATTTCCAAAAGCAGTGGGTTTCTGTTTGTCAGGCTACATCTATACCACTAAATATAAGAGCCTGCTGACATGTCCGCTAGACAAAGTGACACCAAGCAGTTTGTATGCACAATACCAAACACCCCTTCCAAAGTAGATTTCTACCAGATTTAGTGGTCCAAAACCAGAGCAGCGATTGAACTGACTATTAATCAGTATGAACAATCAGCAGTTCAGTTCTTGAGTCATTCCCTGGCCCTTTTCTTTTTTTCAAGAGTACAGTTATACCCTTAGGCAATGTCTATACTAGTAAATAACTTGAAACAAGACCCATTCTCTGGACTTGAGTGTGTGGCATGGGAGAATGTGCACACATTGTAGCTAAATAGTCTTTTACCTCGGTGATGGTTGTATTCATCTATAGCCTTAACTGTAAACAATCTGTGGCTTGTGCTATTCCTAAGATATACCTGAGAAATGGTGTGAAAGACGGGTATTTATCACAGACCAAAACTGCACCAGAGAATGTAATTAATAAAGATTAAATGACTTAGCAGAGTGATAGAGCTTGAGACCATGTCTCAGTCTTTTTAATTTTAGTCATACAAAGTATTCTTACGTCCGACTGAAGGTTCTGTAGAGTGTTGTCGAGTATGTGCAGCCCCTTATTATAAAATGGCCTGAGTTGAAAAGGACCACAATGATCTAGTTTCAACCCCCTTCTGTCTAGCCTTTCTAAATCTGGTCATGTCTCTGTGCCATCCTGTTTACCGCTGTTAGCACCTGGTCCAAATTTTTGTTTTGCTGAAGCCTCTTTTTAAAGTTCACCTCTCGTGTTTTAATCTCCTCTCATGCTATTTCTCTGTTCTTATTATCTGTAGTCAGGATCAGTTTTCCAGCTGCCTTAATTCCATCCTTCCATTGAGCTTCAAATTCTGCTATCATTCCATCATGCTTTCCTTTTTTAGTTTTATTTTCTTCGCCCTTTTCCTCCACCTTTGAAGCATTTAAATCTCTCTCCTTTAGCTCTTCTTGCCTCGTTAACTTCTTTTGTCCAGCTTCCAGTCTCATGTCAAATTCCAGCCCTTTTCATTTTGTTTTCCTTGACTCCATGTGGCTCTTTGGCAGGTTTGCTCTCCCCACCCTATGCCTGGCTAGTATGCAGCTGAGTGTCCATGCAGAATCCCAGATTGTTTCTGCTCCCCATGTCCAAATAACCAGTGCCGATGTTTACCAATGTCACATCCTGTATCCATACTAGGACAGATAGGAGAAGCAGTCACGTGAAAGCTTGGCTGTATTCCTAGTTTGTTTCCGTGCTTCCATGGGACACTGTTGGATATTAAAAATGTGTAAGAACTGAATCATACCCAGCAAGGACTGCACTTTCACAGACTGTGATATCTGAGTTTAGGCTCTGCTTGTTGCAGTCTAAGTGCCACATAAGTCCCTTTTCCTAATGTTTCCTGTTGGCAGGTTTTAACTCTGCAGAATTATGTGAAGAAGCAGCAAGTGAAGGGACAACAGCAGAGATTAGAGACCAAAAATCTGGACCTATAGGTCCCTCCTGAATAGGTTCAAAAGGGGACTTTTAAAGAGTGTAAATTCAGACATTTCTACCCAGACATACATCACCGAGAGAAATGTAGCTTTCTCCTTCTCCTCAACTCTGTCACCCTAAACTTCATACCTCTGCTTTATGCTTAAAACTATTTGCATTTCTTCAGCAAAACATCTTCGGTTTTTAAAAAATATTACTAAACAAAAGATTTTCCTTAAACTCATTTTCAGAAACAGCTGTACTATTTTGGATGAAACTTCCTGAAATATTTCTGCCTCAGGCAGCCACCTGGCATGGAAAATTTCAGCCCAAACATTTAAGGTTTGGCAAAGTGATATGCTGCTGAAAACAAGCTTTATAATGGGAAGTGTTGGGCAACTTTTATAGCGAGCAAAATTACCAGCCTCACCCCAACACCAATCCTGATGTGCCAAGCTCTACAATAAAATACTCAGTATAAATGAAAGATGTCCTTATATATCAAAAGACCAAAAATAACTTGGAACACAGTCCTTTTTCAGATGTAAGAAGTGTTTCCGACTTATGGCTTAGAGATATAAAAAGGACAAAGTAGACTAATAACAAAACACAAGATGTAATCTTCAGTTTGTGTCTGTTAGACAGAAGAGTGAACTGGCAAAGTATGTAATACTTTGTTGCTTGGATCTTACATGTTTGAATCATCCAAAAGTCAGATGGTTTATTTTCTCCAAACACACCCCAAACTGTTAGCATTATATTTAGATAGCAACTGTAAGTTCTGAAGACAATAACAGAATTTACTAACATTTCAGCAAGTCGCTCAAAATGTTTAAAAATTGCTTTTTTATTCAATATCTCCTTCCAATACCAGAAGAATTTCATTTCCTATTCCATTTATTCTTCTCTTTCTAAAATACAGCCCTTTCACGGTAGTCATGTTTTTCTTGAACCAAAACCAGTACATATGGAGACATCTGATAAAACTTGCTTTTCTTCCATGCACAAATACAGCGGAATAGCATTGTAGTTTTCCTTTTTTTCTTTTCATATCTTATTTTGTTTAAAATATGAACTAATCAAAAAATATGGAGCAAGGCGTGAAGTAATAAATTCAAAAAAAAAAAGAGAGAAGAGAAAGTGAGGTGAAGTTAACAGTGACATTTCAGAGCCAGCTTGAATTTAGAATTCCTTGTCTAAATTCTGTCTAACATACAGCTTTGGTGAATTTAAGACACATAAATATCTATTACTGCTTTCTCTGGAGCAATATGCAAGCATTAGAGACACGTTAAAAGTCTATCAGCATCTCTGTTCTAGAGAAAGAAACATAGCTCCTGAATCTGGTCTTCACCTGTGGGAGAAAACTGAGTGTCTACCTGCATCACGAATGTGCAGTGAAACATCTATGTTTCTCCTGTCACAAAAGAGGCTATTTGTACCTACCTCATTCAAACAGCAGAACAGTTCAGTTCTGCTAATAGATGATGAATTTATGAGATACAAGCACTGTGAAATTGCCTGATGTAAAGAAGGGAGAATTGAGTCTTTGGGTTGGTACTGCACTGGACTCTGGATCATATATTTCCTATTGTATAAAATGTCTTTCATGGGAAAACAGTGTCCCAATCTCCCTCTTCCTCTAGGAGTATTCTTACCACTTGCCTCCAGGATGAAAGGAGAAAAGCGAGGCTGCATCTGTCTTTCGTAGACATTGCTCATTGTAGTAAGAGGACTTCATACTGAAAGATAAGTGGTGATACAAGTTATCTTGAGGTTAAAGCTTAATTTTTATAATAAGGCTTGCAAGTGCTTATTTTATTTCAGTGCCTGCATGGTGTCACTGAGGACTGTAGAAGTTGCCACAAAAATTATTGGATGTAATGTCTCAGATTCTGCCTTCATCTGTTTCTATCATTAGAAAAATCATTATCTATGTCTTGCTGCATTAACAACCTCTGAAGGTAAAGTACACGGACACTGCATGTATCATCTTGATCTTGTTAATATTGATAAAGATTATTTTTATTTTTTATTTATTTATTTATTATTTTTTATTTATGCAAAAGGCTCATTAGACATGAAGCTATAATGAGCAGCAAGAGATGCTAAAACAGAGACTTGATAAATTGTGGGATTTTATTCTGTATATTACAGCATAAATACTTGGTGTGTGATAAAACAAAGACATATTTTTCACTTAAGTCACATGTAGGGGGAAAAAAGCACATTAGTTATTCTTACCAGCATATTGATATAATAAGAAAAAATATAACTAGCATTACAATATTTCATCTAGAAGGGACCCAAAAAGATCATCAAGCCCAACTTCCTGACCTCTTCAAGGCTAAACAAAAGTTAAAGCGTGGTATTGAGGACATTGTCTAAATGCCTCTTGAACAATGACAGACATGGGGGATCAAGCACTTGGCTAGGAAGCCTATTTCAGTGTTTGACCACCCTCACAATAAAGAAATTTTACAACTATATACCTATATTAAGGTACTAACGGAAAAACAAAACAAAACAAACAAACAAATACAAATACAAACCAACCAAACAAACAAAAAAAGGGATAATAACATAGAAACTATGTCTGTGTCAGAACAAGGAACTCATTAATGAAAGGTATGTTTAATTAAAGAATATCAGTACTTCTGATCTTCTTGATAGCCCATCACTGCCAAGCAGCTTTTAAAAAGCACTGGACACATTACACAACTATCAAGAACAAGTCATAGAAGCATGGTGAGTGGACAGAATCCAGTTTCTGAAAGCGTTGTCTCCTGAGAAGTAAGACCCATCTGAGAGACTGCAGAGTCAGTGAAGTCCTTGGAGTTAGCAAAAAAATTTGCCCCAAAACTATACGGTAAGAGTACAGACGAAAAACTTTCTCTTTTTCTGAAACTCAAATTGTGGATAATACAGCTGCATGTATGTGTAATTGCACAGGAAAGGAATATTTTTGGAATTTTTTTTTTTCCCCAAATATTGATAGCAGGACAAGCACCTTCCTCACTGCTAGGACGTGTAAGCAGCACTGTTCCTGAGAACATACTGGGTCAGAGACCTGGTGACTTCCTTATAGACTTTTTACAATTCTGACAATACGTGTGAAATTTCAGACAGCGTAAAACGGATTGCCCTGCAATCCAGCAGACTTGGTAAAAGTGTAAACCAGCTGTCTCTAATGGCGTGACTACAACGTGCGGTTCAGCAAATGTGACTTGGGGCCTCATTTCTGTGTCTCCATTTCTGACATTTATGCTTAAATAATGTTGTTAATTCTTGCAGGAGATGCTAAAATTTCTCTAATTAATGAGGAAAATAACAACAACAGCAAAAGCCACACAAAAACAATCTTCTTGTTACTTCCCAGATTGTTCCTATTTGCTGCAAATAAGCATGATTTCCTGCCTGGAAGCACTAGCTGCAAACTGCAGTCAGATGTAAAAGAAGCCTAATCAGGCTTGGGAACCAGGCCTTAATTAGACTGCTTGGAAAACAGAGTAGAAGAGCAAATGAGAATTATTAACCATCACTCATGATTCCTGTTTCTAATTTTAAAGAGGAAATCATGCATTAATCAAACCCTAGTCCTAAGTTCAGGGACACATTTTAGAAATATCCTGAAACAAGAGGAAATCTTTTCAATGTTTAGAGAAAGCAACCCCTGATCAGCCAGTATGTGTAACACAATATATTTTGACATGAAATAAGCTATGTTTCACTGTGCTTAGCTTTTGCTGGGACCAAGAAAAACATAACCAGTACCAACTGAAATTAAGGCACGTGACAATAATTGGGGTTAAGCCTGGGTTTTGTTAAAGGAAAGCAGAAGTGTAGAGTATGTTGTTTTCAGGGGATAAAGGAAAGACATAGGAGGGTAAGAGCAATAATGCAATAATGCAACTGCTGTTGCATGCTTTTGTCATAATAAAGAAACTCTTCACTGCACAGAAAAAAAAAATGAATTGTTCCTGATATTAAGAACAAATATGAGTACAATCTCTAAATATCACTCAGACCTCACTTGAGATAATGCAATAAGATTTATCAGAACTTACTTCATAGTTTCTGCTCTATGTGGGTTTCAAAGATAATTTTCTTTTTTTTTTTTTTTTGGCAAACTAATGTGAAATTTCTGGCTGTGGTTCAGAAACTAATGTTTTCTGGTGGAGTCAGATTGAAATCTTTAATTTTCTTGGAACTCTCCAGGAAAAGGAGGGAAAATGGGCTCTTGACCTACATTAAACATTGCACCAATTTTTGTGGAAATATCATGTTACAAAGAATGTTCACTTTTTCAAACACGAATATTCAAGTTTCTCTCTTTGAATTGCAAACAACACTTTTTAGAACTTAGCAGTTTTCTTGCTAGCTCTACAAATATTTGCCAGGTCTTGCCACTTGAAGTTTCAAAACTTCATATTCTTTCATATTCATATTCTTTCATATTCTTTCAATTTCATATTCTGAAATTACATATCTAGAACTGTTAAGATGGCATACACTCTAGCATTGTGAATTACAGAACATGGTTATTGTTCCATGAATACACTGAAAAAAATAATGACACATTAAAAAATACATTTTTTCCATCTATCATGCTATATATGTCATGTTTAAATAGATATAGCTGATGAAATTCAGGAATCAAAATTGGTAATTTGACAGAGCATTATTGCCTGGAGAAATAGGTGCAGACAAAAGTTAGTATGAACAGAGTTTCAATAATGGTTTTGGCATGGACTCTTCTGAAGTTTTGATGAGTAACCTCACTGTTCAAGCCTCAGAGGAGAATGGTCTGAACAAAATGAAAGTTTTGTGTTCCAGCTTGGTGGCATCTGCCTGTATGGTAACCTGTTTATTTTAAATGAAAAATGATTACTCCTGAAAGACAGTAACTTTGCTTCATTACTTTGAAGCTTCCATTATTTCTCCCTCATTCCTAATGCAAAGGCCAACTAAGTCCATGTGCTCACTAGGATTCAGTTGCAGTGCTTCTACTAAATAAAGTATGATGGGATTTCAGCTCTTGATTTCAGTGAATGACTAAGGACAAGATAAAGCATGCCTAGTCAAAAAAACTTGAAGGTGAAAGATGCAGGTTTAAATCCTCTTAGGCTGAACCAATATTTTCCATCTGCAGTGTACTAGCTGTGAACATCATACTGTTGTGCAAAAATGGTAGGATTATAATGTTTTGTATAATCTCAGAAGATATGACTGTTTTGTAACAAAGTGCCTGAGACTCTTTTCCTTCATGCCAAATGTAGTGTTGCCTCTATGTGTGTTCGTCTGGTGCTTTTTAATGGTCATTTCTTAGTTCTAGCCATGGTGGGAAGGGGCTTCATGACAGACCAGCACCTTTCTTACAACTTCAGTCTTTTCAAAGCTTATTATTGTGCCTGTGGATCTTTTAATTTTTCCATGGATGCTGGGGAAAGTAGTTTAACACACTCTTAAGGAATAAGTTATCCTTTCAATACCCATAGTTCTTACTTATACGAAGTAAAGTGACCTCTGTCAGTGCACTCTTATTGTCTTGTTTGGTGAAGGATTCAGCAAGTGAATATCTAATTTTGCTTTGGTTACTTGTTTTTTACTGTTTTTTTTTTTTTTTTTTTTTTTTTTTTTTTTTAACATATACTCTGAGTGAGCCTTGCAACTCAGGTTTTGTATTTTATTTTTCAGTATTGCTGTTACACCAAAACAATGATAGTACTACAACAGCCGTCTGCTAATACCTGCTTTTGTTTTCATAGGTTTGTGAGTATGCTTAGGCAAGTTTTCCTTTCAGTTTTATCTACTATTCTGGGGACTATCATGTGATTTTCTTGGTATTTTTTTCTCCTACTTAGTTAACATAATCTATATTTGCAGTTATCCATCAGAGCAACAGGGATATCAATGATCATGACCCACAACAGGAAATGAACCTGTCATTCAATCCATATTTATGTACCAATGTTAATAGCTTGATAGAAATCCACAGTCACAGCACTATTTAACTGCTTATTGAATGAATTTAGTTTCTTTTAGCCTACCTTGATTAAGTTATTTACATGTCATATCAGTATTTTAGATCTATTCTCCCCCAGCCACTTTTTTTTTTCCTCATCTTCTTTATCTTGGTTATGCTTCTTTGTCTTTACACATCTGCTATTCTTATTATTCAGCTCTTTTGAGTAGCAATCACAAAGCTCGAGGTGCTTTCCAAACATTAAAAAAGGAAAAAAAAAAGAAGTTTCTTGGCTATTGCAATCATGTCCTTTAAGGTCTGTCTCAACACACTCTCTATATGAACTTGCTTGCAAACACATGGCTTGTTTGATTTATAACTTCTTGTGTTTTTCCAAGTGACTTGACTGCTGAAGAACTCCAATGACTGATCTGTTTGTGTGTTTTAGCCAGTGCTGGCACCAGCTCTTGGGACTCTGAACTCTGGAACAATTTATTCATAGGGCTTGATTTTACTTCATATCCATCTGCAATTTTAGTTCCCTTTGCTCAAATTTTTTTGTTAATTACATCTGGTAGTTCTGAACACTGTGCCTGTTCTGTTATTTTCTCAGTTTAATAGCCTTTATTTGTAGATTTTCACTGTTTGTATAGTGGTATTATTTCAAATACACAGCGGTGGTATTACTTCAAAATACACAGCAGAAAGACAGTTATATACGTCACTTAGTCTTCTGGATTTTTGATAACGTTTTCATTTGATGTGACAGTTTTGTTGTGATGGAGGCTTGGCTGTAATTACAAGCACTAAACCTTTTTGACTTAGAAATTCTGCAATGATGCCAGACCCAAGCTAAAAGTGAGAGATAATGAAATTCTATGATAATGAGGCAGTGACTGCTGGGACAACAGGAGAAGGCAATGGAATAATCTTTTAAGGAAGTGTCAAGATCAGCTGCCCAGCTGAATTGCCTCTACACCAACACACACAGCTTGGGAAACAAGCAGGAGGAGGTGGAAGCTACTGTGCTACTAGAAAACCACAATATATTTGACATCACTGAATCCTGGTGGGATGATTCCCATTACTGGATTGTGGCTATTGACAGCTACAAGCTCTTCAGAAGGGACAGGTGAAAAAGGAGGGGAGGGGGTGTTACTATCTAGATCAGAAAAGGAATAGAATGGGAAGACCTGTCCCTAGAGAACAGTCATGAGCAAGTTGAAAGCCTATGGGTGGCAGAGACTGAGCAAGCAAAGGGATCCTTGTGACTGGTATCTACTGCAGGCCATCTGATCAAGTGGAGGCTATTGATGAGGCCTTCTACCCCCAGGCTACAGGAGGCATTTCCATCACAAATACTTGTCTTGCTGGGGGACTTCAACCACCCAGACATCTGGAAAAGTAGCACAGTGAGCTGTAGGCAATCCAGGAGACTCCTGGAATGCACTGAAGATAACTTCTTGAGTCAAGTAATAGACGGCCCCACCAGGGAGGAAGCAGTACTAGACCTGTTGCTCACCAATACAAAAGAACTAATTGATGTCTTCTGGACTAGAGGCTGCTTGGGCTGTAGTGACCATGCCAGTTCATACTCTGGAGGGATATGAGACAGGCAAAGAGTAAAATTTGGACACTAAATTTTATGAAAGATATCTTCCAACTCTTCAGGGAGTTGGTAAAAAGCACCCTGGGAAACAGTCCTCATGGGCAAGGGTGCAAAGAAGAAAATGCATAGGCAGTAGACACAGGGACAAGTACCATGGGAAGACTATAAGGAAGCTGGTATGCTGTATAGGGAAAAGGCCAGGAGGCCAAGGCCCACTTTGAATTAAACTTGACAAGGAATGCCAAGAAGAATAAGAAAGACTTCTACAGGTACCTTAACCAGAAAAGGGAAGTCCTCAAGGGTGTACCCTCCCTAGTGAGTGACACAGGCAAGCTGGCAACAACAGACAAGGAGAAGGCTGAGGTACTTAACTTCTATGCCTCTGTCTTCTCTGATAATTACTTGATAACAACTCACCACACAGCCCTAAAACGTTTTGTTTTGTAGAAGAGAACTGGGAAGCAACATCCCTCCCACTGTAAACAAAGATCAAGTTTGTGCTCACCTGTGGAATCTGAACATTCACAAGTCTATGGGTCTCAAGAGATGCATCCCAGAGTCCTGAGGGAATTAGCTGATGTAGTTGCCAAGTCACTCTCAATGATATTTGAGTAGTTGTGGCAATCAAGTGAAATCCCTGGTAACTGGGAAAAAGCCAACATCACACCGTTTCTTGAGAAGAGTGAAAATGATCACCACAGGAACTACCAACCTGTCAGTATCACCTATTTGATGGGAAAGATCACAGAGCAAATTCTGCTGGAAGCTATGCTAAGGCACATGGAAGACAGGGGGGTGATATGGGAGAACCAGCATGGCTTCACCAAAGACAAATCCTGCTTGACCAACCTAGTGGCCTTTTATGATGGACAAGAGAAGATCTACTGATGTCATCTATCTGGACTTCAGTAACAGGTGAAGTACTGGCTGCAGGATCGAGTCCAGAGACTGGTGGTCAATAGCTCAGTGTCTGGATGCAGTGATGAATGATGTCCCCTAGGGGTTAGTGCTGGGACTGGTACTCTTTAATATCTTCATCAACGTCGCTGACACTGGATTTGAGTACTCCCTCAAAAAGTTTTCTGATAATACCAAGATGTGGGGTGAGGTTGACACACCAGAGGGACAGGATGCCATCCAGATGGACATAGACAGGCTTGAGAAGTGGATTCAGGTGATCCTCATGAGATTCAACAAATTCAATTGCAAAATCTTTCACCTGGGTTATGGCAACTTATGTCAGTACAAGCCCTGCTGAAAAAGATCTGAGGGTACTGGTAGATGGGAAGCTGGACATGAGCCAGCCATGTGCCCTCACAGCCCAGAAAGCCAACCATATCCTGGGCTGCATCAAAAGTGTGGCCAGCAGGTTGAGGGAGGCAATCCTGTCCCTCTACTCAGTGCTGGTGAGGCTTCACCTGGAACAGGGGGTCCAGATGTGGAGTCCTCAACAGAGGACCTACAATACATAGACCTGTTGGGGCATGTCCAGAGAAGGGCTACAAAAATGATTCATGGAATGGAACACCTCTCCTACGAGTACAGGCTGAGACAGCTGGGGATGTTCAGCCTGGAGAAGAGAAGGCTCCAGGGAGACCTGATAGCAGCCTTTCACAGTGTGTAAAGGGGACGGCAACTTCTATTCTTTTTATAAGAAAGAAGGGGACAGAGTCTTTAGCAGGGTTTTTGGCAACAGAACAAGGGGAAAAGATTTTAAGCTCAAAGAGGGTAGATTTAGGTTAGATATAAGGAAAAAGTCTTTCACAGTGAGGGGTAGTGAGGCACTGGAACAGGTTGCCCAGAGAGGTAATGGATGCCCTGTCCCTGGAGACTTTCATGGCAAGGCTAGATAAGGCCTTGGGCAACCTGATCTAGTGTGGTGTCCTTGTTCATTGCAGGGGAGTTGGACTAGATGATTCCTCTATGATTCTATGATATTAGTCTCAAGCTTTTTGTCATATTCACGAGCACTAAAGCTGGGAGAATCTCTACATTTTTGTTTTTAGAATTCCATGAAATAGTGTTTAGTCCCTATAGTGTTCTCCTGACATTTAAGGTAAAGTTACCTACCAAGATACAACTGGCCACTGAAGATGTCTAAATGTGAAGCCAAAGAGGGCTGAAGTTCAGTCCCTAGGCAGTGTAGATGGCTAAGGACTAATCCCCACTGTAGAATACATATCCTGTAGGTTGATGCTTTTGGGCGTCCAAAACAGATGTAAAGGCAAATAAAGAATTAAGTGGAGCAGAAAACCAAATTTCCAGTGTTTGAGGTTGTTCTCTGACCTGGCTTTGCGCAAAAATTTAGAAATGTGACTGTGTCCCTCATATCTCAGTCTGGGTTTAGTTTTGCTGTGTAGATGTGTTCCAGGCAGCTGATCTGTGTAGAATCACAGAATCACAGAAACAACAAGGTTGGAAAAGACCTTCAAGATCATCCAGTCCAACCGTTCACCTATTCCCAGTAGCTCCCACTAAACCATGTCCCTTAACACAAAATCCAAATGTTCCTTGAACACCTCCAGGGTCAGTGACTTCACCACTGCCATGGGCAGCCCATTCCAGCTCCTGACCATTCTTTCAGAAAAGCAGTGTTTCCTAATGTCCAGCTTAAATCTTCCATGGCACAGCTTGAAGCCATTCCCTCTATCACCAGTTACACAAGTGAAGAGGCCAACCCGCAACTCACTACGACCTCCCTTCAGGTAGTTATAGAGAGCAATAAGGTCTTCCCTGAGCCTCCTCTTCTCCAGCCTGAACAATTGCAGCTTCTTCAGCCACTCCTCACAAGCCCTGTGCTCCAGACCCCTCACCAGCCTTGTTGCCCTTCTTTGAACCCATTCCAGGGCCTCAATGTCTTTCTTGCAGTGAGGGGCCCAAAACTGGACACAGTACTCAAGGTGCGGTCTCACCAGAGCTGAGTACAGGGGGACAATCAGTTCCCTGTTCCTGCTGGCAACACCGTTTCTGATGCAAGCCAGGATGCCATTGGCCTTCTTGGCACCTGGGCACACTGCTGGCTCTTGTTCAACCAAGCATCAATCAATACTCCCAGCTCCATTTCCTCTATGCAGTCTTCCAGCCACTCCACCTCAAGCCTGTAGCACTGACTGGGTTTGTTGTGGCCAAAGTGCAGGACCTGGCATTTGGCCTTCAGCCCAGCAATCCAGCCTGTCCAGATCCCTCTGTAGGGCCTCGCTATCCCCAGGCAGATCGACAATTCCAGCCAACTTGGTGAGCAAACTTACTGAGGGTGCGCTCAATGCCCTCATCCTGGTTGTCAATAAAGATATTGAAGAGGACAGGCCCCAGCACTGACCCCTGGGGAACACCACTCACGACCGGTCACTAGCTGGATTTAACTCCATTCACCACCACTCTCTGTGCCGAGCCCTCCAGCCAGTTCCTTCTCCAGCCAAGAGTGTACCTGTCCAAGCCACAGGCTGCCAGCTTCTGCAGGAGAATACTGTGGGAGACAGTGTCAAAGGCTTTGCTGAAGTCTATGTAGACTACATCAACAGCCTTTTCCTCATCCACCAGACGGGTCACTAGATCATAGAAGGAGATCAGGTTGGTCATGCAGGACCTGCCCTTTGTGAACCCATGCTGGCTAGGCCTGATCCACTGGTTGTCCCACACATGCCACGTGATCTCCCTCAAGACAATCTGCTCCATAACCTTCCCTGGCACTGAGGTCAGGCTAACAGGCCTGTAGTTCCCCAGTTCCTCCTTACAACCCTTCTTGTAGATTGGAGTCACATTGGCAAGCCTCCAGTCTTCTGGAACCTCAGCAGTCAACAAGGAGCTCTGATAGATAATGGCAAGTGGCTTGGCCAGCACCTCCGCTAGTTCCCTCAGCACTTTCACATGAATCTTATCTGGTGCCATGGACTTGTGACAGTCCAGCTAGAGCAGTAGGTCTCTGACTGAGTCCTCCCGAATCGTGGGGGGTTCAGTCTGCTCCCCAGCCGAGACTACTAGGTCAGAGAGTGGAGTACCCTGAGGATAACTGGTCTGACCTTTAAAGACTGACGTAAAGAAGGCATTCAGTACCTCTGCCTTTTCCTTATCTTCAGTGGTCACATTCCCAGTGTCATCCAGTAAAGAATGGAGATTCTCCTCCTTTTACTGTTAATGTCTTTGTAAAAGAGTTTCTTCTTCCTTTTTACCCCAGCAGCCAAGCTGAGTTCAAACCGCGCTTTTGCCTTTCTGATTTTCTCTCTACACCTCTTAACAACTTCTCTGTACTCTTTCTGAGTCACCCATCCCCTCTTCCACAGGAGGTAGATTCTCTTTCTCCCAGAGCCTCAAGAATAGCTCCCTGTCCATCCATTCCGGTCTTCTTCCTTACAGGCTGATTTTGCGGCTCAGGGGCACAGACAGCTCCTGCACCTATAAGACTTCCTTCTTGAAAAGTGACCAGCCATCTTGGTTCCCTTTACTCTCTAAGACTGAAACACAGGGAATCCCCTGTACTAGTCTTCTGTATAATTCAAAGTCTGCCCTCTGGAATTCCAAGGTAGCAGTTTTGCTGTTCCTCCTCCTGAATCCACCAAGAACCCTACCATTTCATGGTCACTCTGTCCAGCCCCCAACCTCTACATCTCCCATCAGACCTTCTCTGTTTGTGAACAGCAGGCCTAGTGGGGCAGCTCCTTTTGTTGGCTCTCTCACTAGCTGCATCAGAAAGTTATCCTCCATACATTCCAGAAACCTCCTAGACTGCTCCTTCTGTGCTGTGTTGTATTCCCAGCATATGTTGGGAAGTTGAAGTCCCCTGTGAGGAGCAAGAGCTGGCGATCACACAGCTTCCACCAGCTGCACATAGAACACCTCATCTGTCTCTTCATCCTGGTTTGGCGGTCTGTAGCGGACACCCACCAGGAAGTCTGCTTTGTCAGCCCTTCTCCTGATCTTTACCCATAGGAATTCAACCTTATCATCCCTAGCCTCAAGCTCAATAACATCAAAGCATTCTCTAATATAGAGAGCCACGCCACCACTCCTCCTTTCTCGCCTATCCTTCCTGAAGAGTTTGTAGCCAGCCATTGCAGCACTCCAGTCATGGAAGTGGTCCCACCATGTTTCTGGCAAATAGCCTGCTGCACAATGGCTTCCAACCCTTCTTATTTGTTGCCCATGCTGCATGCATTGGTGTAGATGCACTTCAGCTGAGCCCCTTGCCTCACCCCTAATCCCATTACCGCTCCCCAGAGTATACAGGATGCAGAGAATGTAGAGATTTTTAGAAATTCACTGGCAAATCTTCAGGAGCTGAAAGTGAGAGTGCTAACTTGGAAAGTGTCAGGGTTAGCTTTGTGTCACTTCTTTGTTGCAGACAAGGGCAAAGCAGCTTCCATGAAAAGATTTTCTCCTGCTGATTACTGGTGTACTCATATCAGATGGTGGTATGAGGTATTATCATTCTTTGAAAGTTTGGGCCCTATAAATTCTTGAAGCAGATTGATATACCAGTGTTAGAGGTTCCTGCAGCAGACAGATTTTCAGAGCTAACTCAGAGCACCTCTTCAGTCTAGAGGGCAGAGGTAATTCAGAGCTCAGAGCCAAGTTGATTCTTGGAAGTGGGATTTAGGAGATAAGGAGATGGTCTCAGTGAAAGAAATAAAAGTTGGTTTTTTTTTTTTTTTTCCACTGTTACAGAATAAAGAAAACTTTTGTGGTGTTGAAATACATTCCTTTTTCTGCCTATGTGCCTGAGAAATAATACCATCCCATTCCTGTTTTTAAATTTCACTTCTAAATTGTTGCAAAACAAAACAGAGTCAGCAGATAGCACAAAGCGTAATAAAGTAATTCAGATCTTGGTTATAAAACAAATGGAATAGTTTATGAGAGGGAGTGCTGAAAACACCATTTCAACATTTACACACAGGGAAGGAATAATTTTTTTTTTTTTTCTCTCTCCTCTTCCTGTCCATTATGCTTTTTCCTATGTCTCTAAGAAATGCTTGACATTGATGAAGCTTAAGTTGATGATTGCTTCTGCAAACAAAGAAATACAAGTGCTTAAAGGATTGTCTTGCATATGGCCATCTGCATTCCTGGTGTTGTCTGCTCTGCTACAGAGACAACTACGTGTGTCTCTGTTATGATACAGACTGGCCAGTTGGGCAGGCTGGCTTTAATCTGGCTTTATGACCCTTTACCATCTCAGAAGTCAACTTTATTGGACTAATTAAAATTGCAGTCTTCCTTTGTTAATGGCATAGGGTAGAGCAGAGATGAAGCAAACTTAAACATTTTTACTTATACTGAGTTTATGAATTCTTTTTTTATATTCCATATCTGAATTTGTAAAGTGCAATTTTCTGTTGATCTTGCCTGCCATTTTTATTTTAAGACCAAAGATTAAGAAAATGTTAGTCAGTGGTATGTCATGTTACTTAAAGATCTGCTTGCAACACTGATTGCAAATGTATTTTAACTGGCCAAATTTCAGTAAAATCAAGACTGACTAAAATGCACTTTAATGAGTCAAATTTCAGTAAAACACAATCTTTTCTATTTTTTGTTTTAAATCTCATATTTTCTACTCATGGCATTTTGCTAACATGAGACTTTGCTCCATTTATTTTATCTAGAAAGGACTACCTTCATAAATGTGGCATTTAGAGAAAATTTAAATGAAGATAAACTCAGAGATTATTTCATGAGAGTCTTTAAGGCACAGGAGTGATCTTGATATCAATGACATGACAGAATTACTTTGTTCTTCCACGTGTAGTCAACTGCATCAAATTAATTATTTATTGGTTAAAATCACTTTTTATGTTAATATTTTACCAGATCAGTTCATGCTACTGCTGCTATTCCGCTGAGCCGAGGCTATTGCTGTGTAAAGGAAGTGCCTGAATTATTCTCCACTTACATGGGTAGCATAATATTAGATGGACTTAAGCTGCTCATGTCACAGCACATCTTCAGACATGTTCTTGATGAAATTCTCACAACAGTGATGAAAACAGCACTGGTTTCCAGTTACAGAATTAAGGTATAAATGTAATAATCTCCCTTGGTTTACTGATGTTATGTAAAAATGATCAGGTCCTTTTACAATTACTTCCATATTATTAAAGCTTCATCTACAGAGGAAGAAATGATCAAAAACATTTAACACACTAGATCTTTTTTCATTATATGTGGTGTTATAACTGCCTTGAGACTTTTCATACCTTCTGTTTCTTCACAGAATACTATTTACTTCTTAAAGTGAATGTCCCCTATTGATATTTTTATTGATCTGATAAGACCAACTATTGCCTCTCTTTTGCTTGTCTGTATTTCTTGAGGTCTTACTATTCATCGCATTACAACTGTACTAGCAAATTGAGTGGTAACAGGGAATTTTCCTAGGCACTGTATCCAACTTCTGTTCTTTTACATTATTAGATTGTTCCCAGTTTCGACCAGGACAACTCTCATTTTGCTGGTTATTTTCCAGGCTCAAGGCTTGGTACTGGCACAAGTTTAGTATCATTTCCAACTGGCAACATGTTTATGGGAATAGCAAACTATAGAAGGGATTTTAATGTAAGATGTTGATGCAAGTTTATTCCTATCTGAAAGGATTACTTTATCTTGTGAGAAATCTCAATAAATTGAATAAGATAGTTCTAAAGGATTCTATGTTGCATTGTTATTCTCAAATGTTTAAAGGAGATCCAGAAGTAAGACTTTCTTTGTCCTCTGTAAGTCTGTTCATGGAAACAATTAATAGCTTTTTTGTCTTTTTGGTTCTCAAAGAACTCTGCTCAGTAGACTTAGTCCTTAATTATATGAATTTTTTTTTTTTTTTTTTTTTTTTGGTAACAGCAGAAGCAGTGACTGTAGATCACATTTTAGGTTTAGAGAGTGCTGTCATACTAATTTCTAGATTCATAACATTTTGAAGTTTTTTTGTTCTGTGCAATCACAGTTGTCACTTTTTAAGTGGACCTGTTTGCTATTTATTCATAGAATCACAGAATGGTTTGGTTTGGAAGGGGCCTTTGAGATCATCTAGTTCTAACCCTCCTGCTATAGGCACAAACACCTCCCACTAGACCAGGCTGCTCAAAGCCCCATCCATCCTGGCCTTGAATGCTTCCAGGGTAGGGGCATTCATAACCTCACTGGGCAACCTGTTCCATTGTCTCACCACCCTCACAATAAAGAATTTCTTCCTGATATCTAGTCTAAATCTAACCTCTTCCAGTTTAAAATCATTTTCGTTGTCCTGTAGTTACAATTTTATTCTGCTTTTTAATTGAATTTGACTATGGCCCTCCTTCTATGTATATATGCTCTCTTTGCTGAAAAAGAGTGGATTTGTTTCTGCTAAATAGGCTAGGAAATACTGACAAAGGAAGATCTGAAAGCTTTCTAACTTATTAAAAGGCAGCCCTGTGCAGGTCAGAAACAATTTTCTAAGAGATTTATTTGCACATTTTGTTTTGTTACCTTTAAATTTGCAACAAAGGTATCAATTGCTGATAAACTAATTTCAATAACAATCTGCAGAAAAATAATTTCTTTCCTTTCCAGCTCCTTTTAAGTTGAACTGAACTTGTTTACAAGTTCACAATTTACAGTTTGCATTTAGAGTTTACTTGTTTACAATTTACAGAAAGCCAAAATAGAGGAGACAAAAGACAATATTTTCCTACTTGTTAATCCCATTTTAGGCCTGTATGTTCTGAATAATTTTATTTATTACAAATACTTAAAGACACATGTCAGATTGGTAGGCAATGAACAGGTACCAAAGTTCATTTTGGAAAAAGACAAGAGGGAGATAGGCTGTGGCTGTGTAAATACATTTTAAAATACTTGTGTAATTTGTAGATTAGTAGTATACTTTATATTTTGCAAAACCAAGAAGTATAATTTCAAAATCTCTACTAGTTTAATCTGTGTTAATTATGCCAGAGCTTTGCACAAACTCATTTTAGACTTTGGCTTTTGTTAATGAAGACATCTCTCAGAAAACTGGCAGTAAATAGCTCCACAGACCAAGCCATGGCCCCAAAATGTTCATTTTCTTCTGTGAAAAGTCTCCCTTTATCAGAATTTGGTGTGGGAGCAATAGACTGAAAGCCAGAAAAGGATTTTTTCAAAAATTGATTTATACGCAAATCATGGTGACCAAACACACTAATTGCTATGTTTCCCTTTATATATTTACACTCCCTTTCTCTGTATTAACAAGCTTCCTGTAAAATCAAACCTGAAGAAATCTACATTCCATAATACAGTTTAAAGAATTTAATTTTAAAAGTTCAGACAAGAAAGATGCATTTTTATAGAGCATGTTGGCAAAATGCAATATCATTGTATTGGGTTACACTGCAGTAGAACAAGTCTAACCTAGCTGTGGCCATCTCAGTTTCTCTGATTTTGGAGGAAATATAATGGAGGAGGATTTGGGATTTCATTTCATGAACTAATAGCTTGCCTGAGTTGTGTATGCTCTGGCTCATTCCCATGTCTGCTCCTGCTAACCATGACGTTTGTCTCATAAACTGTCCTACCATTAGCATTTCCTATAACTCTGGTTTCATCCACTTGGTTTATGTTACCGTAATAAGGAAATGAAAGAACTGCAGAGACTCAAGGCGTGGCTTTTGATAGGAATGTAACAATGTACCACTAAGACCATAATTTACTTCATTTACAAAGCTGTGTAATAGGGTAATAATGATCTATATAGCAAGTTTGTTTTAGTTTGGGTAAAATATTACAAAACAATATAACTGGGAATTAGGAGGAAAGAGTCACTATAGACTTTGGTTGGATATCAATGCTAACACTGTTGTTTTGAGAACAAGAATGTCTTCCAAGTTTATGAAATGCTTGTATAGCTCAGCAGCTGGAAAATATCTTCAGATGTTTCCACACAAATTGTATAATCTTTTCAAAGGAAGAAGATTTCATTAATTTTTTTTGATCTCTGGAGAAGAGGAGGCTCAGAGGAGATCTTATTGCTCTCTACAATTACTTGAAAGGAGGTTCTGGTGAGGTGGGAGTCAACCTCTTCTCCTGAGTAACTAGCAATAGGGTAAGAAGAAACTGCCTGAAGTTGTGCCAAGGGAGGTTGAGATTGGATATTAGGAAAAATTTCTTCTCAGAAAGAGTGATGAGGCACTGGAACAGACTGCCCAGGGAGGCGGTTAAGTCAGCATCCCTGGAGGTGTTCAAAGAATATTTAGATGCTATACAAAAGGACATGATTTAGTGAGGATATATTGATTGGATGAGATGATCTTGGAGGTCTTTTCCAACCTTGATAGTTCTATGATCATTGATTCTATGAATTCAGAGAGCTCAAGGTTATCTCAATATCATTACCTTTACTAGGGAGATCAAAATATTAGAGAATTTATTTCAAAAAAATTGATGCCATACTGTGCTCAGAAGTATGTACATTTAAAACCAACAGTTCAATATAAATTTAAAAAAGAAAAAAGCAAATGTGTCTGTGAAAATGCAAATTCAAATTAAAAAAGAGCATTTTTTTACATGCTTATGAATAATTTTTAATGAGTACCATACACATGTAATAAGAATACACCAGCACAATAGCTGCTATATCTATGCACACCACAACCATTACTATTCTGCAAAGCTCACCAGATAAATTCTGCCTGTATTAAAAACCTGAAACAAAGCTCAAGTATCTCTCTTCCTATTTCAAAATGAACAAATGCCTAATAAGAAATTTGTGCTATGTACCAATTCTTCTGTTCTGACAAAAATTTACAAACCAAAATTAAGAAAAGTATTCTTCTTAGTTCATTAGGTTGAAAGCAGAGAGGGAACTGACAAGCAGTGAGCAAGGGTCAGGTCCTTCAAAAGGTACAGAAGCCAATGGGAATACTACAGACATGCAGCACCAAGTACGGCAAGGTAGACAGGATAGTATTAGAGATGGTGGCTCTATCCAGTTAAGAGTCTAGAACATAAGATAGCATCTCAGTGATGAGACAAGGTCTGAGGTCAAGAAAAAAGCCATCTTTTTTTTTTTTTTTTTTCATGGGTTCATCAAAGATAATCATTTTAATCACCACAATTATTGCTAGATTTCTTTGAGATTATGTCAGTGCTGTGGAAGCAGTAGGAAGACCTGATGATCTTTGCTCTAAATCTTGTGTTTTGATTAAACATATACAGAGATTCTGTGAGAAGTATGAAACACTATTCTGCCTCTTTTCAGAATTACAAAGTGGAAGTTTGATAACATAAATTACCTGTTGTCATCCTTGGATTCAGGTTCTGAAGTTGATGTTCAGTTCTTCATTGCAGTTACTCTTCTTGGGTTAGAAACTTTCCTAGACCATTTGATCAAGACAATATCTCAGTTTTGCTAAGAGTCATTTTTTGTAAATGTAAAACTGAATATCTGATTCTGAATTGTCAATATTCCTTTGCAGGCTGCAAGTAGGAGGGAATGAAAAGAAAATTCCAGTCAGTAGCTTTAGTTTCCAAGGAAAATTTGTAAGGGAACAATGACCAGAAAGCAGAAATCTTCCTTCTATATATATGACCACTCTTCTAGCTAGCATTGTTTTCAAAAAGAAGTTAATCTTATTCTGATGATTTCAGTATGCTAAATAGAGTTTCATCCATTTAATAATAAAACTTCCTGATTTTACTGCCTCCCTGTTCTCCAAGAGTGGTGCTTTCATTTTGGATTTCCTCTGCCATAGGATGTATCATGCTGTGATATATTGTCTTTAGGCTTTTATAAAAACCCAAGATTTTTAAGCCATGGAATTTTAACCTCATGTAACAAAATCCTATGAATTACACACTTTGATTTAGATTAGGATTATAGCTAGTGTACTCTCAGAACAAAGCTAAAATTATTTTTATGTTTTAACTTCCTTATTATGCAACTTGGGAGCTGAATGTTAACAAATATTCCATTCATTTTGTTTAAAAGTATCTGCTTCAGTGAGCTGAAAAAAAATCTAGCCTTTAAAGAACAGAAGGCAAAATAAACAGGAGATCTTCTTTTGTGTTCTCTTAAACGCACAAGCAGAATTAAACTGAAAATATTCTGGGAAACTTGACTGTGGGCTTCAGTGATTTACAAAACTACAATCAGTATGCTCAGGATTGGTGAAGAAGTTGGAAAAAAATAATATACATCATAAAGAAGATAAAGTTTAGCACTGAAAGAAAAGTTTGAGAAAAGGAATAAATACCACTTCGCACTTTCTTTCCACAATATAGTCATGGCAAAAAGTTCTTGGTTGGTTCAAGAAATAATTACAATATATAAAAGAGAATTTGTGAATTGTTTCATCCTGTTTCTGATCCGAGTTCTCTGTTACTTATGATTGGCGAAATGGGGAAGCTTCTAACATGCCAAGCTACTAATATACAATACCATGCATAGCTAAATACTTTCTCTTTCAGCAAGAATTTCTCAGAAGTGGCAATGAAGATGGCAATAAATACTGTTTTTTTGTCAGGTTGCTTTGTTTTTTTCCTTTCTGTTCTCTGAGTCAGGGAATGGAAGAAGTGTTTGAAAATGAAAGGTAATAGGAATTAAAATGAAAGCCTTGAGAACTATGACAGGGCACATTTCTCTGAGCAGATTACAGATTACATCAAACACTACAAATCATGTCCACTGCGTGGGGCAAATCAAGCCAAAGCTGAGCAAGCCCGGTCCAGCAGTGCCGCCCGACTGAACTGTAGAGAGATTGTTTCATGCGCCTGCACTGTTATGTAGGACAGAAGGTGAGCAGTAAGAACTATGGGGAGTTCACTAATGAAGGAGCAGCAAGTAAATCTTGCAGCGTTACTGTTAGTTTTAACATTTCAGAATCAGCCTGTATCTACCTGAGCATTAGTTACTTTTCTCAAATGGATAAGCAAAAATGTCCCTGAATTTCCGAAAACTGGATTTTCATTTGATGGAGAGCTTTGGGACAAAATTGGCGCAAAACTCCGGGAGGCTTCTATTAATAAAGACAGAATGGCTGCTAAACTTCTACCTGTTTGACACCAAATAATGGAAGGGCTTAAACAAATTTGACAAGGAAGAATTTCTTTGGACTATTCCCCATCACCCTCCCTCCCACCCCCACCGCTGCTCCACATTTGCATGCTGCCATTTGCAGCATCTGATGCACGGACTCAGATGTGAATGATCCAAATCATTTATTACAAGTTCTCACATCACTTATATACCTTCACAAGTTTTCTTTTTCCAGCTTTCCCATCCACCCCACAACTTTCCCATATACCTTCACATGCCAGCAGAGCATTCTACAAAACACTCTTCAACCATTCACACAGGCGCTTATCCAATCAGAGTCATGAGACGTTCTTTCTTCTTCTAGAGGTGTCCTTGGTTCTCATGCTGTTTATCTTGCTCCACAGCTTCTGCTCTGAACAGTTTTTCTTGTATTCCCACAGATTACTACCAAATTAAATTTAGATACAAAACTAGGAAGTCTTTAATAAAACTGGGAAGACTGAAGCAGATTATTACAGTTGCTTTCTGGAGAGTAAGCTTCTCCAAATCTGTAGCTAGAATTTCCACGTAATGCATTTCCACAGATCACATTCTTAAAATAAGTGATGTGGAATGTGAGGAAGTTATCAGTATAGGAAGCAGTCATAACCTTATCTCCATATGTGTAAGTTGTATAATTTTTGTGTTAATAATCATTGTGGCTTTCCCAACAAACTTGAATGCTCACAAAATGATGAGATACTCTGAAGACACACTGGTTGAAATAGTAACTTATAAATGTATATTTAAGAGTAGCTAGAAGCTCTTATCAAAGTTAAGAATGGTGCTGACACAGGTAAAAATGTTAGCTCATACATATAGGCTTTGGGATTCCCTCCCACACCTTAAAGAAGGAGATAATAGACATAGTTCTTCAATGCACCATGATGTGATAATTTGCCAAAATTTAATGAAGTCTTTTATTACAGTCCTCTGGGTTATTTCTACCTATGTATCATTCATGCATCTATTTAAACTTCTATCTGTGTATCTATCTATCTATCTATCTGTTAATCTATCTATCTGTCTATCCCAGATAGTATGCACGTTGCATCCATCTTTGATACCATTTAAGCTTCGGATTCAATGATAATTGGATCAGATATAAGAGGGGCACATGTTAATGGGAAGAAACTGCTCATTTTGAACCTTTGAACATAATACCAAAATATGCTATTATAATCCTCTCATTTTGAAGGTGTGAAGTGCATTTATTCTATCTTAAAGTCTGAAAAATTTTCTAATAGATGACTGCATTAAGGCTTGCAAGAATATATTTTAACTTCAGAAAAGAATTTATATATCATATCTGGCATTTCTGAAAATTCTTAATTCAGCTATTAATGTTAGCAAATCATTCTATCTAAAAGATTTTTCAAAGAAATATTCCATGTAAACATGTGCAAAAGTGCTAAATATTTTTTTCCCCTGGTGTCCTTTAAGGTGGCAGTTTTTAACATGTTTTCACAGAATGACAGATCTGTAGGAGTTGAAAGGGTCCTCTGGAGATCTAGACCAAACTCCCTTCAAATTCAGGTTTTCCTGGATAATTAATTTCACTACTGGGCCAGCTGTAAAGCAAGCATTTTTTAAAGTCAGTCTGTCCTACCTGAATTTCTACTTATTTATCTATTCGTCTATTTGTCTATGTATTTGTTTACTTTGGTGCTTGAAATGTAACAATCTTCAGAAAAGCTTTATGGATGTGAGGCCACTATTTTGCATGTCAAAAGTAAATTTGCAACAGATTTCAAGGAAGTCAGGAGCCATAGTCCAACCCAGTTTCACAAGACTCAGCTAGCTTCCACTGAAATCAATAGGAGGTTTTCCTTTGAGTTCAGTGAGATTTGGAACAGATGCAGAAGGGGCACTTTATAGGGAGAGAAAGCTATTTCATTCAGGATTTTTGTATATAATTAAAGAAATATTCCATTATTCACATACATGAATGCCAATTCGTTGTGCCATGTCTTTCATGATTAACAATGGCTGGATAGCACCCAAATGAAAACTTTGGCTACTTCTGGTTATTTGGCTTAAGTGCAATGAAACATAATGTGCCAGATTCTTGCAATACCATATGTGTATGCCAAGGAGGATCTTTCTACATCACACAAAGTTATTTTACATGGGTTGGGTTTAGAAGGGAGTGTACTCATTAAAGAAAGTTCACACTGCTATTAAGAAATACTTTTATCATAGAATGGTGTAAGCGTAATATGCTCAGCAAAACAAACAAACAAACAAACAAACAAAAATACTGATGCTGATTATAAGATCCTATAAACACTGTTTCGTGTATTGCTTAAACTTGCACAAGACTAGCTTTTTCCATAGCCAGAATACTTGGAGACATGCTCTGGAGCAGAACCATACTGCCCTCTGTCCCACAAATATTCAGAAACAGATGTACAGTCACATATAATCTTGCATTCGTCCTATGCATTTCCAGTAGAAAAGCAGTATATTGTTGCTGTGCTTTATGAAGTTCAACAAGTCTAAATTAAAGATGTTGCACTTGATTTGGGGCAATCCCAGATATGTGTATGGAGTGGGAGAAGAACTCATTGAGAGCAGCCCTTTGGAGAAGGACCTGGGGATTCTGGTGGGTGAAAAGCTGGACATGAGCCAGTAGCCCGGAAGGCCAACTGTAGCTCAGGCTACATCAACAGAGGGGTGACCACTAGGAAGAGGGAGGGGAGTGTCTCCTCTACTTTGCCCTCATGAGACCCCATCTGGAGTATTATGTCTAGATCCAAGGTCCTCAGCACAAGAAAATACAGCGGTGTTGGTGTGAGGACAGAGAAGTGCCAGATAGGTGATCAGAGGGCTGGAGCAATTTTCCTATGAAGGAATGCTGTGTGATCTGGACTTGTTCAGCCTGAAAAATAGAAGGATCTGGGAAGAGTTTATTGTTGCCTTCCAGTAATTAAAGGGAGCTTATAAACAGGAGGGAGACTGACGTTTTACAATGGCAGATATTGATATTAAATTGAAGGAGGGGATGTTCTGATTAGATATTAAGAGGAAATAATTTATTCAGAGGGCAGTGAGGCATGGGCCCAGGCTGACCAGATAAACTGTGGATACTTCATCACTGGAGATGCTAAAGGCCAGGTTGAATGGGGCTCTGGGCAGCCTTATGTGGTGTGTGGCACCTGATGATCTCTATGGTCTCTTCTAACCCAAGCCATTCTATGATTCTATCATTTATCCATGATTTTTTTCTTTCTCTATAAACTGTGTATGATTCTCTAATGCACACTGTGCCAGTGCTTACATTGTTATGAATTACATACAGCCATATTGGAGGTATTTTAAATTCCAGTGAACATACTGTTTCTAGACAGTGGCTACTTTATAGCTGTGATGTCATTATCTCTAGCTCTTCAACCACAGAAAATACTAAATATTACTCTTCATCAAAAAAAGTCTTCCTTAATGTTCTTTCTCTCAGTATCTAGAAATAGACTTTTTTTTCTCCCATTGGCTATGTCACTATAGTTCTCCCTGTGCTAGTTAGATTTGCAAGAAAGCAATTCTGCATTTTCTTCCTGCTTCTCCTCAATCATCTGCAAAGCTTTCTCACTATGCTTCAAGTCTTTATTGTCACTTACCTTTCCAATTAAAAAAAAAAAAATAGATAAAATTAAAAAAAAACACCTAAACAGGCTTCTGGTAAATGGTGAGTGCTTCAGTGTGAAGAGAGAGTATTATTATGGAAATAGAGAATAAATAAAACTTTTTTTTTTTTTTTTTCCAGGCAACTTTAAGCTTAATGCATTAATTTGCTTACTGAATATTATATTGTTCATATTGCTAATGTCAATGATCATATTTGCCATTGTAGTGTAAGGGAAATAAATATTTTTAATAGCCGTTGGAATGGGAACTATAAGGGTTGTTTGAAAAGTAGTGTGTAGACTTTTTGGCCAGCAATTTCGAAGGCATATGATGGTGGTGTGGCAGTAGAGGCTGAACCTTCCCACCAACATTTTGTTGCATTGTGTTGCTTTGTGACACATGGTGGCAGAGGGGCAGTCTGACAAAATGGTGTCTGACATGGGAGTGTGTATGGAGCAAAGGTGTGTCATTGAATTCCTCCCCAGTCATTACTTATAATGTGAGTGGTGGTCACAGAACTTCTGTAACTGGGAAGAAAGCATTGCTTAAAGAATATGCAGATGATGAAGCACCTACGTTAAGAATTTGTAGAAAAGCAGATTAGGCTAATGTTCGATTATGACATCAAGAGAAATGTCTGCCTCAGATTGCATCTCTCTTGACTTTTCTTCAGGCTTTACTCGGTTTATTAAGTAAGTCTATCTTTCTTCTATGTTGAGAAAAGGATCAACAGATCTTAAATAAGGCAGAAGGTATCATTTAATATCAGAAGTCTTGTATGCCTTTGAATAATAATGATCGTTTTTAAAGGAATTTTTTTTTTTCCTAAGACCTTCACATTTCATTTTGGAGATAACTTGTAATCTAAAGAAAAGTGTGTGATCCAAAAGTTCACCTTTTGTTTCTTCTTCCACATTATGATGAAAAAGAAAAAAAGAAAGTTGTGAGTTCTGTCGTTACTGAGAAGATTTGTCTTTGCAGTTTCTGAGAGAGATCAAACTGTCCTGAATGGTTTACAAGGAATGGCTGTGCAGGTGGGAAAATACTCCAACACCACTTCTGCAAGAAATAAACCGAGAGAACAATAATTCCCCTGGCCTTACATTGTCCCTTGTAGATCTTGTTTTCTATATCATTTTTTCAATATGGAAAAAAAAAAAAAAAAAAAAAGCTTCGGTTATATTTTGTGCTTTTGGTTCTGACAGAATTGAAGACAATAACAGAAAATATATATGTATATATTCCATGTAATTTCATTAGGTTTTAAAGATAAAATGTTTCTCTCCAATCTAGACATTGCTTCTTGCTACCAAATTGGTTAGTCTTTTGTTCAAGATCTAAACTTCAGCATTTACTTTCTTAAGTTAGTTAAGTATATCTTTCTCATGGCTTTTGAAGAATAATAGTTGATTTTTCTTGGGCCTTCTATGTTTCTGCTGACTGCAGACAGTAGTTGCATTTGCAATTAGGTAAAACGTTAAGTCAAAATCATGGAAACAACAATTATATTCATTAAATTGAATGGAATCTGGTAGATTATGCTTTTAAGATTCTCTTTTCTTCTACAGTATTATATGCTTTGGGTTGCTGGCAAGGTTTGGAACAATCTAGAAAAATAATGTCATAGTAGCATAATATTCAAGTAAGGTTTCATTTAAGTTTGATGTTATTACAACTATTAGTTGTTATTACAGCTAGAATGGGGTTGGTCTCTTCCCACTGATGACAGACAAGTGACAGGACAAGGGGAAATGGCCTTAAGTTGCTCCAGGGTAAGTTTAGGTTGAATTTCGGGAAAACTTCTTTACAGAAAGGGTTGTTAAGCACTGGAATAGACTTTCCAGGGAGGTGACTGAGTTACCATCCCTGGATGTGTTTAAAAATATTTGGATGTGATGCTCAGGGACATGATTTAGCAGAGGATTGTTAGGGTAGTATGGCTAGGTCATGGTTGGACTCAATGATCTTTAAGGTCTTTTCCTACCTGAGCAATTCTATGATTCTATGATTCTAGTCAGTCTTGTACATAACCCAGCTTTCAAAATAAATAAGATCTCTCTGATTATTAGAGTACTAAAATTAAATAAACTTATAAGCAGGAGGAACTTTCTAGGTCAGAGTCCAGTCCCTCTCTAGAACTTGAATTTTAATGTTAAAGTATTCCTTTTGCTCTTTTATGGTGCAGTTAGATAGATCTACTAGGAAGGATATAGGAAAGTATGTTAAGACTTTGTATACCTTCTTTGTTTAAAATAAATGTTTTTTAGTCAACACATTAACACATAGGGATAGAGAAGGCTTCTTTAAAGGAATAATGACATGCTAGTATGCTTAAATCAGAGGAAGTCATTAACGTCTGAAACAAAGCTCAGTGCCTATTTCATCTGTATGTTTTCTCTAAACATCCTTGGAAATTCAAAGAGGAATTGTTTGCAGGAGGAGATTGCTTTCACCCAAACTTCCAAAAACAAAAGGGGCCACAGTGCTTTACAAAAGTGATATCCTCCACTGAGTCATGCCAACATGTTCCTGTAGCCATTCTTTTAAAAGCCTTCTATCAGTTTGTGGTACACTGTGAAACTTTTTCATACATCCTCAGCTTATTTAAGAGTCTTTTCCTTGCTTAAGGTCTGTTCAAGAAAGTAGGTTTAATTTTGTAGGGAAAATAAAAAAATGCACTGTTCAGCAATCAGCATTTTGGCTATAAAAGGAAGAGCGATATTTTCAAAAGGAAAGAGTAGGAATGTATATACATTTGTAGGAGCATGTGAATGTTTCTCTGTACATGTGTGTGTCACTGCATAAGAGAGAAAGAAGAACGAGACAAGGGGGGAGAGAATAAGGAATTTCTATAAAAGGATGTGATTGGAAATAATGGCTTCT
The DNA here is from genome assembly GCF_019238085.1 of Lagopus leucura. NCBI lineage: Eukaryota > Metazoa > Chordata > Aves > Galliformes > Phasianidae > Lagopus > Lagopus leucura. The sequence continues at coordinate 28,185,041 of NW_024962262.1, forward strand.
CAAAAATGGTATTTTAAGCTGTGCTTGCTGAAGTAATGCTGGTGTCATTTTGTCTGGGACTCTGTATGATAGAATCAGAATCTGCAGTGGTATTCTACTCTGGTCTTAATGAATAACTGAGTTTTACAGTACCCTTTAACAGATATTGATATGCAGAAATATCCTGGAAAAGTTCTGTTAATGAACTGTTCTTGGAAAGAATAAGAACTTACAGAAATCTTGCTAAACTGATTTATCACCCTTCAGCTGAATGAAGACAATGTAGTCTAGCCCTTGAACAAAAGTTGAGGCTTTTGTTTTGGGCTGGTAAATAGGTTTACTCCAGCTCTTCAAGTGTCAGGATTTTCCTCCTTCCTTTTTGTCTCCATTACAGCAATCATTTCAGACATGGATTTGTTATTACTTGTAAATCACAAAGGAGCTTTAGTTTAGGGCAGAAGTCTCCTCTTCTGAAATTCAGACAGACTTAAATCAAGTGTGTTGGCGTAATAAAATGTTTCTCACGAACTTATGAACCTGTAGCGTTTACTGATTTGTCTCTCATGGTTTACTGTGCATATGGTGCATACACTTTCTTTACTAAGTATCTATAAAAATGATGCATGGCTTTTACATAAAATATATCTCAGGATGCATTCGAATATGAGAGATGTCTAAGAAGGAAGTGTGCCAAAAAAAAAAAAAAGAAGAAAATTTATCTACTTGCTTTAAATAGCATTTCTGAATGCTGTCTATCATCAATGAAATTCCAATAAATTCATCAGCTCTGTAGCAGCAAGTTTTTACTGTCTCTGCAAATATGCCACAGTAAAGTGTTTGTGACACAACACCATGGAGTTTTCAATGTGCTACATATTTGATAGTAAAACAGTCTGAAATCTCAACAAAATTCAAGTAAATGGTGAATTATCTTTAACTCCTAACCTTTAATGTTAGATTCCCAAGTTGTACGAGCACAGCTGTAGAGGACTGAGAGAAAAGACATCGGAATGAATGCATTTTAAAATTAATTGGAAGAGACCTGAGCTCAGCAAAATAAAAAAAATCATTTATTAAACATCCTTAAGGTAGATGAGATTACATGATTACGTGAGCTTACCTGATTTGCTTTTGATCTGTGTCATTAATAAAGACATAGTTCTTTAATTAATATAACTGTGAATTTAAAGTTCAATATTCTGAACAAATAGATAAGTTTTTTTTGATAAAATAATTTTTTTCTATTAAAAGCACATTTTTTTTTTCATAGGATTAATAGTATGATAATGGATTTTAACATCCTAACAGATAGATTAAACAAAAGTAAAAACTACTATCTTTGTTTGTTTGTTTGTTTTTAAGAAAACAGTATTCTTCAGCTTTCTTACAGGAAGGACATGAGGACAGAACGCACATGTAAAGGCATTTTAAAATGCCCTAAAGACATTTTAAAATACTTTATACACATTGTATAAACTAAATGCTTGGTGGATAAAGATTTCTCTTGTCATTTTTGCAGAATGCTGTGTCCTACACATTCTTGATTGATGTGACTATCTGAAACTCATTCTCCCCTTTGCTTCAATGTTTTCTCGTTCCAAATCCACTATGCTTTATTTTCCTGTTTCCAAATTTCTACTTCCTGTTTCTGTTTTCAGAAGACATATGTTACTGGCCAAAACAGCAGTTCTTGTGATGTATCCTTATCTAAATGTTTGCAGTTCAAGCATAATAATTTGAGGTGATAGAATTAACCAGGAGCTTTGTGTCTAGTAAGCATGCAACATCTTGAGGCTATATAGGTCAACCTTGCGCAAAAATTGTCCATTGGCTAAGTTTTTCCAGATGTTAAACATCTAGATCCATATTTTTCCTCCTGTTGGACTGACAGCAGTCTGGAGAGCAGGTTAAAAGCCTCAATTCTGTTGGGATATTTTTGCTTGGAGTAAGAAAACACATCCTGGTAATAGCAAATATAGAATCACAGAATTGAATTGAACGATATCACCTGGTGATCGGAAGAACACAGTGTGGGCTAGAGCTTCCTAAATCTGCTTGAGTAAATGTATGTTGATGTTTATTTATTTAAGCCAAGAGAATAAACAGAATGACAGAAAGGTTAGGGTTGGAAAGAATCCCTGAAGTTCATCTGGTCAACACCACCTGCTCAAGCAGGGCCACCTAGAGCAGTTTGCCCAGGAATATAAATGTATGCTTAGTACTAGTATATGAGTATCATACATTATCATGTAGAAATTTGAAAAAAAATATTTCCAAAGAGATATACCTCCCTGAGTAAGACACAAAGGAAGATCTAATTTATCAAAAGTCTTAATTAAAAAATAGCAAGTTGCATGTTTGTGTCCAGAATGACAATGAGTTTTATTATTTGACAGTGCCAAGAGTTTATCCTGCTTTACTAGCTAGCCAAGACATGTCAACCTCATGGGCATGTAAATTTATTAATAGCTGTTGTTACTCAACTTTAACTAAATGAAATATACCATGTTGCTGTGCGTTTAAGAGCATGTGGGAATTACTAAATGTCACTTTTTATGGCACAAGTTAATGGACAGATTAAACGATCCACATATTAATGTTCTCCTCCTACAATCTGTTTAATCAGTTAACATAATATTTTTTTTGGACTATGTAGAAGAGTGACTTATGATGATTAATTCACTGTATTTAAGCTAGATCTGTGGTTCTGGTAATAGATCAAGGAGTGAGAATCAGAGAAAAGATCACTAGTTGAGTTTTTGTCTATCCACACCAGTTAGCAGTTTCTGTCATGCCTGAAAGAAAGGGGAAAAAAAAGTAAAAGAAAAAGGAAAAAAAAAAAGAAAAGAGGAGAGGAGAGGAGAGGAGAGGAGAGGAGAGGGGGGGGGGGGAAAGGAGAAGAAGGGAGGGAGAGGGGAGAGAAAAAGGCAAAAAGAAAGAAAAAATGAAAGAAAAGGTAAAGATATTCTTCTCACTAATAGAGAGCAGTACGTGCTCTAACAATAAAACATCCTCTTGCAGCATTAGTTTAAGTAGCTGTTGGGTTGGAATCCCTGTTCTTACTTCCTTTTTCTTGAGTTTCTGATAGTTTATCCATTCTTTTACTAGGTAACAGAAGATTTGGATGGCACCTGGCTTAGATACTTTCACTCTTGTTATCTCTATAGTCAGACACCTTTGTGTTATGACTCTTAAGGGCACACCCTTCCAAGTTGTCTAATCTGCTTCCAGAGAGCATGGCTGATTTTCTTCCTGACCATATTTGCAGATTTTAAAATTGCAGTATGACTTTAGTTTAAATGTAACTATTTTTATATCATTTTAGGCATTTATTATATTATAAATAACTGTTCATAAATCCTGAACTAATTGTGTCATGGCAGTTTTTCGTGAGCGCATGCAAAATGAGTGGGGAGGATCCGGTGATACTCTTTGCTCTTTTTAAAAAGAAAATAATTCCCTAACAGGATAACTGACTCAGCTATCAATTTTTGCTTGAGACTGTTACATATCAGGTAAACATTAACACTCTTTTTTACTACAATTGAAGGCCCTGATAACAAGGCGAATGGCAAGACTGTCATGGTCCATCTTCAGGTAGCAGGTGGAGTGAAAAGATGTTCTGTAGCGTATGCTGCTCTCTATATATTCCATAATTTTCTTTCCAGCAAACATCATGCAGCACAAATCTTGCAGCAGTGTCTGCAAAATTATTTTACTGATATTTCTTGGCTCCTAAGAGTAATAGGAATCCTTGGGGAATTCCTTCTTTTATATTTAGAAGCACATAGCTGAGTTTCACATGTGGAATACTTAGAGAGGGAGAATATCCAGCCAGTGCTCCAGTGGCCTTCACATCTGGAAGCAACTGTTTAGCTCTGAGGCAATGCAGTAAAATGCAAAGAAATATGCTAGAGCTGGGATTCATCTGCAGATGGTAGCCAGCTAACTGGGTCAGGATGTCAGTGAATTACATATCTAAACTGAGTTACAGTAAGTGGAGGTTTGGAAAATTTACCAGTGGAGTCTCAAGTATACACATTCATTTGAAATGGAATAGAATCTTTTGCAGAATTCTTTAAAAGTACCAAATAGGGGCATAAGCTAGTTATTTAGCATAGGCAAAGTGCTATTTGAGATATCCTAGAATATCAGAGATGTCTTTGTGAGACCTACAATTAATGATGATAGACCCAATACATAAACATTTCTGAGCTCCATCAAACTTGACATTTGACACAAAAAGTGGGTGTTATGGCTAGCATTACAGACTGACATTATTTAATATAGAATCATAGAATCACCAAGGTTGGAAAAGACTTCTAATATGATCTAGTCCAACCGTTCATCTATCACCAGTATTTCTCACTAAAACACGTCCCTCAGTACAACATCAAACTCTTCTTGAACACTTCCAGGGACAGTGACTCCCTCATTTTCTTGGGCAGTACATTCCAGTACCAAACCAGTCTCTCACACAAGTATTTCTTAATGTCCAATCTGATCTCCCCTGATACAACTTGAAGCCATTCCGTCTAGTCATTTTTCTAGTTAGATGGGAGAAGAGGCCTACTTCCACCTTATCACACCTCCTTTTAGGTAGTCGTAGAGAGCAATAAGGTCACCCCTGAGCCTCCTCTTCTCCAGACTGAATAGTCTCAGTTCCCTTAGCCACTTCTCATAAGACTTGTCCTCCAGATCCCTCACCTGCTTCATTGCCCTTCCCTGAACAGGCTCCAGGAACAAAGAACTCTAGAATCATAGGATGGCCTTGGTTGAAAAGAACCTCAAAGATCATCTACTTTCAACCTCCCTGCCATGGACAGGTGTTGCCAACCACTAGACCAGGCTGCCCAGAGCAACATCCAGTCTTACCTTGAATGCTTCCAAGGATATGGCATCCACAACCTCTCTGGGCGGCTTGTTCCAGTGCATCATCACCCTCTGAGTGAAAAACTTCCTCTTAATATCTAACCTAAATCTCCCCTGTCTTAGTTTAAAACCATTCCCCCTTGTCCTATCACTATCAACCCATGTAAATAGTTGTTCCCCCTCTTGTTTTATGCACTCCCTTCAGGTACTGGATATCTGGATCTTGATGTCTTTCTTTCAGAGACGGGCCCAAAACTGAAACATTACTCAAGATGCAGCCTCACCAATACTGAATACAGAGGGATGATCACTTCTGTGGTCCTACAACCTTATTTCTGATACAAGCCAGGATGTCACATGGGCATATTGCTTCCTTATGTTCAGCTAAGCATTAACCAATACCCTCAGGTGCATTTCCTCCACACAGTCTTCCAGACACTCTGCCCCAAACCTGTAGCATTGCCTGAGGTTGCTGTGGACAAAGTGCAGGACCAGGCATTTTTGTTGAACTTCATCCCCTTGGCCTCAGACCAGCTATCCAGCCTGTACAGATCCCTTTGTAGGGCCTTCCTACCCTCAGGCAGATTGACCTTCCTGCCAACTTGGCATCATCTGCAAACTTGCTGAGGGGGCACTCAATGCCCTCATGCAGGTCATCAGTAAAAATACTGAACAGGACAGGCCCCAATACCGAAGCCTAGGGAACAGCACTCATGACCAGTTGTCAACTGTATGTGACTCCACTTACCATTACGCTCTGGGTCCAGCCCTCCAGCCAGCTCTTTAGCCAGCAAAGAATGTACCTGTCCAAGCCATGGGCTGCCAGCAGGAGAATACCATGGCAGATGTGCAGAAAGCTTTGCTGAAGTCTAGGTAGACTATGTCAACAGCCTTTCTTTCATTCACCAGGTGGGTCACTTGATCATAGAAGGAAATGAGGTTGGTCAAACATGGTACCCCTGTTGGCTGGGCCTGATCCCCCAGCTGTCCAGCATATGCTGTGTGATCTCCCTCATGGTGATCTGTACTGTATGTAGCTTGGATAACTTAATGATATTGTCATGGCAAATTTTGATGGTAATGGTAATGTCTTTTATTAGACTATCTTTGCTTTGCTTAAATAGATTAGTAACTTTTTCAAGATTAGAAGCTGCTAAAGAAATGTGCGAATTTCTGTGTGTAAACCCCTAAGCTTACAGGATAAAGAAAACACAGGGACTCAGAGATCACCTGTCCATCTAAGGGCAGGTATTTCATATACCCAGATCAGTCCCTCTTAATTCACAAGTCAGATGAATATAAAATTTGGACCTCAGCCCTTTTTCCTTTTAATGAATCAGATCTATAAGCCTGATTTGCTGAAACCAAAGTCTTCTACACTGAGTGTAATGTTTACTGCAGTATACATGAGAAGTTGTCTTTTTTTTCTTCTATATTTTTCCATTAGTGCTTGTACTGAATGACTGCAAGGATTGTCTCTTGTTCTTTCAAAAGCAAGTCATTCATTAGGATGCTTTACCTTTACTAAAAGACATGTTTTCAACTTCAACATGGCCACTGGCCAGAAAAGCAATTTCCTTTTTTTTTTTCTTCTTCGAAAAAGAAGTTGGAAACCACTAGTCTGCATCAGGAAGAAGGATTTCAGTTTTAAAGGTGAAATAACATTCACTCCTTTTACATGATAAATGGAAGAAATAGGATACACTAATGAACAAGAGAGGACGTAGCAATTAAAAACAGCAGGAGAGTGTGGTACACAAGTCTTCTCTCATGTTATCTTAAAGTAAATTAGCATGAGAGGTTAAAGAAACCAGACTTCTTTTACTTCATAAATTACTCAGCTTTCAGTACAGGTTTTACAAGAGCACATATTACTTACCTGAACAACTGATAGTGTGGTATTTATCACATGCTGCCTCCATTTGTAAAGTCATAAATTCCCTTCCTATGGTTGCCTGTAACTTGTTTTAGTGCTAAGTGTAGCAGTAAAATGCTGGAAGACAATCTATAGATTCAGCTTATAATAACTAACTCTGTATTTTATCCTGTCTTAAAGAAAGTGAGAAATAGGGCTGAGGATGAATAAAATGAGCAGATACAGGAATAATTGGCACTTAGTGTCTTAACTGTCATTTATACATTGACTCCTGGCATTTTAATGGATGAGGAAAAAAAGCTTTTGCTTCCTAATTAAACCAAGGTAATGCAGCTTGGTATCTCCCCTGAAATTGAAGTTCCTTCAAGCTTAAGCACACATAAATCAAGACAAATATGCAATTTTATTCTATACAATTTACATATAGTGCTATATCTTGTATTTATAATATCTATTTTACATTTATGTATTTTACATTAAAGCACTTACTGTGCCCTGTTGAAGGCAAAATGATCTTTTGATGTTGTTTCCTTTCAAAAAATGTTTGTGATTTTAAATTGCAAATCCTTTAGGATGGAAATTAATGTTTTCTTAGTTATATGTGAAACTAGGTGTAGTGCTTGATTCAGAAATTATATAGCAACATATTACAGACCTTCACAAATAACATAGTACATTCAAGCTGTTGTAGAGATTCTACTGAACAAAAAAATGTGTACATGTGAACAACCAATATCCAGCTCACTCAGGTGCATAATGCAAGAAAAGTGTGTGTTGTCTTTGCTTACAGATATAATAATTGCCTCTTAATGTGTTAGTCATTGCTACTTTGAGCAGATTAGATCGTCTGTGTACTCCTAAAACAGACATAAGCGAGAATGTGCTTCTGCATTTCTTTCAAAGATTCTAGGATATTCTACAACATACATCTTTCTCATTTGTCTAAAAATTGAATTTAAAGGAGACAAGAAAAAAAAAAGATGAAACAAATCAAATACATCCCGGTAGGTAAAAAACGTTATCAGAAAGGAATGAAAGTCTATTTTTATTTAAGCCCTGGCTGCATTATAAATTAAAGTTAACTTGAAAATGTGTGATAGAGAAGCCCAGAATCACTGTCATCTTACGTTCAAGGAGGCAAGTTTATCACTAGGTGAAATAGATGATTTTCTCCAACTTCCCTGCTTTTACATGAACAACCTGCTCATTCCTTTTTCTGAAGAGTGTAGACTCCTATGTTGTATATACACACTGCAAAAGTTTGCTCTGAGTTAATACTTAGTCTTTTTCCTTTTCATGACATACATGTTTCAGTGTTCTCAACCTTAGATGAGAACACAGAAATCACATCTGAAGAAGGAATGGTTAAATGATGAAAACTTCAGTAGATGCATGTTTTATGGGATAATTTGTGTCTAGATGTGTGCTAACACAAAGGGAATTACAGCAGAGTACCATTTTTTCCCTACTGTTTGATGTAAGTTCACTTCATTTCCTTGGTCTTATGCATTACGTGCAGTTATTTAGAAAGAAGCTCTCACATTTCTTTAAGCACAAGCCTCTAATATTTGTGTATCATCTAGAAGGTTGAAAGTAGTGGAAAGTCTAGCTTGTACATCAAAGATTCAACCTGTTGTTGAATTTACTTCAAGGAGAAGCTGTACTGTAAAATAATATAAAAAGGCAACATAAATCAGATCAGTTATGTCAAATGTGGCAAACTAAATACTCTACAGTAGGTATCTACATATTTTATCCATTTTACTGTCAATATGTTGAAAGACAGTTACCTTACACTAGGAGATTAGGAGGGCCATGAAATTCAGCCAAAGCATGAGTCTTTAAAGCTTTTCAACTTTAGTAATAGTTTTGTAGTATTTATCAAAATATTGCTTTTCCTTGCACTTGACAGTGAGAGGTTTTCATAAGCTCTATTCCTCAGAATGTTTAGGAAAATTAGTGTTGTTTTAAAATCTTAAATAATTTAAACTTCTCAAGAAAAAAAAAAAAAAGGAAAAAAAAAGAATTTTTTAAATTTTCACCAAAATAAAATAAAACAAAACAAAAGTCAGAATTTGAATTACTGTCTCTATTAAACATTTTCACACTAACTCCCGTTAAATAATGAGCTTAAGACATTTCTTGCTTGATATTTCTATAAATGGTTAAAAGGTGTAATCACTGCATATCTGCTACTAAAAGAAGGTTTCTCATAATTACTTCCAGTTGATCTTAATCTGTTTTTCCCTGTTGTGCTCTTTCTTTTATAACTTACAGGATATCAGTTTCTGGTGCTTTATTTTTCATGTTGTCAGGACTTCATGCTTAATACCCAAGAAAATTATGGTTTTTTTTTTAAAGATGTCTGTAAAGAATGGTCTTCAGAGGAATCACGAGATGTATAGAAATGGTTTTGCTCTCAATACCTTAATAATTTCCTCAGACACAGGATCATATTTTGACATTACTGAAGATCAAGCTCTATTATTTTGTGATTTACATTTCTCTAACAGATATTACATATGCCCAGAGATCTCCTGGACCATGGTCAGTAATGCTGCCGGTAGATTTTGCTCTTTCTGAATTTTGCAGATGTTACATTCATTGATGCTCAGTTTTATGCCTCTCCTGAGGTTCTCATGAAAAAACCAAACCAACCAAACAAAAAACAGACAAACAACAACAACAAAAGAAAAACACCCCACCAAACCTGTAGCATTATGTACACGTTGTCTGTTACATGATATATGACCAAGGTGAAGACTTTCTCAAATCTTTCTCACTACTACAACATCTGTCCTGTGTGATCATGGGCACGTTGCTTAGGAAATAATCAAAGTTTCATATGTCCTTTTGTACAACAGAAGAGCAGATTCTTCTGCTGATAGCCATGTACAGTTGTTAAAATTTAATAAAATTTTGTGCAATGTTTTTATGCATTGTGATGCATATTTACCAAGTAATCAAACAACAAATTGAGTAGCTTACAAGTTTAGTAGACTCAACATAACTCTTCTGTTTTACAGAGCAGAACTAATCCGTATGCCAAATGAGGAAGTAAAGGCAGAAAAGTTAAATTATTTCCTCAGGGTTATCAAGAGATGTGTTAAAATAATGATTTCAAACTAGAAGTTCTTTTGGAAAAAAAAAAAAAAGAAAATTTAGTCATCTATATAACCTACATCTTATCCATTTAGGACTCAATTCAAATACCTAAACTCAGGCAACTAGTGATATTTGAAATTACTTTGGCTAGTTATGGCATGCTCACGTGACAGTGATATCCAAGCACTTCTGATGAAGCACCTTAAGGACAAGAAAGTATTCTGTTATCTGAAAAGACAATTTATAGCTATGCTCTACACTTCCCTTCTGTTCTGTGCTTTTGTCAACACTTGGATAGTAGACTACCCAATATACTTGCTTATATAACACAAAGAAATAACTTAAAAAATCTCTAGTAATCTTAGCAATTGCCAACGTAATGATGCCACAATTTTGGATTCTTTTGGAGTCCCAAGTACATAATCCAAGTACCAGTGACTGGACCTTCATAAACTGCATTGGTGCACACCTGCCCAGGCACAGATAAGCCCTGGATTCCCAGTCTCCTGATTGTTTATATTGTACTGCTCTCTCATGAAACATGTTTCTGTTTCTTTTCCTTGTCACATAGAGACAAGTAAGGAAAGGTGGAGCTGACATGTACCTGATTACCATCTGTGCAGGATGCTGGGATTTGGTTTGGATAAGCACCACATGCTAACATAAAATAATCTTGCCTGAATGATGCGACACAGACACAGCTACAATCAGTTGAAGAAATCAGCCTTCATATTCTTTTTGCAGTACTTGAACTAAGCCAACACAATTTACAGTTATTGTGTTTTTTTTGAAAACATTTCAAGAAGAATGGACGAGAGACTTTAAAAAAGAGAAAAGGTAAAACTTTTGACATTTCTAGGAAACAAATAATAACTTCGTAATTCCCCCGGTTTGAGTCTGAGAAAGTAGTTCTTTTCAGCCTAACAACATTAAGGAAAATCATAATAACAAAAAGCTATCCACACTGGGTCAAATAAAAGATTCGTCTAAGTCTGTATCATGCTATTTGTTATGAGAGACAAAAGACACCTGGGCAAGAACATGACAAAGCAGTCATGTAAATATATCCTGCAGTACGTTCCCTGTCTAAAGCTATCTGGGGTTCTGTCTTTTACACTGTGAAATAAATATCTCAAAAGGAAAACCACACAGAAGTACACAGAGGTGCTGTCTTCGTTTTTAATAGTTCTTAATAGATTCCTGTTCCCTCCCTCCTGTGAGAAGGGCATCAATAGCAAAAATGTACCTTATTTGAAGAATTACTTCCTTTTGTTTCTGAAACCAAACTCTGTAGTCCCCATGACACTGGAAATTACTCTTCTGGGTATTTGTAGCACTGTTAATGAAGGAGATTTTAGGATAATCATTAACAAATGGTAAGTCTAAACTCGTTTTACATAGGGAACTAAAAGTCTCTGTGTAGCATTCGGTATCTACTGCACCTGAGTTTTGCTAGGAACAGAGAGGTGAAAGGCCCTTTATTCTCTTTTCACTCTAAGTCTCCCGAGTCACACAGCCCACCAGGATACAGGATTTAAACATTCAGTAAAATGATTTCCACAAATACGACAAACCTTTACATGGTGAAAGCCCAGTTGGAGAGTTGCACCTTTTATAGGAGTCGAACACTGTTATTACTAGCATCCTGAAAGTAATTTGTGACAATAAGGAAAGAAATACGGGCTATCAATCAGACTGTCAGTTCCTGTTTCATCCAGAACCCATTCAAACAAGAAATTGTAAAACCAGATCTTTCAGAGTACCAGTCTATGAACCCCTTTCTTGCTGATTTGCAGGCTTAGGAAAAGTAACTTACTAGATGCTGGTAGCACTCTTTTTTTTTTTTTTAATTCAGTGTAAGTTCATAAAATAAATTACCCAGATAATTGGCTATGTCCTCAGTCCATGTGCACGCAGGCTGTATTTTTTTCCATAGATGCAAAACAGATTTACAGCTTAAAAGTAAGTACAGCAATAAAGGAATATTACTAGTAATAGGCTTGTGCCAAGTTTTATGATCAACTACATTAAAAAAGGAGTTCAGCTACTTTTAGTAATGGGTTCTGTCAGATTCTGCTCCCTGTTTCCTTAATCTTGATGGAAAACTTAAGACTAAAATACAGAGTACTAATCTGATTCTTTCTTCAAAATGGAGTACACAGGCATCCTTGCCTGTGGCAGGGTGCAGAAGCTTGATGATCCTTGAGATCCCTTCCAACTCAAGCCATTCTATAATTCTGTGATACACACAGTATTGCTTTTTAAAAATAGTAATGGAAAAAAAAAAAAAAAAAAAAAAAAAAAAGCCCCAAACTGAGCACAGTACTTGAGGTGAGGCCCAGTGCCTCCCTCAAGCAGCACTGCATTGCACTGCAGCAGAGGCACTTCCATGGTAGAAATGCATATTTGATTTTCAGGTTTTCATTCAGACAGCTCGTTTTGAAGACCTCCAACACCTTTTAAGCTGTGAATTTGCATAATTTCACAGACCAACTTAAATAATGTTCCAGCCTGTTGAAGCTTTCCCCAGGAAGGAGATATTTACAAGAGCGCTATTTTGTGTCACTACTGGCCAGACATGGGAGTGATGCACCTAGCATTTTGTTTTAAGTAATCTGCTGTCTAACTTCACTGCCAAAAGTTTCAGGCCTGTAAGTAATCTGAATTTAAAGAGGAGTAATTATTTCGTCAGAAAATTCATATTACGACAACTGAAATTAAAACAAAACAAAGCAAAAAATCCAATAATACAAGAGCAACAAAAACCTCCTGAAAAACTACTTTATGTTCTGTGAAGAATATTATGAATGCATATGATGTTTGAATAGCCCTTTCTAAGGCATGATAGGGGAAATAAATTTTCAGCATTTCTGTCTTCAACCTTAAGTGAACAATTTTTTTTTTCCCTTAGCTATATAGAGAACCTTCCTTTCTTTTATACTGAGTATCAGGATTAGTCACATTATATTACATTCCTGCTTCCTACATTTATTTCACCAATTTGGCTGGAGTATGACAGATCTTATCGTGTGTAGCAGGATTTGTTTTGATGATGAATGGCTCTGCAAGTCTTTGCTTGTGAAGCTGTACAGTACACCTGAATATTCTTAGCTCTCACTCCGTGTATTAGTTTACTTATATATGTTTTTACACATATTTTTTTTTTTTTTGTATTTTAATTAAGATGCAGATATCAAAAAGCACATTTCTTTTCGAGTCTTAAAAACAATATTTATTCAGTTCCATTGAATTTGGAAAAGAGAGAAAAAATTTAAAGACATCATTTTATAATTAAGATTATATTTGTGGAAATAGAAACTACTGCTGTGGAGACAAGGCTTAAATTATGGTCATTTGAATATGTTGCAAATGCTTTAGTTTAGCCACATTCATGACCTTCTATTATTAATTTGTGGTCAAGAATATCTGGAAAATATTTATTCTTTTATATGAATACATATGCAAAAAAAAAAAAAAAAAAGTTTTCTTTAACAAAATCATTTCTTATTTACTGATTTTCTAGTCACTGATTTAGAAATCTCTTATCTTCTGAGGGAACAGATACCACATTATGTGATGTAAGCAGCTTAAAGAAACAAAGCAACTGGTTTTGTGAATGAAAATCTAAAATTTATAAATTAATTGCATATAAAACCTGATATGTAGAGTCCTTGTTCTTGTTTTGGTGAATATCTGAACAACTGTCCCACTGTCTGTAGTAGAATTTCTTACATATCAAAGCACTTGCCATCATCAACTATGGATTCCAGGTAGTCCTTGTTAGTGGGAAGAAACAGTTTTCTTCCTTGTTACAAATAACTGAACTAACACTCTTGTGTAGACCACTGATACTTTTTTAGACAGATAAGAAAGTGAAGTATTTTCTTTACACACTGTTTTTATCTTAACTGATTACAAGGACTATTCTGAAATAAGCTTTTCATTGAACACTTATTATCATCTTTAAAATAAAAGTACTCATTTTCAGAAATAAAAGTATTACATTTTATTCGAATCTTCCCATTTTCAAAGTGAATTAGCTAAAATCTGAAACAAACTGTCTATCATCAGATTTATTTTATGCTTCTGGGTCAAAATATTCACAGATAATTCATAAAATTAGGTAAAGATCTGGAACATTTATCTGTTATTAGCTTAGATAACAATATTAGCAGCTCCCCAAACAGCTCTGGGCAACAGATGAAAGAATAATTGCATTATCATGTGAGATTCAAGTTATCCAGGAAGGAAGCATTGAAGTCACCAATAAATTGCTCCAGTACACTGGAACCTGAAAGTTACAGAAACAAAACAGCAGAAACAGTAGAATTGCCAGCAGCTACATCATGTTAAATCTCATTAGAATGTATAATGTGAACTAATCACTGAACTAGAAACTAATACTTGCCTAGCACAATCAAGAATTGATTTCATCTTTATATGTAGGCAAAAAATGATCCAGGCTAATAATGCAAATACCTTTTCTGAATGTGATTCTGATTACCCAAAGCTGAAAGCAACTGCAGGCACTACTGAATAAAAGAAAGGAAGAAAGAATGAATGAAAAATGCAAACCCCAATATTATTGGACTGTGTCTTAGATCCTCATGTCTTCAAAGTCCAGATTTATTATCACAAAATATAATTCCTTTTATCAAAAGACAGATTAAAGAAGGACAGTGAAGGAAAAAAAAACAATAAAGAAAAGGAAAAAAAAAAGGAAAGAAAAAGAAAGGAAAGGAAAGAAAAAGAAAAAAAGAAGAGAAAAAAAGAAGAGAAAAGAAGAGAAAAGAAAAGAAGAGAAAGAAAAAGAAAGGAAAGGAAAGAAAAGAAAAGGAAAGAAGAGAAAAGAAGAGAAAAAAAAGAAGAGAAAGGAAAGGAAAGGAAAGGAAAGGAAAGGAAAGGAAAGGAAAGGA
>NW_024962262.1:28199798-28249456 GCF_019238085.1 Lagopus leucura
GAAAGGAAAGGAAAGGAAAGGAAAGGAAAGGAAAGGAAAGGAAAGGAAAGGAAAGGAAAACTGCAAGTAAAAGTACTGACATTGGATAAGGGAAGCTAAAGATACAAAATGAAAAACAAATGCATGCTTCATTTTGTAAGGAAATGAGAGAAGCTATTTATATTATTAGAAACAAACCTCTGCTATGATATAGGTCCTGTAGGAGAGAAAAATTACTGCAACTGTTCAGAAAAGGCAAAAGTATTCAACAAAAAGCTCTGTTATAAAACAGATATATTTGGTAAATATTTCTCTTCTATATTTGAAGTAAGAGCATTCCTACCTTGCAGTGCTAATGAAGGACATTACATTTCATCTGTGTGACAAATTGGGCAAAACGACAAAAAAAGAGGAACATTTTTAGACCCAGTAAATTGAATAAGTCACAGCCAAGACTGTTAAAAGAACTTTCAAATGAACTCTGAGACATTCATATTCATTTCAAAGAAGCTGTAAAACATGAGGGGATTCCAAGAACATGAAAAAAAGGTAGTGTTGTTCTAATGTTTTAAAACAGCTGATTTTTGCCTGCTTGAATATATGATTCTGATACTGATTCTGAGCAAGAAGATGAAGCAATCACTAAAGAATTATAGGACGTTTACATAATCAATTCCAGTTAACCTTGAGAAATTTGAGAAACACAGGTCACTTTTCAATGAGCAGCAAGCTTATTCAGCCTCAATAGTCTGAGAGAAATTTATGCTTGTATGGCATTTGACTTTGTTTCATACGACATCTGAAAAGATGCTCTGAAAGTAATGCCTCCTATTTACTTCCATGGCAACCACAGCAGATAAAAAGAGCACAATATCACTGTTTCTTTAAGCAAATTCTAAGCTGCAAAACACTGCTTTTCAATACATTCCTCTCCTTTAGCTGATTCACATGGATTAGCTAATTGAGACACTCTTCCTGGTGTGACAGCTATGCATGGCCATCCGGATGTAGCTTGTCTTTCATAACAATGTCACCACTGCTGAAATGCACCAGCCACTGCCTCACTGTGCTCACATCCAATGTTTGGTCTCAATAAACATCCAGGAAGCATCAATGAATGTCAGCGTGTGCATTTTTTCCACGTGGGAGAATTCAGTGACATCCCTTTGCTTCATACACACTTCCATGCCAGACAACATTTTATCAGATTGCCCCTCTGCTGCCATATGTCACATGGCAACAAAATGTAATGGAGTATTGGCAGGAAGGTTTAACTTCTACTGCCACTCATGTCATGGGCCAAGATAATAAAATGGGAAATTTTTGAAGTTACTGTCAGAGCAGTCTTCATAGTAAAATCAAGAAGGATTATATTAGCCACACTGAGCTCTCATTAACAGATTACAAAAAGTACCTTTAAGTAGAGATATATATATATCCTTAAAGTGATGATACCAAGATATCTTGCCTGGGTAAGGAACTGGATGGAGGGTGAGACCCAGAGAATGATAGTGAATGGAGTTAAATCCAGCTGGTGACCAGTCATGAGTGGTGTTCCCCAGGGGTAGGGGGTGCAGATGACACCAAATTGGCTGGAAGTGTCGATCTGCCTGGGGGTAGCGAGGCCCTACAGAGGATCTGGACAGGCTGGATTGCTGGGCTGAAGCCAATGGGATGAGGTTCAACAAGACCAAATGCCACCTCCTGCACTTTGGCCACAACGAACCCAGGCAATGCTACAGGCTTGAGGTGGAGTGGCTGGAAGACTGCGTAGAGGAAATGGACCTGAGGGTATTGATTGATGCTCGGCTGAACACGAGCCAGCAGTGTGCCCAGGTGGCCAAGAAGGCCAATGGCATCCTGGCTTGCATCAGAAACAGTGTTGCCAGCAGAACAGGGAACTGATTGTCCCCCTGTACTCAGCTCTGGTGAGGCCGCACCTCGAGTACTGTGTCCAGTTTTGGGCCCCTCACTGCAAGAAAGACATTGAGACCCTGGAGTGGGTTCAAAGAAGGGCAACAAAGCTGGTGAGGGGTCTGGAGCACAGGCCTTATGAGGAGAGGCTGAAGGAGCTGGGAATGTTCAGTCTGGAAAAGAGGAGGCTCAGGGGAGACCTCATTGCTCTCTGTAACTACCTGAAGGGAGGTCATAGTGAGTTGCGGGTTGGCCTTTTCTCTTGTGTAACTGGTGATAGAGGGAATGGCTTCAAGCTGTGCCATGGAAGATTTAAGCTGGACATTAGGAAACACTGCTTTTCTGAAAGAATGGTCAGGAGCTGGAATGGGCTGCCCATGGCGGTGGTGAAGTCACTGACCCTGGAGGTGTTCAAGGAACATTTGGATTTTGTGTTGAGGGACATGGTTTAGTGAGAACTATTGGTGATAGGTGGATGGTTGGACTGGATGATCTTGAAGGTCTTCTCCAACCTTGGTGCTTCTGTGATTCTGTGATTCTGTGATTCTGTGATATGTGTTCCTTTTCATTTGATGGTGGCAAATTAAGAATAAGATCGGTGATCTTGAAAAAATATAGATTAATTTCGGCAAAGGTAGATGGCAAAAAAAACCAACAAAACCTGGCAAGGAAAACACACAGATATTCCTCAGAACATGGCATTTCTTCTGTACAACAAAAATATAATATAGTAATTCAACTGGAAGAAGCCATAGTCTCCTTACTTCAAGAGGATGTTGAAAAATCTAGAAAAAAATAAGAAGAGCTGAGTTCTGAAATTGTGCAATGGACCTAGAATCCTTTTTTCACAAAATATTTGCAAACGTATTTGCTAATGTCACAAAGTTTAGTTGTTTTCTTCTACAAAAATAAGAGACTTTTCTTATATATCCTCTGCTTCATGCAGTCTCACCATAGTTGAGGTACATGTACATGCACCTAATACTGCTGTTCTTTCACATTAGCAGATTTAGTCACAGCTATGAGAGAGATTTTAGTAGGAGTGTGAAAGCACAGGAGCAGAAGTCAAGGTTCATATCTAGGGATTTTAAAAAATGTCTTAACAAGCATGTACTGGAATTCAAAGAAAAGGAGAATTGGCTTTCAGCTTGGTCCATGAGTAAGACTGATGCAATAAATAAAAACATATAAATTAATCTATTTGCATGTTCCAGGAAGGGACAAGAAGTAATGGGCATGGCTATATAATCCTAGAAGTTTTGGAAACAATTTTTGTTTATGGTTGCAGTACCTCTTCCATGACTACACATGGAGCTCACTTATACTCTAGTCTGCAGCAAGTGAGTTGGCACTCTAATCAGGGAAATTCAGGTTTGTGGAGTGGGAGAAAGGAGAGGGGGAGTAGAGTTTACCCTTGGCCTTTGCCTCAGCAGACTGAATGGATGCAGCTAAATCAGGCCATGTATTTGCATAGACTCTACCTTGAACTCAAGTACAGCTATCAAAACAAGTTTTATCTGCCATAATTAGAAATGGATAAACATTATATGTTTCAAATTCATAACTACTCCACATCCCATATTCTTCTTCTTTTCCCAATTGAACTGAGAAGAAATTCCTCCTAAGTAACAGCTGCTCTCTATAGCCCAGCTGGTGCTCTTAGGAAGAGGATATTGGAAAAAAAAAAAAAAAGAGAATGTTGGAGAAAACTGTTAAGTCTGTGGGGCTGACACCCTTGAGCTGATATGTGCTAGGTTTGCAGAGATGAAATTCAGCTTTCCTTCAAATGGAGCTCACAGTTTTTTTTTTTCCCATCCACATCTCAGTAGGCAATAAATCTTTTGCTCTGGAGATAAGTGGAGGAAACTCAATGAGGTGTTGCAGGTGAGATTCCAGCAAACTACATTTCTTCCCTGGGATTCTGAGGAGGAGAGACAACTGATCTGATAGTATGCAAGCAAAAGATGCTTTCTCAAATATGTCAAGAAGAGACATAAGGAAGAACTTTTTCTCTCAGAGAGTTGTCAGGCTCTGGAATGGCCTACCCAGGGAGGTGGTGGTGTCACTGTCCCTGGCAGTGTTCAAGAGGCGTCTGGATGAGGAGCTACAAGATATGGGTTAAAGGCTTATTATATGGTAGCAATGGTGCTGGGAGGATGGTTGGATTAGATGATCTTGAAGGTCATTTCCAATCTTGCAATTCTATGATTCTATAAGAAATAATGATTATTACACAATGGAAAAGCCTACAGGAACCCAAGGGAAAAGTTGCATTTAGTTATGTCAACACAAGACACTGGATGGTCACACAACACATACTTCAATTTTTGGCTGGCCTTTCTTTGCACCTTCACTTTCAGCCTCCCAACCAATTCCCCTCTCACTCTTCTGCTATCCAACAGAATCTGGAAAGAAGTCATTTAACAGTATGGCAGTTCCAATAGCAGCTGTCTGCAAGACAGCCCTGGGAGTTATGGTAATTCTTGTACTCTGCAGGGCTGCTCAGTGGTTTCATATGTGTGCCTGGCAGCTCTCCACTCCAACTCCACAAGCACAAAATTGTGTGCAATCTCTAAAAAAGTATAAAGCAGTGAAAATGGAAAGAAGAGGCCAGTGTGACTCTTTGAATAAATTACCTGTGTACAGGAGAGATAGTGCTTTTAATGTGACATTGTTTCTTCCTTCTTCCTTTGTCTTTCTGTTTGACATGTTGTTGATGCTTTTTTTTTTTCTTTATCTCTTTCTACCCCTTTCCTTTCCACTGTGTTAGTATACCTGACCCACTTTTTGCATTCTTCTCTCTCTTTCCCTTCTTCCTTCCTTTTTTAGAATGTTTTCATATAGAAATATTTACTCCTTCTCTCAACTTCCTCATCTATTTTGTTTCTGTCTCTTTTTCTGCTCTCTTCTCCCTAGTCTGTTTCTCTTCCTTCTTCCTTTGTCTGCCTTTGCTCTGTTCTTTTCTACACTGCTCCCTTCGCCCCCCCTCTCCCAAATCTCCTCTCCATTATTCCCCATCTCTAGCTGCAGGTGCTGCAGCTGCAGGAATCTGAGACACTCCCAGGGTAGTGGGGAAAGATGTATCACTCCCACCCTGCAAGAGGGGAGGAGGGTGCTGCGTATGCAGGTCTTGGGACAATGGGTCTTGTCAACAGGATGTGGGAGTTTTGTTTAAATGAGGGAATGTCCCATGAAAATTAGGACATCTGGCACCCTTACATTCCATGTCTGACTTCAGCTTCATCTGCTGCTGTTATGAGTGTCATAAACATGGGTAATTTGACAAGCCTTAGGAGTCAGAGTACACAATAGATTGCACTGCAGACAGTATGTCTGCCCTTAAAAGGACTGGGTCTAGGAAAGCTAGAGAGATTTTGAGTTCGCATATGCTGGAAAGAAAAACATAAGCTTGGGAACGACAGATTCCACCAGTGTCATCATGTACAAACTCAGAAAGTTAAAAATACTGCAGTCATGCTTTACATCCAGATTTAAAATCAGAAAAGAAAGAGATAAACTATTCAAATTAAAAGGAAAGAAAACAACAGAGCAGCATTAGAATGAGATGTATCATCCAGTATTGGACTTCATAGCACTCTATGCACTAAATTATAGATTACTTATACATGTATCTAAACCAGAAATTTCCCAAAAGTCATTCTAGAATGAGTGAAGAAGGTTACATATCTCAAGAAGACCATTTGGAGCATCCAGGCTTGTCTTCTGACTTCACCAAGCCCCTCTATGGGAATTTCTCTTCTAGTCTAACTTGTCTTTGCTTCTATTTCAAGAACTTCTCTCATGTGATTCAAGTTAGTCTTCCTCGGTATTTCAGTGGTTTACAATTCTTCATAATTTCCTGGGCATTGTTCATTAGAAATAGGCAAATAGATATTTTGCTGTTAAGTATTTGCAGTTCTTATCCTGTTGTGGACTCTGCGAGATTCAAAGTTGTTTCCACTGTGTGAATATGGTGTGTATTACAGAGGTGGAGTGGCTTGCAGGTAACTGTCCAACTTTTGGCTTCAGTTATTTTTTATTTGTAGCCACTCAACCAGTGAGATAGCCAGCAGAGGGAGCATAAATTAGCTCGCTGTGTGCCTATGACTGTTAGTTCTAGCGCAAGGAAATAGTTCTAATGTAAATAGCTAAGAGTGTTCATTTAACATTGATATTGATAACACAATAGAGTAAAGTTGCCAGAAGGATGAGAGTAGTTGAATGAGAATAGTGTTTTCTGTAAGCTTTAAGAGGTATTCACAATGTCAGATGAACAATAAAATGGCAAGAATGTAATTAATGTCATCCTGCTTAATCCAGAAATCCTTTTTCATTGTTGATTTAAATCAGATTTTTTTAAATAGAGTCTACTTTCAAGACTGTACTCTGTAATCTGCCTCTGAAGCTGTGGGTTGGGTATGATGTGGGAGAGGCTGAAAAGAGAAATAATTATTTTCCACACTGAATTCCCATCTAATGTGTGGGACAGTTAGCTGCTTCCCAGGAAGTACTTTCCATTCCTTTAGGCGGATGGCAGATGGGCCAAAGGTGAGATGACTAAAAAAACAGCAGATGATTACTTACTTTAGATTCTGTTAATAACAGATGAATTAAGATCCATTCAGATGTCCCAAGAACACGTTTCATTCATGAGAGCTGGATTCCTTGAAATGGCTTGACAAGAATGCTTGACATTGGGTACCAGATGCCAAAGTTAATATGAGTGTTGATCATACCTGCTCCTTAACCACTTTATTCAACTTTTTACCAAAACCCAGTCTTGCCTATTCTTATCAGTAGATCTGGCAGCTACTCAAAGAATACCACTGGTCCCATGATAGACCTGAACACATCAGGAGTAAGTAGAGCTGTGATAAATAACTGAAAACAAATGTATTTGAAGGTTAAACCATTTTTTTTTTTGGATGTGACACTTGGAGAAAGTCAGTCACCAGGATCATACCTTGATTAACCGAAGATCTGGAAGCATAGGTGCATTTGAAACACTTTTGCCACTCATAAGAGAGATCTTGGGATTCCTTTGGAGATATTTTGCAGATACGGGCCTACGTTTCTTCTTGGTTTTATGTGGAACTCAAATCACTATGACTTGTGGAGACGAACACATATTTATTTCAGAGGAAGAGAACTATGACTAATTCTTGTTTTGATTTATCTTGCCTGTTAGTCTCCAATGACTTCCTACAGAATAAATGCCCAGTGCATAATTTCTTTTCCCCTGTTTTCACACATGATTACTATGCATTGCTCTTCTGCCCAGACAAATCCACTGGTGTTATAGTTCCTTTTGTTTCTGTGAGACTTATGCAGTGAGGTAAAACGGTGAAGAAGCTTATCAAACCACTTGCAAAAGGCAATGTTCCATCTGTCCCAGCCAGACAATCAGTGAAAACATAATAAATCAGAGTGTGAAACATTTTTCCAAGGTAGTGACTTTCCAACTGTATAATGTAGCAAACTGGTTACATCACGCTAACTCTCCTTATTGTTTTCTGCTGCTAAATTGCATTAAGGACACTTCTTTATTATCTATTTTCCACAATTACTGTAACGGCTACAGAGGTTTTCTGTGGATTATGCATGGTTATGCATGGTTATGGTGGTACATGCCTGTGTGATTCTGCTGTCTACACAGTTTTGACTATCTTCACCACAGAGATTTCAAAATGTGAACTCCATACCACAGTTAATTTTCATAACAATATTTCCCTTTTCTTTCCAATAGCATACTAATTTTAAAGATAGTGCTGTATAGTATTCTCTCCATCTTTGATATTTCCATGAAAACTAAGAATTTGGAAAAGAGAATTATTTTTTTAAATGGAGAACTTGTACTAATATGAATACACAAGGAAACCAAAATGAGTTTCATTATTTTACAGAATTAGAATCGGAATTTATGTCCTTGAATATGTATCACTATTTGGAATAGAGATTAAAAGACCTAAAATCTACTTCTCCTTTCCATATATCATAAATGAATTCTGTATCAGTGTCTCTAGTACACAGTATAGTACTGAGAGAACTACACATCATCACTCTGTCACATGCACATTAGAATTACACTTTCACCAAATATTCATCAATTGCAATATTGCTTATGCAATATCTCCATTGAAATAAATAAAAAGAAATGCTGAATGCAATTGAAGAAATAGGATGCATTTCCCTTATGGCTGTGAAAATACTCAGACTGAAGTGAGGCAACAGATGTGTAATTAAAATATTTTCTGCATTTTGCTTTGTTTTCAGAATTCTATCAGAGGAGAATGACCTAATCTGAACACTGCAGAGTCAGTCTACTTTTTTCAATATTTTTTTCATTGCTGTTTGCAGAACTGCGGTTTTGGTTGAGCAGGTAGACCATTCTCCCGACTACTGCGTGGATTTATGGTAGCTTACCTATCCTGCAGGCTGAGAAAAGATTTGAATCCAGTTGCTTTCTGGGAAACTGCTCTCATTGTGAAGTTATTATAAAAAGAGTAGGAACCACATTCTATTCTGGCTACATTTTGAAGTGAATATAAACCTTTGAATAAATGTTGTCTGTGGTCTTAATATGGGAAAAAAAAAAAAAAACAAAAAACTGTCCTTTCAGTGGTAGACAACTGTTTCATTTACGAGTTCAGAGAGCTGAGTAAGCACTCAACTGTTCGGATCAGAGTATAATGTATCCTCTTTAGTTATGTTCAATAACAGGATACTTAGGCTTTGGAGTAAGTGCTTCTTGGGCTTTTGCACAAGGCTTTTTAGAGGATGCTCTGGGACTTAGATGCCTGAAACCCATTGATGCTATATTGCAGGGACTGTTGGGAAGTGTTGGATTGTAGCTTTAACATCCTTTTTTCCTATCTTGTGATACAGAAATCTTTATTTGTTTACCTTTACTTTGGGAGTAATGTCAAGCCTGAAGATCTTCAAGGATGTCTCAGTGATCTTGCAATGAAAAGTCTAAACTCAATCAATCTGTGCAATCCCTGTGCCCTATGGAAAGTCAAGTTGCTTCGGAGAAGGCTGCTGTCACTCACATCTTCTAGATATCGGATGGGTGACGATGTCATCAAAAGACATAAAATAAATATAAAAATAGAGGCAATTGTATTGGAAATGGCTGCCTATTTTTTAAGTTTCCCTACATATCATTCAGAGTGCTAATAAGGTTAAAACACAGCCTTGTACTTATTGCTGAATGAGTGCTTGAACAGGTAATCCATGTACAAAGGTGACTGCTCCTTCACTACGGTTTAAACATAGCAGTGAGGTTGTCTGTACTTATTATTTGCCAGGGCCCGATATCTCCATCTCAAATGGAAGTGAGGTGAAATTTTCAATACCTGAGCTCCAAATTATTTATCTTCGGGATACTTACCTTGCTCTTCAGCTGACTTCAAAATGCATTTCTGTTTATTTATTTATTTATTTTGAAACACCCTAGAAGCTTCACCATTGTGATTTTCTTTTTCTCTCTCTATGTATTGCACCATGAGAGGGAAATCTAGAGCAGATAAAAAATCAGTTATGTGAAAGTTTACTAAAGGACAGAATGGTACAAATGCAGAAAAGTGTTTTCTGTGCAAGATCTGCTTGGAATTGGTTATGCTTACTGTAAAACACAATGATTTACGAGAAGAAGCATTTTACCTCCAAAACAATAAGCTTAATGTGTCCCTATGTAGGACAATACATCAGTTTCTCAGCTGGCTGAGTCTGCAGGACCATCTGTATTTATTCCCCTGAATAAGTAAAAGCTCCCCTCACTTACTCTTGCTCGTGGCTTTTAAACAGGAAGGAAGTATCATTTTCTTCTCTCCTAGCACAAAGAGAGCTCTAAGCATCTAATTACAGTTTCTATGAGCAAATGGAACCAGAAAAGCATTTCCCTGTAGCTAAAATGCCCAAGCAGGGTTCTCACTCTCTCAGTTTTCCCAGACTAAGGTTGAAAATCTGCTCTCTAAATTATTTCATTTCTTTACAGAGGAAGTATTAATTACACAACTGCAAATGTAGATTGGAGTGGGATGTAATTACAGGGCTGGCTTTGTGTCTGTTGTCCAACAGAATTAGACAGGAAGCGTTTGCAATGCCAGCAGTTTCAGGTGTTTTGCAGCCTATTATATTTGCCAGTTCTCACCAGGTCTCACAGATGGATCAGGTGACTTTCTGCTGCCCGATTGTCTAGAAAATCCACAAAGATGCTATTACCACAGGTTTTGATTTGTATAAGGCTGATGGTTATAGAGTTTTAGAGGAAAAAAAGAAAGAAGTAAAAATCCATTCTGGGTTTCCACCTCTTGCCAAATTTTGCCTTCTTTCTTCAAAGATATATTTGTTTTGTTTTCAAGTCTTTTAATTCTAATCCTCTATTTGCTGTGTGTTTCCCCAACTCCTTTGGGAACTTCTTTCTTGCTGGGGGAGAAAATGCCTGTGTATGTGCATGAAAGAACTCCAGCAGACAATCTTCACGTGGTGCTATGGATGAGAAGCATGCTGCAGCAAGCTCTTGTCATCCAGTTCAGCACAACTTGGATTTTTTTTCTTGGTTCTTGTGCTTTTAAGGAATACACCTCCATGTTTCCTGTGCTCTTTGGGTGGTGGGAAGGAAATCAAATGTCCATAGTACTTTCACCAGGTACCATTTTTGGCCACAGCTGAACATGAATGTCCCCCCCCAAAATTTGTCAGGAGTTAACATAGACGGAGGCCATTCTCTGCAGGTATCTTCATTGTGGTTTCTTCATGTGTGTGGAAAAGAGTAATTGTACAGAGAGAGGCTTTTCTGACCCAGTAGTGCTGGATGCAATTTGATTAGAAAATAAAACAGACACAGTTCACTTATTCACATATAGACATAAGCAGTGATTTCCAATATAGCTTGAGATCTGCAGACAGGTACAAATAATGATACAAATAATGAATAGAAACAACTCATGTTTATATGCACTTTTTGGACATCTTTGAGATGACAGTGTGTCAAGAAATGACATTTTTAAAAGGTGGTCTTGTCCTGTTTGGGTAATTTTTAGTACATAAGAAAACCTGTTTGTACTAACTGACCCTAACTATAGCACACAAACTCTATGCTCCTTTATTTTCCTCCTATCACCAAAGATTTGAAATTAACTATTGCATGGTCACTACAGCCAAGACAGCCACCAAATGCCACTTCACCCACAATACCTTTTCTGTTCATGAGCAACAGAGGGCACCTTTCCTCATCAGCTCCTGTAGTACCTCTAACAGGAAGCTGTCATCAACAATCAAAGAGGGTTTACCTACCTGTGGGAAAAACAGGACAGAAAGAAATGAACTGGGATTTTTAACAGGGCCAACCAACACAGTTGTAGTTGCAAAAGGAAAGAGTAGTCACAGTAAAGGCACTGCATCTGTATGTATTTCTGGCACTATCACTAGTTCTTTTATTTAAAGGAACAAATCCTAAAACCAGCGTTCTGGTACTGTGGTTTTGTCTAGTTCTGTAAGATCCTAAGGTAAAGATCAAGCCTCATAAAACATTAATTATCTTGACTCTTAGTACAAACATAAAAACACTGTGTATACTCCAGGCCCACCCATTTCTCCTGTGGCATTCATCTTTAATAATGTAAACATTCAGAATTTACAAACATCAATTTGTCACGGCAGTTACAAAGTTTTGCATATAGTTTTCAGTTTAAATGCTATGCTATCGAATGTGGAGGACATATACTAAGTTTCTTTTAGTCCTTAAATTTAAATAATTACAACTGGTAATTAGATGCCAAAGTAACATGGGCCTTCAAAATTCCTAAAATAGATAGGATAGCTACTACGTATGCATAGACTGCATGAATGCCAGCATTTAAGATGTATATTCATGCATATCCTGTACCTGGTGTAATGAAATGTGGAAAAAATGTATATTCATTCTTGAAGGAATGACTTTAATAATTCATTTTGGACTCCACCTCTCTTGACTTACAGTTGTTCACTTGTGGAATATTTTCCATATCTTGCAAAGACCCTAATAAATTCTAATATTTTCCTAAGTGTGGAAATAATTAGTAGTTTATGATGTCACAGATTTGTGAACTCTTTTCATAGTTGTGGTTTCAGGACACATTTATTTCCTTTCTGTTCTCCTGATGCTTAGCTATATTTTACATTTATTTCAATGAGAACTCATTTTTTTTTAATCTTTTTTTTTATTTTTTTTTTTTTTTTTTTTTTTTTTTTTTTTAGGAGATGCAGTGTTTACTTCAAATGTTATTGCAATTAACAGGGGAACTTGTATGGAAAATGAATATTTAAATGAGATATCAGTGATAAGAGAAATAAGTATCCTGATTCTAAGGACTGTTACAGTGTAGTTTTAGGCATTATTCCAAAGATGACTTTTCTAATTTATCTGAAAAGGAATTGTGTTTGGTATGAATCGGTAATGCTAATTATGGATCAGAATGTTATACTTCAACAGAATTAATTAAGACATTATTTTGTTTCTAAACTTTGAATATTACTGGAAGACGTTAAAAAGAAGTCACTTCATAACAGTTACAGAAAACAGAGAAATTCTCTCTGGAATGAGGTTTACATTCTAATTTAAAACCGAACAATCTGAATCTTTACTTTGTATGGATTTTAGTGATTGAACATGAAATTAAGTAACCGTGGGTGCTCTTGGTTCAAGTGTGTATTGGGTCTGGACAAACAGGACTCTGTGTGGCTGTCATTCAGGTGTGAATGCATGCAACTGCGAGCTAAGGGCAGAGTGGGATCAAGAAAAAGTGGCACTGTATAAAAGAGTTCATCAAAGGAGTAAAGATGATATTCTGACTTGGTCTATGTGGTCTCAGTGCTGAGAAAAGGAAGGGTGTTCCTATCCAAAGTCAGATTCTCATCTTGTTTCTGTAACTTACTGAAAGACATCTACAGATGACAGAATTTGAGTATGTCATCTTTTTTGCATGCCAAATGAGGTTATTTAGGACGAGAATTTGCTGAGCACTATGCACGCTCCTTTTGCACATATATGGCTATTGAAAAATCTTAAATATTTGCTGAAATTGGATTGGAAGTAGGAATACTGAACAGTTTCAGGAATGTCAGTGGAGTAATGCGTATAGCTATATTTTTAATCTTCTGCATATTCACTTCCTTTGTGATACTGTTCCACAAATTTGCATCCCTCCCCTCCCCTCCCCTTCCCTTCCCTCTCCAAAGCAGAGGTGAAACTTGCTGGCCTGTAGTTCCCTAGGTCCTTCTTCCTCCCCTTCTTGTAAATGGGAGTAATGTTTCATTTTTGCAGTCCCAAGGCACTTCACTTGACAGCCACAACTTTTCAAATATGATGGAGAACATCTCAGCAGCCACATCAGCAGCTCCCTTAGGTCTCTAGGATGCATTTGGTCTGGCCCCATGGACTTGTACACATTCACTCTCAAGAGTCAGTCTCATACTTCCCTTCCTTCCCTTCTTTTCTCTTATGTTTTCCCCAATCTTTCTCTCCATCTTCCTCATTCTCCCTTTACCTCCTCTGCTTTTTTTTTCCTCTCCCCCCCTCCTCTCTCCCATCTTGTCTCTCTCTTCTCTTGTATTTCCTTCTCTCTTTTTTTTTTTTTTCCTCAAAGAAGCAGGTATGTTGGCTTTTTAGACAGAGGCAGTGACAGAGAAAGTTACCAGCCATTCTATAAACATGTACATGGCCCAATAGTAGAATAGTACTGTATTAAAAATAAATAAATAACTGAGAACATTAGGGAAACGTGAAAGGACACATGTAACATGCAGGCTACTAAACAAAGAGCATCTTGTGTAGAGTGTAAAGGAAACATAATGACTACAACCTGCCCTAGGGTTTGAAAACAATTTACTAAGAGGTCTTTGACAGTGGCCAGCTTTGGAGCCATTTCTATTTAGCTAGCAGGTAATTCAAAGTCTGTTTAAGTGTGCTCGATAAATTTCCTTCAGAGTTTCTGTGTTATAAATCTGTCATGATGATTTTTTGCATCTTCAAGAATGAAAAAATCCTAATCACAGAACTAAAACTCAGTTATGTTTCATAGACTGATATATTTCCATAAGAAAACTCATCGAAACTACTAAACTACACCTGAGAGATATACATATAGCAACATATTTTGGAAACTATTCACTTCTTGCAATTTGAATACTCACTTTGTGTCTTGATAGAAAAACACAAAAATCGCCAGAAAACTTATTTTAAGTATTTTGATTTTGCCTAAGGAAAATGTGAATTTTCCCAAAGCAACACTTTCTCTCCTTCTCAATTTGAAACTTCTCTCTCTTGCAATGGAAAATACCTATCACATTATTTGGTCTTTTTCCATCTCAATGCAAATTTAGTTTAGCATATGCCACCTATTTTATGCTGCCTTCCTTTGTATGTAAGATACGGGTAGTTACGTGTGGAAGATCAAAACGCCATGTTATGCTCATTATACAGGGTACTGGAATGGGGGATGAGACCTTGAATGACAAAAGTAGTGATGCATGTGTTTGAGAGTGTGCTGCAGACAAGCAAGAATGACTCTGTGGGGAACCAGCTCCAGTCTGGCAGGGCTTTTTAGTTCAGTGTCCAAAACCAGGCAAACATGTACTGAGCTAACCTTGGAAGCAATGCATCCTTGTTCAGTTACTGTTCTGCATGGAGCCAGCCTGGGAAACTGCTGCCATAGGATAATTCTTCTACAAAATGGATGCACTGCTCACAGGTAATAGATAGTTGATTTTGCTTGGTGATATGTTGCTGAAAAAGTATTCTTGCACTGAATATATATTTGATTGTGTAATGAAAGCTGCTTGATGTTTGAAAACATGGAGAAATTTGTAAAGTAGGGCAGGCAGACTTAAAGTAAGATTAATTGGACATAAAAGAAGGTGAAGGAAACAGAGAATAGCTTGACTAAATAATACTCAAACTCAAGATAGAGCAAAATTTTAGAACCAGTAAAGGTCAAAAATGAAAACTGAAATAAATATATAAATAGAGCTATTCAGAGCTATAAAAGATAAGGAATTTTTAACATAGTACATTATGTGGGTGTAGAGGAGAGTAATATGTTGTCTTCTATGTTCTTTAACACTTTGTTGATGGAAATATTTGAATTTCTGATATTTTTGCTTTTAAATACAAATGAAAAATGAATTGTCACTAAAGTGACCAGGCTGCATTCTCTAAGGGCTGCTCCTGTTTGTAACTCACCAATCTTCTATTAAGTGAGATACAAACTGTCAAGTGCTTGAAAGATTAATATTTCTTGTTCCATCAAGTGTTGATGAGTAATGTTTGCTAATTATTCCCACTGAAACAGGAAGAAAAAAATCATACATAACAATTATTTGAGAAAAATAAATTTTAAAATAAAATTAAAAAAAAATTAAAAGAAGTATGCCCGAAGCAGACCAAAGAACTGTGCTTTGGGGAATGATATGCATGTACTGACAGGTACCATGTCCTTTTCAGACATTCTTGTTCATGTTTTTTTTTTTGTCTGTTATTCCAAGACCGATACATGTTCTGTGTGTTTCAGCTCTTGGTAAACTCTAAGTAAATTACTTCTAAAGCTGCTTCTAGAGCCACCAGCAACATTCCTGCTGTTTCTAGATAAGACATAAATGTCTATAGTGACATGAAGATAATATATCCTTATATAACAAGTGGTCTTAAAATCATTCTAAGATTAACCACAGATATTATGACATTAAGAAGGAAAAAAAAAAAAAACGAGTGGCCAAAGAAACAGCAGCTATCTCAAGGGTACTTTCTGGAGCAGTGTTATCAGATGCATGTGAGTGGGAGTAGATGTGCTGCTGCCATCAACATCAGATCTGGCGCTGTCCTCACAAATTTATGTGTTGATTTTGGCCTTCCTGAATAAAGAAATTCTCTTTATGTATGTTATTTTTTTCTGAACAAGAAAAATCTGCTTCTTGTCTCCCAGTTCACTTCCTCCATCTCATTCTGTCCCTTCTCATCCCAGGGGATGAGATTATACACATATCAGGTTTACCAGCTCAAAACTGGGAACAACAAACAGGAGTGCTCACCTACCTGTCATTTTCTCAGACTACAGTATATTTAAGACAAATAGATTTCCCAGAATTATATATCCAAAGCTGATTCAGTTGCTTTCATACCTATTTTAATGCAATCTGAAGGATCCTGTCATCTCCTGCTTATACTCCAGCTACCCTCTGGGAAGGCCTAGGTCTCCCGTTGGTTATGTACCACCATATGGATGTCTAAAGTATGTGAAAATAATTAAAATGATACTAGGAATCTAAGTGATTCTAACTGAATCATATCCTGTATAATACCTGATTGCATGATTAGGGCATCTATGTGAGCCTGGTTCCAGTTTTTAACCTTTTTTTTTTCCTTTGACCAGGTGCCTTGTAGAGATTCAAAGAATCTCCAGTGCCTTCTCCATAAACTTTTAAATTAATTTTCTATTAAGTAAAAATAAGTTTTTGGGACAGGCACTTGAAACGTAGGACTTCTCATATATTTCATAGCTCTGGGTACAACATTACAGCACTTCTTATTACTTCTTATCTAATCCTTTTCTGGCACCATGAATACCACTGTATTTATCTATAAGATCTTAGAGATGTTTTAGAGGCCTTCTGGTATTTGAAGTACAGCTACAAGAAAGCTGGAGAGGGACATTTTATCAGGGAATATTGTGATATGACAAAGAGTAATGGCTTTAAACCATAAGGCAGATTTACCTCGCACATTATGAACAAATTATTTACTAAAAGGGTCCTGAGGCACTGGAAATTGTGAATGCCCCTTCCCTGGAAGCTTTCAAGGCCAGACTGGATGGAGCTCTGAGCAGTTTGGTCCAATGTGATGTGTCCCTGCCCATGGTAGAGGAGTTGAAACCAGACTTTTTAAGGCTCCTTCCAACCCAGAACGTTTTGTGATGATTTTGTGATTTTATGTTAATATTAAATTACAAAAGTTGAAATTTTAATGAATGATAGCTGGATCTGAAAGTGGTTCAATTAAATTTTGTCACAAATTATAACATACGGTTGAAACCATATCTACCTATCACTGTCTGAATAAAGATAAATGTCATTTGTCAAAGCATATTTATAATAGCTTGAAAATTAATTATATCATATCATGGAACACCATCTCCTTACACAATTAAGGTTTTCAAGGGTCAAGTTCCCATCCTGTGCAAACCTTTGGTTAGATCCTTTTGATTAAACTTTTCTAGACTGTTTTTTTTTTTTTTTTTCTCCAGTAAGGCTTTGGCATCTATACGTAGTAGAGTATCTGTCATTCAGTTAATTTTGTTTCACAGAATTAGAAATGTCCAAACTGTATTTCTTAATATATGCTGTGTATTGTAAAATTTCCAGATAAAACTCTCCTTTGAATTTGAAAAAAACTAAAGTGCCCACTGATTAAAAGCTTCTTTGCAATAACCAGTGGTTAAAACATTCCTTAGGACTATGGCATGTTTAAAATTATGTCTTTTCTCAGATAGATTCAGATCAAAGTTTTGGGTAAAGTCTACAGCATCTGTCTCAATATAGATATGTAGAAGTGTTTCCAAATAATGCTGTTTCCAAATAATTATTTAATGAATGAAAAGCTAAAGAAACGATAGCAAGGGGAAGGTGAGAGAAAAAGAAGAGGCATTCTAGCTCCTGCTCCTGTAGTAGCTGGAGCATGATCAAAATGTCAGCAGAAAAGGAGTCAAGGGATGCTTCGTTATGTCTTTCACTCTGGATAGGTTTATAGGCACCACACAGCATGCTTGTACCATGGTGTAGACTTCACCACCTTCATATAAGTGAATATTGACAGGGTGATACTTAATGCACTCATAAAAAATGTACAAGAGTGACAAAATAGCAGCTTGAGTCAGCATTCCTATATTTATAAGAAAATATTTTAACAACTGCTTTTATGGATTTCTTACTGAAGGTTTTCCCCATTCTATATTTGGAGTTGGGAAATCTCTCCTAAAAAAAAAAAAAAAAAAAAAAAAAAAGTCGAAATTGCAATGTTTCCGTAAGACTGTTGTCAGAAAGAAATATTCTGGATCATAGAGGCTGATATCATTAACAACGCATCCTAAAGAAGAAAACTAAAATAATTTATGCTGGAAG
Source organism: Lagopus leucura (assembly GCF_019238085.1). NCBI lineage: Eukaryota > Metazoa > Chordata > Aves > Galliformes > Phasianidae > Lagopus > Lagopus leucura. Next base: position 28,217,844 of record NW_024962262.1, read on the forward strand.
AGCCCTCTGAACATTTTCTATTTCAAGCTTCAGCAATAATGTCAAGTTAAAAGTGAGATCTATTCAATAACTTGTTTCAGTCTCATTTAGTTAAGTTCTCTCTCAGAATTATTTCAAATTGACCCAAAGCAAACCCTGAGCTACTCTTCTAGTTCAGACATGTTTCTGTTTAGAGATCTTCCAATTCTGATTTCCAAAGTAATTCTATCTGTGATCATACTTGCTCACTGAGCCAGAATTTTCTTTAGTGTCTTCTTCATCTCTTTTTTACTATTTATTCACATATTGAGGACAGTCATATCCCTTCTCAGCATTTGTTTTGTTAGAATAAACAACCCTGCTCATCTTAGTCTCCTTTAATACAATAAGCCTTACCTTCTGTGATCTTTCTTTTCCTGACTTGCCCTTCTCTCTTTCTGTTCTAGTTCAAATTCCTCTTTCTTGTGCATGGTTTCTCATGATTGCTTTTAATGAGTTCTCCAATAGCAGAGTCTCTATCTCATTACACAGAGTGAACATGCCACCATGAAATCCTGAGAATGCATTTGAATCTTTTACTGTTGTTTGGGCAAGTCATCAATGTTTTCATCTGAAAATTACCAGGGTGGCCTATCAAGACCCTAACAGACAAAAATACAAAGCCAATCAAACTAAAACCAATACACCTACCTCCATCATCAAACATATTTTTCTATTATCATTCCCTAAAGACTGCAAGTATTATTTTTCAGAGGAAAATAAATATTGTTTTGTAATTAAGTAAAGCATTTTCCTTATAGAGTCATGAAAATTAAAATGGATGGAGGGAATATGAGTGTTAAATTTCCATCAAAGTTGTGGCAAACCAGGAAGACACAAGTGGGAAATTGGTCTTAATCATTCTTATTTAGTTTGCAAATGCTCAGTGATGAGAATTACCTAATTTATGTCTGATGATCTCTTTGTGTAGAGGAATTCAACCTTATGCTATGTAGTAGGACCTACTTAGGATCTAAGGGCCAAGTAAAAAAGATATAACTACAAAATGGCAATTGTCATGTTATTTATGCTTTGTAATACAATGTTCTCTTATATTTGAATGTTGTTGGATCCCTTCTTAAGTACACTACATTCACATGAACAGTAGTTTGAAAGTTTGAAAGTTGAAAGTTTTAGAATGTCACAATCAATATTTCACCTCTCCCATAAGTTGGAGACATCTTGACAGATATGAGAAACAATATGCTGCTATTATCTTTGACACTGAAGTAGTATAGCTGGGCTTTCCCTTTCAATTCCATATGGAAGTCTAAGATGAAATGCTGCCATAAGTGAGCACCATTTTAATGGATTATACTCTCTTATGCTAGCTGCTAATTTTTCTCTACGTGTTTACTGGCCAGCATGATTCTCTACCTCCCTTGCTGCAAACTTTCATATTCTCTCCTTTATGATCCCAACCACTTTCAGGGGCCAAAAACTTACAAATCCTTCATTCATAGACCAGCAGGAGTCTTGATTTATTATAAAATAAATCAATGTGTTCTCATCAGGAGGGTAGAAACATGATAAAATGTTTTTTCCAGTCCCACTGACACAAAGCCAAATACTGTATTTTTCAAATTTTAAATTACATATATTACTCATTAAAAGAGATCGTCTCATTTTTCAGATGTTACCTAACTGTTTTTTCAGTTGTCTCTGGTGATAATAATCCATGAAGTCTACTTAATAATCTCACATTTCTCTGAATTTCTTTGCTAGATTTTTTTAACATTGTAGAAAGTACTAGAAAAAAAAATAGTAATTCTGTTTTATTACCAGTGAAAAAATAAAAAATCACACGTATGTTAAAAGAAAGAAAGAAGGAAAGAAAAGAAGAAAGAAAGAAAGAAAGGGAGAAAGAAAGAAAGGAAGAAAGAAAGAAAGGAAGGAAGAAAGAAAAGAAAGGAGATATTACAGATTAGTATCCATACAGATACATCAGCCAGTGTGGGCCTTCTTCCTCCTCCAGAAAAGAGGTTGACCAAACTTAATCTATTCTCCAAGTTCACTGAAGGTCAGAGTTTGTGCTGGTATAAAGATCAGTCCAAGTGAGCCAAATCAATATGCAATTTACTATTTAGATTCTTAGATTAGACTATCACAAAGTATTACCTATGTTACAGTCTCCCGTTTTCTGGACACAGAGGAAGCTGTGACTTCATGGTTCTCTGTCATTGAGAGCTGTCTATAACCTATCCCTAGACATGTTACAGTGGATCCACCAAACTTACATGCAGTAAAAGTGCAACACTCCAGAGTAGTTATCTAGCTACTGCTGAAAATGCTTTGTTTTATGCGTGTGTGTCTGCTATTGAATGTTAATGGGAAATGGATGAGAAATATTATTGGAGGTCATGAACACGTGAGTTTGAACTACGAGGACAATTGTTTTTGTGTACTAATGGCAGACTGTAAAGTGTGTTTGTCAAGATGGATGCCAAGGAGGTCAAGCTAAGTAGCCAGAGTTGCAGTGTGTTCTCAAAAAAAAAAAAAAAAAAAAAAAAAAAAAAAAAAAAAAAAAAAAAAAAGTAAAAATGTCTTAGCTAAGGGTGGAGGAACCCAAATACATTAGTCTGGTGAATATCCACTAGAATTCTAGAGCAGAAAGGAAGCTAGAAGCAGAGAAATTTACTGCTTTTATACACAAACTTTATTCTATTTTCTTCTGAACTTTTTCTCTCACCAATCACTCAGGCCATAAGAGCAACTTTTTATCAGCTGTTTGGATAATTTTTAAGTTACACTACATTATTTAATGTTTACATCTCCCTAGGTAGATGTACCTATTAAAGCCTCTTTGGCAAGATTCATATAAATTTAGCTGCCCAAGAATTAAATATCTTGCTCAAATCTAACTTCTCTTTATAATAACTAAAAGTTATAGGCCCCTTCAGACAGTTGTTTATCCTAAGCATTATAGGTGTCTATCTCAGAATGGTAAGAGCTCCTCTCTTGACAGATTCCTGTCTTGGCAGTACTTGTTTGTCTGCAGTGCTCAGAGCCAAGACAACTAGCATCAAACAGAAGCCTGACTTGTCATGACTCACGAGTTTTTTCAAGGCTCAGGAAATGCATACTTTCCCTATGTTGACACAGATGTAAATAGAGACTTGTCCTTTTGCTGAAGCTTAAGTATCACAGATTGATCTATCGACATATTGCTGAGGAATGGAAAGCTATATTATAGTCTTGTAGTCTGCTATTCAGAATGTTCTCAAAGAAAGGTAGTGAGTTAACTATGAGCAGTGTGAATAATTAGACACAAATTTTCTTCTCAGTCCTTTTTATTGAGAAGCCTCAAAAGACCCACTCATCTGCGTGGATAAATGACACTAATATGTTAAATGAGAGTACAGTAGGGCTGGGTCAGCACTCACTTCAGCTTCTTTACACAGACACAGCATGAAATTAAATAAATCGAGTACACAGGAAGGAACACAATAGCGACTTATACCATTTTATCAACCTCTTTTAATCTTGCTGCATTGCATGTGTTGTCATGATGATAAAGGTTAAGACCAGTTGGTTGGCATCTATTTGAGGAAGTTATCTTCTTAAAAAATACACCGGTCATAGCTTTCATGTGTTAAGGATATAAATGATGGTTCAGTTTGGAAAATCAAAGTCAATATATAATGTTAATTAGAGATCATAGAATGCAATATAAGGAAAACACAATTTTTAAAGTCTTTTTCCTGGAGGGTTAATGGTCCGTATCTGAATGACATGCTTGAGTCTGACAAGGTCAGAACTAATTTTATAGTGGTACACAGATTCAAGATAACTCTCATGAACCATAGAATGAATGATCCATTCAACTCCCCTCAGAAACAAGGTTCAATGAATAGTAGTAGGTTTTCATGCTGTCTCAGGTATAACTACAGAATCACACAGGTAGTATTCAGTCTTTCTGTAATTGAATAAAGCAAAAATTATTCACGTTGCCCAGACTGCTGAGTGTTTTATTTCTTCGTAAAATTTAGTTGGAAAAATAAAACCAAAACCAAAACAAAACAAGTTCTTTGTTTCATAGAATCATAGAATCACATGGCTGGAAATGACCTATAAGATCATCTAGTCCAACCGTCCTCCCATTACCATTGCTATCACAACCCACTAAACCATATCTCGCAGCTCCTCATCCAAACGCCTCTTGAACACTGCCAGGGAAGGCGACTCCACCACCTCCCTGGGCAGGCCATTCCAGTGCCTGACTACTCTCTGAGCGAAAAAGTTTTTCCTCATGTCTAACCTAAACCTCCTCTGGTACAACTTGCAGCCATTTCCCTGTGTTCTGTTTGTTGCCTAGGAGAAGAGTCCAAACCCCTCTTCACCACAACCTCCCTTCAGGAAGTTGTAGAGTGCAATAAGGGCTCCCCTGAGCCTCCTCTTCTCCAGACTAAACAATCCCAGCTCCCTCAGCCGTTCCTCATAAGACTTGTGCTCCAGACCCCTCACCAGTTTCGTTGTCCTTCTCTGGACACGTTCCAGGGCCTCAATGTCTTTCCTGTAGTGAGGGGCCCAAAACTGAATGCAATACTTGAGGTGTAGCCTCACCAGTGCTGAGTACAGGGCGATGATCACCTCCCTGCTCCTGCTGGCCACACGATTTCTAATGCAGGCCAGGATGCCGTTGGCCCTCTTGGCCACCTGGGCACACTGTTGGTTCATGTTCAGCCGAGCATCAACCAACACCCCCAGGTCCCTTTCCTCTTCATAGTCATCCAGCCAATCAGCCTCAAGCCTGTAGCGCTGCATGGGGTTGTTGTGGCCAAAGTGCAGGACCCGGCACTTGGCCTTGTTGAACCTCATCCCATTCACCTCAGCCCAGCGATCCAGCTTATTTAAATTCCTCTGAAGGGCCTCCCTGCTCTCAGGCAGATCAACACCACCTCCCAACTTGGTGTCATCTGCAAACTTACTGAGGGTATGCTCAATCCCCTTATCTAGGTCATCAATAAAGATATTAAACAAGCCCTGGGGGACACCACTTGAAACGGGTCACCAGCTGGACTTAACTCCACTAACCACTACCCGTTGGGCGCAGCCCTCTAGCCAGTTTCTTACCCAAAGGAGTGTATACCTGTCCAGACCACTGGGCAGCCAGTTTGTGCTGTTTTGCCCAACTTAGATATTTTATGCAGACCAAAAAATAGAAAGTTAGTGCTTTACCTGGAGAAACTTATTATGTTTGTGGTAAGTTATGAACATGCATGTGATCATGTGGTCCTTTCTCATGATTTTTTCAAATATCACTTCAAGTGGGCTCTAAGTTCTCACATTTTGTTCATGAATGCAGATGCCTGTTGCTTGTCTGTTGAAGCACCAGAGCCATACTAGGCATGTCAGATTTTCAGGAGAAAAGTTATGGTTTAACTCGAAATAGGATTATAGTGGTGTTTTTCCCTGAGGCAAAAACGTTTTTGCACAAAGATTTTTTTTTTTTTTAAATAAAAACATTTAAGAAGTTTGTACATTTTTTGATAATTATATATTATTCATTTACTTACCTTCAATTACATAGTATAACTTCTATACTGATAATTCTACGTCTTACTTGTTTATGAACACATACAGGTGTTTTTATGGATTAATTTATCCTATCCTCAGTTTCATTTGTATTTATGCTTTACTTTCAGATCGTTGAGTAGTTTTTTCAGAAATAAATGCCATAATAAATAAATAGGTTGTCCCTGGTATTTACTTTGGCAATGTTTACATGACAGTGTTTTTTCCATGAAAGTGATGATGATCTGGTGTACACCCTCAGTCCTGCACAACTTCAAGTTGGGATGTAAGTTTAGATCATTAAACATATATACCAGTGTTAACACAGTTTCGTAATTGAACTAATAATCATATCTCTCAACAGCACTAATTAATGTAGGCTCAATAACATGCTGATGCAGCTATGTTGCCTTCCAGTTCTCAGATAAAATAAATGTATGCTAATTTGTAGGTTTTTAAACAACATTTCATTGCTCTTAGTCAAATTCTACTAAATTGCAACATATAATTATCTTACAGATCTTACAGTAGAATGGCAGAGCTACCACGAAACAAATAATGTTTTCAGTATTGACTGGCTCTAAGATATTGAGCAAGCCACTTAACCTGCCTGAAATCTTGCAACAAGAATGTGTCATGACGAGTTCACTCATCATGACACATTGCAGAAATAATTAGGTACACAAAGGTAGATAATTTTATAACTAACTGCTTTCTTAAGCTACATTTTGTGAAGACTCTCCAAGAATGAGCTGATAATAAAGCTAAAAATAAATGAAGAGAAATGAAAGGCTGGAATAAAACTTGAAGATATAACGTAAATGGCCCTGAAGAACAATGTAGGGAATGGCCAAGAGACAGCTGCAGCCAATGAATCTCTTTTGAAAAGTAGCCTTCAGATCTGATAAGCCTTTGCAAAACACAACAGAGGAAAAGAAACAGCCAAATTAATGTGAAGTTTCTTTTTGCTGCCTCATTCACAGACATAATTAAGTATTCCTCTATAGTAAGTAGTCCAAAGGCTATTCAAAGGAACAGTGGTTGGTTAGGGTTCCTTGGAAGCTATTTTGCCTGCTAATGACTTCCTGAATAGACTCACCTCTGTGACCAGAGATGATGTGTACAGCAATGCAGTATTAGAGAATATCTGTTAAGTTCTTCATTAAAAAAAAAAAATAAAATAAAAAAAAAAGTTGTCTTTTGTAAGACAGCTTTTGAGCAAAATTTTACAGTTAAGTTGGCCTATAAAGACCTTCCCCTCAGAGGGAACTGCCTATTTAAGGCATTTTTGATGAATTTGTGTTGCTAGAGCAGTGCAAACAGAGCCTTAGACCTCAGTATATAAATGTAGTAACTACGCTTAACTGAAAAGATAGCTCTTCCTTCCTCTGTGTAATGAAAAGTTGAAGGTCTGCCAAAAAAGTTGGAGTGCCAGAAATTCTGTCAATTCAAGGGCATCTTTCCACGTGTAAATCAACTACACATTTAAATTACTTCCTTTTATAATCTATTAAAATAGTTTTGGCACAGCTGTTTTCAGTGCAATGTTTATTGCACAATTTCATTTCTTGTCTGCAATTGTTATTATTAAATCTCGAATGCTATTGAAGGAAGATCTGTGTCTTATTCTGTGAATGACAAAAATGATCTGAAGTATATTTTAAAACTTAAATTGAGATGATTATCCTCATTATTTAACCCATTTGATGTGTTTACCATTCAGACATAAGTGGAACAAGACTCTTTTCATGCAAAATTAACTACTTTTTAAATGATCAGTTGATGGTAAGGTTGTGCATGGAACTCCTTTGTCATTATTTCAAATTATATGAACTTGCTGTTCATCAGGAAATGCTGGGGCTTACTTCAAAATTACTGAAACATCACTTCGGAATTCACAGAAGTTGATAGAAAGCAATCAAAATCATTAAGACTTCTGTTTTTAGGCTGAAGACAACCGATATGAAACAAGTAGAGGTAGCACATTGTAGCATTGTTAAGTTCTGCACTTGGCAGGAAGAAACTATAAAAGCTGACCTCACCACTTTCTTGAGCAGTTCCCATTCCAGTGCCTCAACACTCTCTCTCACAAGAACGTTTGTCTAATATCTAACCTCCACCTGACCTTGCACAACTTGAGGCCACACCCTCTAGTCTTATTGCTTGTGATGTGGGAGAAGAGGCTGACCCCACCATGCCACAGCCTCCTTTCAAGTAGTTATAGAGTGCTAAGTCTTCTCTGAGCCTTCTCGTCTCCAGTCTGAACAATTCCACAGCTGCTCCTCAGTAGGACTTGTGTTCCAGATCCTTCACCAGCTTTATTGCCCTTCTTTTAACATGCTTTAGGGTGTCAGTGTCTTTCTTATAGCGAGGGGCCCAAAAATGAAAATAGTATTTGATGCACAACCTCACTAGTGCCCACTGCTTCTTGTCAGCTCATTGAATACTACTGAGATGAGCATGGCTCTGTCATTTTTATTCCTCCTTACCCCTTCAAAATGTTTATATCCATTAATGATATTTATGCCCCCTGAGCTTTCATTTCTGGATGTTAATCAGTCCCACTCTCTTATATGTGAGATGCTCCAGACCATAATAATCTTTGTGGACCTTTCACTAGACTCCCTATGGTAGCTCCAGGACTCTCTTATAGTGCAGAGACTGCAATTGGACATAATACTTCAGGTGTGGCCTTACCAGGGCTGTGAGGAAGAACTGCCTCTTCTGACCTAGCAACACTTCTGATGCAGACTAATAGGCTGTTGGCCTTCTTTACTGTATTACTGCTGGCTTGTGTTCACCTTGGCATCCATCAGGACTCTCAGGATCCTTTCTAAAAAGTTTCTTTCCAGCTTGTTGACACCCAGTCTGCACTGTTTTATGGTTTTATTTCTCCTCAGGTGGAGAGATTTGCTCTTTGCTTTGCTGAAGTGTGCTATAATTAGGAGATATGAAAAATGATGTGCATGTTCAAGCTTCATTCATATCTAATTACAGTTATATTGAATAGTGATGAATAAATTTGAATAAATTATCATTTTTTACAGAACGTTATAAGTATACACAACCCTCAACATCAGCCACATCTGGGGATTCCTCATACCCGACTGCAAGAGCTTGAGTCTCTGACCAAGTTGAGGGTTCAGCTGCGACTTTATTCTTTGTAAGTTCAATCCATATCAAAGTTGAACACCTAACCCAGAGACACTCAGACACACATCTCCAGGCTCACCAGCATGATTGTGGGTGCTGCAAGCACCAGCACAGTCCCTCTGCCTGACAGGCACTCTGCTCAGATCCCGCCTCAGTGTGAGGTTTGACAGTGAATACACACACACACCCCACACGCCCCATGTGTTTTGGGGCAGAGACAGCACTAGCAGCCAGCACAGCATAGGCTGTGACCTGAGGCTTCTGTAACATCACTCATCACAGTATCCCCCATTGTCTGGTTTTAGGACAGACATCATTCCTGCACCAGTGGCAGTGGGAGTAGAAGACCCCACTGGCTCCAGTAGCTGTCATCAAAACCCAAGGAGACTCACGCTTTAGCCCAACTCTAGGAGCTGGCACACAGTCCACTCAGTGCTAGTTTCCCTAGAAACTGGCACCAAGTTCCTGTAGCATGCATGTGTGAGATTACACAAAGAGATAAAGTTAACAGAAGACTTAAAAAAAGACAGAACAGACTGCAGTGATTATGTGCAGAGCTCAGCCAAACAAGCACACTGATCAGGCCCAATTTTGCAGAAAACCAGACCCTTTATGGCTATTCCTCATTTGTTTCTCCCTACTACTCCTTCCCCTAAATATCCCTTTTAGACTTTACATAGGCCCCTTCAAATATTCACTAAAACATCACATTTTTCTTGACTCTACCTTCTTATAATTTCGAAACTGCAGGCAGACCTCCAAAGACTGAAGTATCTAAGGGACCTGTGTGGAGACTCTTGGTCTTGGCCATTGTCTCTCATCCCTTTTTTAACGGTTGTTTTGTCTCAATTTTATCAATTACCTCTTTATTTACCACCTTCTTTTCATTTAAAAGCTCCTTGAGTGAATTACTTTAAAAAAATGAAATAGATACTCTTACCTTCTACATGCTATTACAGTCAACATAATAACAGAGGTGTATTTCTTTCAAAATACTGATAGGTCTTGCTTAGCTCTGTATCAAAGATCATACCCATTGGTTATCACATTTTAACAAGAATGTTATCTGCTGATAATAAGATAATAATATCATGCAGAGATTTACAACTTTGTACAGGTTTGTGGTAGTCTGAGGGAAGCAAGACAGTTGTGAGGTGGCTACATCCATTTAACTCCTCATTGGTTTAGCATACAATGAAGTTTTTTTCCTAACAAAGAACAAATGCTGAACCTGTTTTTATCCACTCCTGCAATCTGTTCCCATTGAGGACTAACCCATGTTGGGTGACAAATACCTTGTATTTGTGTATTCTAGTTTACAGGGAAATACATTTGTTTTACTTTATCTCCATGCAAACAAGATTTGGGGCTTTTAAGTTTTTAACTTTTATGTACTGACTCTATAGCACAGTTTCCTCTTCCCTTACCCCTTGTTCTATAATTGTTAATTATTATCTTAATTATACTAATGGACAAAATTTTTGCCATTGCTCTTGTATCATATCTCCATGTATTTTCTGTGTGTCCTCATGATTTAATGACTGGGAATTTTTCAAGCTCCTTTACACTTCCTACTACAGAGCTATAGGAATTTAAGAGTTGGAGGGGACCTGAGACTCCTCTAAAATTATTTTAGTCAGACCCGTGTATCTGCCCACCCTGATTGTTCATCCACGCTGTTTTGAATTCAAGCTTGCACAATCACTTTATTGTTTCCATGCTTACTAAACCAAGTCACCTTCCTCTTTTTAAATATATACAGCCTTTAAATCTTGAGCACCCTTCTAATAAGATGTGAGTACTGGCATTAGGGATAAGAAAGAAATATGGAGAAGACATGTTCGTTGCCTTGATTTCTGATGTGCTTTCGTAAGTTGCAGAAAGAAAAGAAAAATTAACTGAAATGTAAGGTGTTCAGACCGATGTGAAACAGTTAATTATCTTAGTCAATATGTTCTCAGTCATTGAAAGATAAATATACTCTACATAAGAGAGCTAGTTTGTTGAGATATTTCAAGGAGAAAAACTAGTTGTCGGAAGTTGCAATGAACATTTATTAAGATTTGTGGATTAGTTGCCCTGTAAAAGTTTGATATTTGGAAAATGGAGAAATCCTACAGTATAACGAAAATAAAATTAAAAAAAAAAAAAAACAAAACACTCCAAAATAACAACAACAAAAAACTCCCGCTAGCGAGGGAAAAGGAACAATTTTTTTTTGGAGAATAGAAATTGATCTTTTTAATGTTGGATGCCAAGGTACTGGGATAGCCAAAGTCCTTTGGAAGACCTTGTGCATAGGAAACCAAAGTAATTGTCAGTCACACTTGGATTGAAAGTTTTGGCAAAACTAGTGGTTTTCTTCAGAATGTTATTGCTTTGAAAAACCTTCAGTTTCCTGTGTGAAATGTTCCATTGGGATCATTAAATTCCAGTGTAAGCAGAGATCTGGGCATAATCTAAATCATAAAAAGATTCTAAAATGCATCTATGATTAAGAGATTACTACCATTTGGAAGAGATCTTTAATCAGAGGTGATCACAGAGTAAATACATGGTTAATATTAAAACAAAAATACAGTTCTTTACACTTGTCATTTTATCAAAGCATTAGCAGTATTTATAATTATCTATCTTAAAATTGATGTAAGTAATTATCAAAGCTTTGAAACATATAAATGGAACACTGGACCTAGCACTCAAGCTGTGCTGTTATCTCATAGTATATATACTACCTCAGCATGGCTTTCATTTGCAAAAGACAAAGAGGTGATTTCCTTTGTATGTATATAAATAAAAAGAAAACACCATAATCCTGATTTGCAGAAGTACACAGTAGGAGACTGATAGAAAATCTTAACAAAGGTTCCATGACACAAGACACACAGGGATATAATGGGGCATGACTATGAAGTCAAGGTGCAAAGTATGCCTGTTTATACAAGTACTCCCATCTAGTTGCCTTAACCAAGTCCATGGCAATGGCTTCTGCATGTACCCCTCTGTTCAACTGAGAAGTAAAGAGCTGAACAGAGAAGAAGCTGGTCATTAGCAAAACAGGTGACCACTGATGAGGAAAGGAGAACAGTAAGCATTTTTTATAAAGGGAAGATGAGTCATTCCTTTTAAGACAAATATTTTGTACTTAAGAACAACATAGTATAATCTACATAACCTTTTTTTGGTCTTCATTTGATTAAAGTGAATTTAAATCACTCGTAAGAGCATGAAATACCCAATGGCACAAAAAAAAAATGCATTTTAGAGCAGATCTTGACTCAACAGTCCCTGGTTACCAAGCTTTGATATGTGAAGACAAGTGAGACTTTTGACAAATAAAGTGCTGCAGTGAAAACCGAGTTAATATACTTAAAGACAAAATAGTGAGTATAATTAAAGATTATTTCAGATATGCATTTCCCTTTGGTTGAAGGTTCAGTTTGTGCCAGCTATGGCTGAACCTACCATCCAAGTTACCACATTTGGCTCACAGAGGGAATTCAGGATCTTTGGAGCCGCATTCAAATTAACAAACATTAATGAAGGAATAAAAGCAGACTATAATGTTAATGACTGTTCTCCTTGTTAATGGTGGCCAGATTTCTTCCTGGAGTATGATTTGACTAAGACATGATAGCTGAAAATGGGTCTGAGCTGCAATAGTTTTAGAAATGAGTTTTTGAATTCAGCCTGCTGATATCGGAAGTGAGCAAATCCAAAGATTGAATTTAGTCCTCTACTGATATACAAGTACTATAATTCTTTCTAACAAAAATCACAGAATCACAGAATCACCCGGGTTGGAAGGGACCTCAAGGATCATGTAGTTCCAACCCCCCTGCCTGGCAGGGCCACCAAACATACACAAAAATGATTTCCAATTAGTTGTTTTGCTTGTTCTGGCACATGAAACTATGTCTTGTATCATATCATTGTGCTGTGGGTGCAGTCAAAAACTGTATGCTAAAAATTAGTAGGACTGAAATTTTCCATACAAACATCAGAATCCATTGGCTGTAAAGTGGTACATTAAGAATATATATTTACTTATAGATGGGTAAACAGATCATATTAGAAACTTTACTGCAAGAGTAGGCTTTATGTATCCACACAACAGAATCAGCTAATGTAACATGAATGCCTAATCCAAACCAGTCAGTAAAATTCCAAATACGAATGCCCATTAAAAAGTGCTAATATAACTTATGAGTCCCAAATTTGTTTCAAGAGAACATGTTGAATTATTTCAGAAAAGAAAATAATTCAAATAAATTTTGTGACAATTTGAAAAGTCTAGAAAGGATAAAAATGATACATTTGTTAAAGTTATTCACTACAACTGAGTTCCTGAAATTGCACAGATAGCTGGATCAAACTCAAAAAGCTCAGATTACAATTTCTTTAATGATTTAGGTAATTCAAAGTGGTGCTTTATAACTCATTTGCTTGGAATTATACACAATACATCAATCTATTAGAATGCTTATTCATTCAAAAAACTTACTAGCATTAGAAAACTAGTCTATCATTCTGAGAATTTCAAAAATATTTGCTCTTAAGGATATTTGCTATGTTAACACTGTAGAAAAGGTGGGGCATCTGCTCCACAAATTATCTGCAAGTGAAGCCTGAAAATTTCAGTGCATTCAGCAACGCATAAGTAATTTATGTAATGATTTTACACATTTGTATCCTACCTCTGTACAGTTATGGTTGAAAAAGCTTCCCTGCTGACATTAACAGATGCTACTGTAGACAGTTTTCTTGAAGGTAAACCAAAAAGAAACAATGAGCAGTAAAGTTCCTTCTGCCACAGGCAAAGATTTGCACTGCCAAACAAAGACTGAACAAGGACATTGGTATAAATGACAAATTTCATTTAAAAATCTCCATTATTTTCAGTTTGCTGAAATTTATCTTGTGCATACTGTGTCTTCCACTAAAACAGTCCTATTTATATTCTTCCTGGAGAATACCGCTCCAGAAATGCAGTGATATAGTCTCCAAATTTCTCTGTGGAGAACGTTACAATTCAAATGCGTACTATAATTTTCAGACTAAAGTCTCCCTAATGAGATAAATAGAATAATTTTTGAATGTGCTTGAAGTGTTAGTCAAGAAATTTATATCAAACAATGGTGGCAGTGTTGGAATTCCACAAAATTTGTGTCAGGTGGGTCCCACAAATGCTTATGTGAGAACAAAAAGAACACTGTTTACAAGTTTGTCAGGGCCTATGAGGATAAAGGTGACAGTTTCCTGGATCACATAATTACTGGGGACATGGTGTCATTACTCTGAGTCTGAGCATAAACAACAGTACATAGAGTGATGACATGGCCACGTGAATTCCCCATAAAAAGAAAAATTGAAGATACAGCCCTGAGTAGGTAAAGTGATTTGCACCACCTTTTGGAATAGGAAAGGGGTGATCCTTCTGGATCCTTTCTGGATTTTCTGGAACCCAGCCAAACTGTCTGCTACATCGTGATATTGACTAAGCTGAAGGCTCAAACTTCCAGAGTCAGGCCAGAGGAAAAAAAAACAGCTTTCCTCTTGCAACATGATAACACCAGGCCCCATATGAATATAAAGATGATGGAGCACATTGCCAGTCTTGACTGGATTGTCCTATCACACCCAATGTATAATCTGGAATTGGTGCCTTTTGACTTTCATAAGTTTGAGTTCATAAAAGATGGATTGCTTGGGCAACATTTTCCTAGCAATAACACCGTAATAGCAGCTATGAAAAAAATGGGTAACCCCTGCTGGTGCAGATTTTTACAAGTGCAGAATGTAGGCTCTTGGTCATAGTGGCAAAAAATGCATAGCTAATGGTGGTGACTATGTTGAAAAATAATGCTTTGCAGTTGAGAATGTGTTCTATCAAACAGTGTTATTGTGCTCCGCAACCTTTGTAGTTTCCTAGGAGATAAATACATTAAAGACATGAAGACATTACTTTCAGAGTGACCTACAGATATGCGTAGCTGGCAAGAAGTAGGATTTTAATCCATAACTGTAGAGCAAGTGAGAAAATCTTACCAAAAATGTTATCATTTTGTTTTATTTCATTTTACTTATGGAAAGTTTTCCAGGTGTTTTTAATTTTTATTTTTTTTTTAAATATATGTTCTTTCTGTTCATGCCAAATGAACTTTTTTTTTCCTACTTAGTCTTGACTACCTCTTAAAGACTATTCCTCTTCCTAAAAGCCTGATTACTGCGGAAGGCAGCAGAATTTTTTTTTATGACCATCAAGCTCATGAGGGATTCATCAAGTCAAATGTAATCATCTTCATGTTATCTGTGGAAAGATGCAGAAAGCGTTGAGTCAGTGAAGACATACATTTTAGGAAATTATTGATCTCATCCAAAAATACACAGATATCAGTAGGTGAATCATTCAGTAGAGTATTTCCTGCATTGTAATGTAAATAAAATATAGTGTTATTGTACAACAACTTACATAGAGTTCAGACACTCATTTTTAGAGTGAAGGGATCTATGCTAAGTAAGGCAAGCTGCAGTCTTCATATTTCTTACCTTTGCTTGTAAACTTTTAAAAGCTTAGCATAGATTCCAACACAGTAAAAATGCCTTTTTTCCCCTCTTATTTATAGCTTTATATAAACAATAATTATTTAAAATATTAAAAAGAAGAAGAATCAAGCAAAGAAAATCAAAATAGAATGAAGTAAGGACAGGATCCAGTTAAATACAAATTTCCAGTGGCATATAAGATGTCATGGGATAAAAATTAGCAGTAGACTCTTACATTTCCTGGCAACTCAAGTCAGGCAAATGAGTAAATAGCAGAATGTAAGTAGATGCTTGAGTTTTGACAATCAGATCCTACTCTAGAGATGAAAGTCAGCCTGTGATTGAAGACATCTATATTTCAGTAAGTCTAAGCTCTCTTTATAGTCAGTCAACAAAGCCATAAATTAAACGCCACCAATGCAGCCTAGAAAACAACTCATCTTCTAGACTTCCTAGAATTTACTCACTAGATTTATGTCATGGTTTTATGATTTTTGGTTATCAGTATTTTACATCATAACATCATGTAGTGCACTGGGAGTTAAAGTGTTAATGCTTCACTTCTGGGTACCTGCCCCAGAAAAGAAGAAGAACTACATTCCCCAGAAGATTGTTCACTGTGTTGTTATCATTTCTGCTCAGGAGAAACAGATAAAAGGCCTTGGTAGGTCATCTGACATCCCTCTTTTTGATCATCAGACTCTCCTCACTGCTGCTCGTCCTGACCGCAAAGATTGCTTTGGCACTAGTGTAAGGCCTACAGCTTTCAGATACTCTCTCTCATTATATTTGATTCATTAGCTTCGATTCTAATTATATTGTATTATAGTGTGTTATCTTGCATTCTGATACTATATTAAGTAAATTAGTTTGTTTCTCCTCAGACCATTGCCGCTGTTTTTAATTATTCGGGGTCCCCTTTCCCTTTTCTGGAGGCATTAATGAAATTCCTCTGCCCCACTAGTCATAGAACCAGGCTGAACCACCCATAAACTGTCGACAATTTACTAGTCTGATTATTCTTATCTGTATTTTTGACATTTCCTGTATCATATCCTATGCCAAGACATATGGATATCTTGGATGATATGGATCATTTCAACTGACATTAAACACCTAATATAAAATTAGATTTCTTAGTCTGTGAGCTGCATTCTGCCCTAAGGTGTCATTGATTCCCAAAAGGTCAAAGATAGAAAGATTTATTTCAGCTGCACAAAATAAGTAAATCTGAAATTACTGAAGCAAATGCTGTAGTTGTGGTTTAGCCTGGAATGCAAGCAAGCGCCACATGCCGTTTAGTCCCCTCAGTGGGACAAGGGAGAAAATCAGAAAAAACATTAGAACTCATGACATAAAGAAAATTTAATAAGAAAGGTAAAATGGTAGTAATAACATACATCTATGTGCATTATATGTTGTATGTATATATGTATACACATATATTTAGATATAAAAAAAAAAATGTTGCACAATGAAGCTGCTTACTATCTGCTGAATAATGCCCAGTCAGTTCCTGAGCAGTAGCAGCTCCCTTTGCCAACTCCTAGTTTATTGTTCAATACTATGTCATATGTTACAGGATATCCCTTTGGCCAGTTTAGGTTAGATGTCCTGGTTCTGTCACCTCACAGATCTTTGTGCACCCTCTGCCCCTTGCTGGCAGAGTAGTGAGAGAAGCTGAAAAGTCCTTGACTTAATGTAAAAACACTACTCAGGAAAAACTAAAACACCGGTGTGTTATCAACATTATTCTCATCCTAATTCCAGAACATAACATCATACTATCCGTTACAGAGAAAATTATCCCAGCTGAAACCAGGTCATATAATCAAATTATATTTTGAGTCTTGTCTGTGACAGTTATCCATGAATGTAGATAAAAATAGGAATATAAACAAATATATATATACAGATACCCGTATATATTTCTTTATTTAAGGGAGCTGGAGTGTGAAATTCTTCTTCAGATGTCATTAAAATCTTATTTTAACTGTATTTTATAACCAGTAGAAGTATTCATATGAACCCTTAAAAAATAATTTATTTAAAAGAAGAAATTTTTTTATACTTTTTTTCCCTTCATTACTTCATATACTTCTAGTTAATGTTAAAAAGTGATCCTGAAATCCTCTAGCAATGCTTTCCTGCTCTCCTTAATTCCATAAAGAAAAAAATGATTACTGTTATCAATGAGTTTGACTTTCAGCCTGAATACTGAGTGAAGATCACATTTGTTAAAAGAATATCAATGACAAAAAAAAAAAAAAAAAAAAGGAGAGGTAGGTGAACAACTACAGTATCAGCGTCTAAAATGGATTATTAAGTTACAAAACAATATATTAATTAGACATATATACATATTAATTAAGAGGAACTCGATTTTTGAAATGAAAAAATTCATATGACTGTCAATGTTAAGCATTTTTTTGCATTTTTATTGCAGTTGTGATAGAGGAAGATACAGTATAGCTGATCTGTTTGAAGGAAAATGTCTTTGATATTACACTGTCTTAAGAAAATAAATACATTTCTCTAGGACAATAACCATTGGTCATATCTTTTATTCAATTTTTTTTTTTTTTAATTCCCCTAAAATGTATTTTCTTACTCTTGAGTTTCACAGAAATTGGCCTAATGAAAAAGTCTAGCTCCAGTAGAGTTGAGCTCTCATTTGGATTCCAGTTCTGAATTGCTGAAGACAAACAAGATGCTGCATAATGAAGGCAATCATTTTATTTTCTTGAGCTTGAATGCCTACTATTCATTCTGAACATCTCAATTTCACTGTAAGGCATAGAAAAGCTTTACAGTATTGGCATATATCATGGTTTTATGATTTTTGGTTATCGGTATTCCACATCATAACGTCATGTAGTGCACTGGGAGTTAAAGAGTTAATACTCCAGTTCCAGGCACCTGTCCAGAAGAGAAGAACTACATACCCCAGAACACTTTGCATCAGAGAGGAGATATAACCCCTGGTAAGATCACCTGATGTCCCTTTTTTTCTTCCTTCAGGTCTCATTGCTGCTGCTGAACCTGACTGCGCATCTCACCTCAGCATACGGTGAGGCCTTCAGTTCTCAGACACTCTTTCTCTCATTATATGAACATGATCCAGCAGTGTGCCCAGGTGGCCAAGAGGGCCAACAGCATCCTGGCCTGCATTAGAAATAGTGTGGCCAGCAGGAGCAGGGAGGTGATCATCCCCCTGTACTCAGCACTGGTGAGGCTGCACCTTGAGAACTGTGTTCAGTTTTGGGCCCCGCACTATAAAAAAAGGACACTGAGACCCTGGAACGTATCCAGAGAAGGACAACGAAAGTGGTTTGGAACACAAATCTCGTGAGGAGCGGCTGAGGGAGCTGGGATTGTTTAGTCTGGAGAAGAGGAGGCTCAGGGGAGAGAGACCTCATTGCACTCTACAACTTCCTGAAGGGAGGTTGTGGTGAAGAGGGGTTTGGCCTCTTCTCCCAGGCAAAAAACAGGACCTGAGGAAATGGCCACAAGTTGTACCAGAGGATGTTTAGATTAGACATAAGGAAGAACTTTTTCTCTCAGAGAGTGATCAGACACTGGAATGGCTGCCCAGGGAGGTGGTGGAGTCACCGTCCCTGGCAGTGTTCAAGAGGCATCTGGATGAGGAGCTACAATATATGGTTTAGAGACTTGTGGTAGCAATGGTAGTGGGAGGATGGTTGGATTAGATGATATTGAAGGTCGTTTCCAACTTTGTGATTCTATGATTCTGTGATTCTATATTTGATTTATTAGCTTGAGTTCTAATTATATTGTATTATAGCGTGTTATCTTGCATTTTGATACCATATTCAGTAAATTAGTTTGTTCCTCCTCAGATTGTTGCTGCTGTTTTTAATTATTCGGGGTCCCTGTTTCCCTTTTCCGGAGGCGTGCATCTGTGGATCCCTCTGCCCCACTAGTCACAGAACTGGGCCAAACCAGTCTGTAAACCATTGACAGCATGAGAGTCCACATCAGAATAGAAATAAGAATGTGCAGTCTAATTAATAGTGTCTTTCAAACTTCTTTGAAAGAATAGAGTGCTTGCACTGACCAAAAAGTAGACAGGAATTTGCAGTATTTTAATATGCGGTTATTTCAAAATAGTGAGACACAATCCTTAATGTTCACACAGTAACGTACAAAACTCTTATAAGACAAAAGGTTATACTCTTTAAAACATAAGGAACTTGACTGCAAAGTTTACGTTTCATTGATTTTATTTCACTGTAATTGTACTGCTTCTATGGGATTGGTCCTAACATACACTGATGTAACATAAGAATCAGTCCAAATAATTTTGATTTTAGCTTCTTGTTTTATATTTTAAATATATTTGTAAGTCAACTGTTGCTACATAAATCCTTTAAAGCATGTAATCAGATCATTATAATAACATAATGAATTAGACGTTTAAATTTGAAGAAATTCTCTTCGCTAAGAGAGTCAGGACTGTTTTAATCATTGCCTCTGTTCATTGCAGGGGAGTTGGACCAGATGACTGCTAAAAGTCCCTTCCAACTCAAACAATTCTATGAGCCTATATAAGCAATGAAGCACTAGCAAGGAAATTCTTTTTTTCTTAGCATTTACTGTTCAACTTCTCTAGAGTAACAAACTGCATCAGAAATTCTCAAATTCTTGCTTTTCGTTCAGCTTAAATTCAAAAAAATGAAAGATTTTATGGGGTGGGGAGGGCACAGAATGAGGAGAGGTGAAATGTAAGAAGTGGAAACACTACCAAAAAGAGTAGAAAGTTGCCAAAAACAGAATATAAAATATGTATTAAGTGAACCAACCTCCTTGTTCCCCAGTGACCAGTAATCTAAATGTGAATCTAAGTTAGGAATTATGAAGATCTTTCCCCTTGTCTGCTTTTCAAATGGAGACCCTTATTGATTCTGCTTAGATCTTTTTGCTTAATGTTCCAGTTATCTCTCTTTGCAGCTGTGTTAGAGAGACATAAGTTCTTTCTACACTGCTAAACGTATCCACTCAGGGAATGATTCCTGGCTTCAAATTAGTACAAACTGCTTGTATCTACCCTGTTTCAGGCTCTGCTCTATAGAGCAATTACACTACGGCCACACAACATGGCAGCTAGTGAAGCAGCCTCAGGGCTCTATAACATTATCATTATTATTTTTTATTTATTTATTTTGATGCTGATTTTAGTTTAAAATACCTAAAATATAATGTAATAAATATGCTCAGGAATACTTAATCTCAATAACTGGAGAAGTCTTAAGAGAAATGCATCAAGACAACCCTTTCAGGAAAGAGCAATGAGAATAACTCAGCTTGATTCAGTCTTGTTTGTAAACTCCTAAAACGGACTATCCTGAGGAATATATCTGGGTTTGGTTTCTGATAGATTATATGGTGTGGCAAACAATATCCTAATAATAATACATGTATTTTAGATACTAAAAAGCTAGGAGAGGTGCAATCGGAGACACTACAACAGCATAAGGAAAGAACTTTATTTATGTAGTGACACACCTGGAATTTAAAAGAGATAAACATCAATCAGTTAATTAATTGATTATTGAATGTTATTTCAGATAAACCAGACTCTACATTGTGATGAGGAGGAGGGGCTAGATGATTGCTTGATGTTATTTCTACCAGCGTTTTCTCAAAAGATTTTGACTTCTCTTTGTTCCTGATTAATAACCTGGTCTTTTTCACAGAATCACAGAATGGTTTGGGTTGGAAGGGACCTTTAAAATCATCTGGTTTCAACTCTTGTGATATAGGCAGAGACACCTCTCTTTAGACCAGGTTGCTTTAAGTCCTCTTTTGTGCTCAAAACGCACTTAGAATCTGAGAAGAAATCACTTCCTCTAATTCAGTGGTATATTCTGTTAGATGAATTTAGCCTCTTCTGATTTTAGACCGACAGAAGTTTGATCCACAAATCTTTGCAGGGTAGACTAGGTTCACATTACAGAGAAAAGGATGTGTTCAAAGAGCAGATCATCTGACCTATTTAGATAGCTACATGAAGATTTTCTTTATAGAAGTGCATTTTTACTTACATTGATTATAAAAATTATTTTACTTGGGGTTGGACATTTTAGGTCTTTGAAGTTGGCACTGCAGGACACGGGACACTTTTTATCTATCTGTTTCTGTCTTCTCTCCTAAAAACAAGCTGCAATTATTCTGCAGAACAGATATCTGAATAATACAATAGCTTAAAGGAAAAGAAAGAAACTACTGTTTTATAAGAATTACACAATATTTCTGTTTTATTCTTTCTCATTTTGGAAATTTTCTGTGGCCTTCTAGTCCATGGAGACGTTTATTTTTCCTCTCCTTTGACGTCTGAACTATTTTATATAGATTCAGATAAGATCAAGTTATCTTTTTCTACCTTAATGCTTTGGAGACAATTTTCATTTAAAATATGTCACTAGGGAAAAGCTTTTCTTCCTCTCAGCCAAACACTTGTTTTTTTTTTTTAATTTTTATTTTTTTATTTTTTTATTTTTTAAAGCATTTCTAGTAAAGAGATCAACATCATCTTTGGTAAAGTTCCACACTTGCTGCTGTTATCAGAAAAAATAAAAATAAAAAAATCCCACAGTCAAACAAAAAGAAAAACAAAAAATCAACCACCACCTAAAAAAATCATGCAAACTTCAAAAGGAAATATGTCAAAGGGTCTATCTTGGCCATATCTAAACTATGTTTAATCTATACTTACCATGCTCTTTATTTGCTTTTTTTTTTTTTTTTTTTGGTGTGTGTGTGTGTCTGTGTGTGTGGCTAAAAAATCTTTTACTATTTATTTTAATTTCTTTTCCACGGTCCACCTCATCTTGAGAGTTGGCAGGTCTCACCTTTCTCCTGCGTGTTCTGACCTTCAAGACAAAACTTTCTGCTCTGTCAATCTGTTCATGCTACTGCTCATACACTCCCAGTTTACCTCTGTTTTTACACTAACATGATAAAGGTCAGAAATGGGTAAATGGATTTCTCATATGGGTAATATAATATTTACCCACATCTCAAAAACTGCTGTGAAACATCACACATAGGAATTTATTCCCAGCATGAAGTGCAGTTTTTCTTGCAGTTATTAAAATACACTTTCTTAACAGTAATTTTGCTTTTAATTCTCTTGCAACCTAACTTTAATGTGATCTGTTCATCATCACTTAATTCAAGGTGATTATTTGTTATCCATTTGTATTAGATTCTTGTTACATCCTGGCCATGCAGTCTCAGATATTGTTTTCTGTGGTTTTATTATACAGAAAATATTTGCATTGCACCACATTTTATTTATTTATTCTAGAATGTGGGTTTCAGTCTATATATGGGATACCAACAATATATTAGTCTAATCTACATCTCTAATAGTACTAATTAGGTCTTTATCTATATTGAATTTGAATCCCGGTTATTTAGAACTAATACTTAACAAAGATTTTTCTCAAACTGCTTCATAGTATTCTAAACTGTTTCAAAACTATTCTCTTGAGTCTTTATATTAAAAAAAAAAAAAAAAAAAAAAAAAAAAAGAGGAAATAAAACCTGAGACTGTATTGAAAAATTACATATTAAATAGTCGTCAGCCAGCAGAGCTCCTGTGAGGCAGACAGCACTTTGTGTTCTACATGATGAGGTTGAAATCCCACTGCAAGAAAGTTCATATCAAATGAGCTGAAAGAAAATGTTCAAAATGATTCATGTGTTTACTGATTAGGGGATTAGAGATGTAAGTTGGGATGTTGTAAACAGATACAGCTTTTCAGTGAATAAAAAGCCAGAAAGCCAGCCACCTTAGGGTGTGTATAACAATGGGCGATCCTCCTACACCCTTCTAGAGAAACCTGAATCCTCTTTTCCTTTTCTTCTCTGGATTGCCTGTATAACAACACACATAGTATGGGGAATAAACAGGAACAACTGGAAATCTGTGTGTGGTCACAGAATCATGATCTCATTGCAATCGTGGAGACGTGGTGAGACAGCTCACGTAACTGGAATGCTCTCATGTATGGTTATGTCCTTTTTACAAAACACAGATGAAACAAGGTGAGGCAGTGGAGATGCTTTTCGTGTGAGAGAACAATATGAGTGTGTCAAGTTGTGCCTGGGGATGAATGGTGAATGAGTAGAGAACTTATGGGTGCATATTAAGGAACAAGTCTAATATGGGTGACACAGTTGTGTTTACTACAGGCCACCTGATCAGTAAGAGGAATTTGGTGAGGTCTTCCACAGACAGCTGAAAATAGATTCAGGATCACAGGCACTGGTTCTCATGGTGAACTTCAACCACCCAGATATTTGATAAGGAAAAAAAAAAAACGAAAAACACTGCCAGGTCCACACAGAACACTGGAACAAGCTGTCCAGAGATACTGAAAGTGAAAATATTTAAAACCTTCCTGAATGCTTCTGAGTGCAAACATATTCTAGGGAACCTGCTGTATCAAGGAGCTAGACTAGCTATCTCTACAGGCCTATTCCAAACTATTTTTCTTCTGTGAAAGTTCCAGTTCTTTCTGTGGATACAATGCACAAGTAGAATGTCCTTGCTCAACCTTGTTTTAAATACGCAGTTTGCCATTAAGATCTTGTAGATCAGAATAATTCAATTGCACTGCTAGGTACACTGTTCTTGATTGTAACTGCACAAAAAGAATATATGTCTATAGAAAACTTCACTTTCCTGATGTAGTATCAGAGCTTAGGAAAAGGTGTTTTTTGTCATGCTATTTCCTACCGCTAGTATCTCTGGGTGACTACTGTGTCACATATGGACAAAACTGTCTGGCCTTTGGTGGATCCTGAATTTAAGCCTAAAAAGGCTATTTGGGCATGCTCAGTAGGATCTGCTTTTCTCACATACATGCATGTAAATCCTTGAGGAGGAAGTATGACCATGCTTAAGATTATAGGAAAACAATTTATATGCTAGGAACATTTTTTTTTTTTTTAAATGCTTCCTACTTATGCACATTGGATATCAGTATGGAAATGAGGGAAAGAAAAAATTCTTAAAGACTGGGAGAGTACAGCTGATAATACATACTGCAGGTTTTGAAGAAACACAGAACAAACCAGAAACTATCTTGAGAATGTCTACAAATTAAAATGATTATATTTTCTTATCATCAGCAGTATTTACTCTGAAGGTGTTATCTACAAGAGCAGTATTTAGCATTGAAAAGAGAGCAAACAGCAATAGCAACAAAAATGCAATGTTTAACTGCATTGTTGCAAATAACTATTTGGTACACCAGAAAATCTGAATTTGCATCTGTCCACAAAAATTAGAGTAAAAGCTCTTTATTGATCTATGGTAACATTTGTGTTACTCAGAAGTGAAAAAGAACTCCTCACATGAGACCTGTTCAATGAACCTTTATGTTCATATTGCCAAGAACCTCTCAAAACAGTCTTTTTGCAAATAACTTAGTTAACCACATCAGATTCAGCAGGATTAAGCTAAATCTTCTTTTGATATCTAAAGTGCTATACTTCCAAAGCAATTCAGTGGCAAAGACAAATAGTTAAAGCGCAGGAAATTCACATGCATCCCCAGTGGCAACAGATCTTCAGGGCAGCATGCATGGGGAATAAAGAATTCTTATTTGTGTTTCTTCCAATTTCTTGCCATGTTTCCTATCCCAGCCAGAATCGCATTGCTAAAGATTCCACAGTGGCCAGTGAAAGGATGAATGGAATTTAGTTCTCTTTTGTGAGCTGTGTGAGGAAAGAGAAAGGACACAGTAAAGCTTTTATTGACCCAACTCCAAATCCAGTGTGTCTAACTAGGAGATTGTTCATTCAGATGGAAGCCAAAAAAGCGTCTATGATTCAATGTGGCTGAGACAGCAAAATTAATTCAGAAAACAACAATTCTGTTTAGTAAGTATTCAAAGGAAGTAAACGTACCTAAATCAATAAATAATATGCAGAATAAGGCATTTGTACTGCATAATATTTTCTTAAAACGTGGAGAAATAGAAAATCTATTAGGTTCTGCAAATGCTGGCTTTTCATAGACAAAAAGGGCATAAGTAATTTTTAAAATTCAAACAAAGTACTTTTAAGGCACAGAAATATTTATACAATTTTTCCTTGTCTTTCATTTAGAAAGATTTTCTTGTGTTTTCCCACTGTAAAAATACTTAGAAAGTCATAAATGCTAAAAGTGCTAAGAATTTTCATATAACATCTCTAATTGCATCCCTGAGAAGTTTGTTATAATGCAAAGTACATCAATGATATTGGTGATCAGCTGCATAATGTATAGCTGTATAACTGTCCTTGACAGTTTTGAAAAGTCTGTATTCTTAAACACTGACATGTAAACTGGTCCATTGATAGTTTATTTAACAATTAATTTCTACCCATGGATGTTCACTAATGAAAATAAGTCAATTTATGTTTCCTGCTATCTGCACAGAAAGACAAAAAGACAAAATTGCAACCCATATTTATAAATTCATATATTTCTGTTTGTTTGTTTGTTTATAAGGGAGACTACATTTTATTAATATTTGGAAAGCAGGAACATCCTTCATTGTTTTCTTAAGCCTTCAGATGAACTGAATATAGGGCACACAGTGACCTGCTTTCATCTAAGGTTGATGTAACCATAACATGTCCATTTTTTCCTTCATTTACAGAGAAAGCTTACTCTGAAGGGAACACCTTTTTAAAGTATCTGAATTGAGGATATTGGTGTTAGAGAGATATGAAGTGCTACAGTATTCATAGTTGATTGTTGAGAACTTCTCTATAAATACTGTCACCTTCATCAATCATAATCTGTGTAGCAGAACGTGAAGCTAGAATAATTAGCCTTTAATTTAGGATATAACTGCAAAATGCTTAGAAAATCCATCTTTTCCTCCACCCCAACAGAGATTACTTTGTAGGACATAATGAATGAGAAACATGCAACAGTCCTCATGAAAAAGAGAAATGGAAGAATGATGAACCTCTTCCTTGGCATTAGGCTCAATCATCTCCTTACAGAAGGAACAAGATTTGTAGCTTGTCTCCTGCATTCATATTTATGCTCCTGCTCTACTCCTCATCTGTGGCAGAGGTTATCTTAGTAACTTCTTCATTGTCTCATCTACATATTTTTTCCTATTCCTCCATCTTATCATCCACTCTTTCTATTCTATTTTATGCCCAACTTCCTCATACTTGATTCAAGTAAGTCATAGACTTTGTGATTGACATTAAATTGTAAGTTATACTGAAATTAAGTGCAGGTTATGTTAAAACAAACAGCTTTTGTTGTTCTAGGAAAACAGACTTTACTAATCACTCCATGTTCTTCTTTGAACCTTCTCTGGTTTGAAATCATCTTCCTTTACATATGTACATGAGGTTTTATACACTGATGTCCCTCCAGTTTTTTGACATTAATACATTATATTTACAGGGAAATCTTTGTTAATAGGTCTCACATTCACACCTACTTTTTCCACAGCAAATGCAAAACAGGAATGCACACATACAAGATCTCTGATTTCTGCTGACTTTGTGTCAACAATAACTGTCTCACTGGATCAATCAGTTCATTTTTCAAATGCATCTAACCTTGGAAGGAAGGCTGTTTTTAAAAGAACAATAACTCTACACATGACTTTTGAGTACGAAGCAACATTATCCAGTGAAACTCCATGTGCTTTATCAGGAGGCTGTAACAGTGAACAGGTTTTGGTGGTTTCATTGTAACAACTATAATCAAGACTTAGAAATTAAATTAAAATCATATAATGCCTTACCTAGAGAAATAAATAAGTTTTTCATATTCCTCCAAATATGTAAGGGAGATTTTCAGTTTTAATGTAAATCAAATTGAAGATGGACAGTACTGAGATTAAAGGATCTCTAGAAAATACAATTGGAAATGAGATTATGTGAAGAATCTGAACAATAGTGACATGACTACTCACCAGCTGAAAAGGAAGGAAAGAGAAGGGGGGTGAAGGGAAACCACATCAGCTGAAACAAGAAGCATCTAATGGATGGGACTGAAGATTGTGGGTTTTTTTTTGTTTGTTTGTTTTCCTACAGGTTGTCTTTCCTATCAGTTTTGAGGGAAAAGAGAAAAATGTAACAAACAGCATATTTATAAGGTAAGTTTCAACTTAGCTTCTGGCAATCAATTTCCTAGGAACTTTCTGATTGTGAGTTGTATCCAGACCATGGTGTAGTAGCCATTGATGGATCCATCCTCTATGAATTATTAAACTCTTTTTCAAACTCCTAATTTTAGTTTCCATAACATCTTGTAATAAGGAATCCCACAGGCTATTCATTGTACAAAATTGTTCCATATTTTGTTTAGCACTGATAATTCAGTCCCTGTCCCCTCCTTCTCCTCCCCCTTCTTCTTTAAATATATAAAATAGTGAATAACTGTTCTCTCTCTTGTCCAATTTGCATTGCTTACTATCATTTACTATCCCATCACCTCTTCTTCAGCCTGAGAAGTCATATTCTAATAACTGTCTTTTTTTAAGCAGTAGTGGCTAGGTTAGAGCAAATTAATGTCAAAATTCATATAATTTATAGTCACTTTTTCCAGACGACTTCTGTGATTAATGTCATTTGCCATTCTACTACTGTTTAACATGAGATCATTTGTAACACTTTAAGACAGCTTTGGACTTAACTGCTTTATCTGAAGTACACTCTCTTCTGGAACATCAATAAATATGCTGAAAAGAAAATACTTGAAGAATATACTAAAATTCTGCTAATTTTGTGGAAATTCATAATTTCTACCTATTGTTTCTTATTTTTGAACAATTTATCAAAAATCACATCAAACTTTATAAGATTTGTTTATTTGAGAACTTTTACAGAAGAAGGAATTTTGGGAGAAGTTGAACACATTTTGAACACTCAACTACATTAATTGTACAAAAGCAGCTTTGAAGCAAAACAAATACCTAAATCAAAGATTTGAGTCCCTAACATAGTCTCTTTCAATCCAGTTCTTTAAGGTAAATTTACAGACCTGAACTACATGTTTCATATTTGGAAAGTAAAGTATGTATTTAAATTACAGATCTCAAAAAAGTTATTAAACGAAGATTAAAACATCAGCAACCTTTTTTAAAAAAACTAACAAAATACTGAGTACACACCATAGAAACATTTTAAACTCATGCTAATTCTCTAATGTAGATCCTAAAATGCAATCCCTTTTAAAACAACTGGAGTTGTACACTTCCAGTGTGCTTTCACTGGATTTAAAATTAAATTCCAGAAGCCATGCTTTAAAGTCTTAATAGGTTAAGGCCAGAAAGTTCTAATAGTTATCTGATTTGAATAATGAAGCAAAATGTTACCAAATCTCTAGATGATTCTAGCTAAGTAGCCAAATAGTTAATCTCTGATCTCAGGTACAGTATTTTTTCTTAAAGATGTGCTATGCATATACACACTCTACTAATAAAATATCAATATATGATAGAATAAAATGAGATGAGTGCATATGCACATATCCTTTTTACCAATGGACGTGATGATTCTGTTACCTCTGAGACAATTTGTTTTGGAGGCATTTTTACCCTGTCAATATGAAAAGTTACTGTGAGATTATGGGAATATAAGGCATTTGGTTTTTTGGTTCCATAGAAGCCAAATCAGATATTTTAAAAATTTAGCTTTAGTTTGAATGGATTGCATAGTGGCTGCATGAACAGGTGGAAAACAGAAACAGCCTACTTTTGTAAATTATGTTTCTACATTTTTTCACCTTTCTATTCCATTTTCATGGTGATTTTTCCATTGCAATTTACTTACTTTAAGTTGATGTGTGATCCTGTAGCATAGTGAGGCTCTTGAAGACAGAAAGACTCATCCATCAGTTCTAAAACCTACCCTCATTATACTTGTACTCTTCCTAGTTATCTTATACTGTATTTTATTTATATTAAAAAGTGTAAGATTTTGATCTTGCACTGAAATCATCAACTTGTCCAGCCCTCCTGTTTTCCTTTAGTACAAAAAGTCTGTAAATGTCTCACGATCTTCATGGTGAATGTCTCTCTTTACATCTCTCCTGTGATCATTAATCTCTCTTTCCTTTTTGGAAAGAACCTGTGCTCTTTGCTCCAAGCTCCTCCAAATGTTGCTGACAATGACCTCACAGAGAGGAAAGCTGAAACTTTTCCAGAAGAAGAATATATATATTTTTGTCAATGAACTTGGTATATTTCACATAAAACAGTACAGAAATGTTTGCAATTCATATGACATCTAAAGGTGAAAGAATAGTGAGCTCCAGAGAATGGTGTTCACATATGGCACTACAGCAGGGCTCAGAGTGTATGTAAATTCTGAATTCCCTAGGCACTTGGGAATTGTCTATAAGTACAACACATAGTCTTATTTTAGGTTTTTCCGCCCTCCACTTCTCTCAAAATCTCCATTTGTTCATGGACATATATAGCACCAAAATTAGGTTTATTAAAAGAAGTTTTGCAGTAAACAAAATGAATTTTCTTCCATAGGCAGATATGAGTTCATCCCCCATTTTGTGATTGTAATGGCTGGTGGCTGCAAGTGAGTATATAAACCATCCAGTTTATGTTTTTCCAACTTATGCTATTGTTATCTCCACTGTCTGATATCCTGTCTCTAATTTACCTGCTACACAATGACATATTGGCTGCCAAATATTTATACTGTGTATAGAAGTGCAGAAGAATATTTGAGACTGAAGAGCAGTTGTCAAAGGCATAATATGATATCTTTGCATGTCATACAGATCACTCCATTGAATGTCATTGCTTATTCTATTGCAATGCACATTTGGTTTTTGCAGCCTTCTAGCCTTCTTTATGCAAACTCTGGTCTGTAAGTACTAATTTAACCATCATTTCACTTGAATTCATTTTCTCTCCCGTCAACTCTTTGCAATCTATTATCCAGTAAATTCATTTCTACTGCTTTTCTCTCGGATTTAAATACTTCTTTTTCTCCTGAGATGTGAATAACTGAAGGTAAAGTGTTTTGTGATTACACATACCATGGATTATAATAAACAACAGCTCTGTATTGTCATAATGGCCAAGATATAATCTTATTACAAACACTACTGTTCAAACACTACTGTTTTTTTTTTTTTCTCACTAATAACAGTGCACTTCATCTTATGTAAGCAAGAACATTTTTTTTAATCAAACAACTTCATAGAAATTATTCTTTAATGTGTATTAGCCCTTCAAGATTATAAAGTTATGCTTATAATGTTAAGTAAAAGCTAAGATTGTGAGAACTAACTTTCATTTATTGCCTATTTAAAATATAAATTTTTTGTTCTTTTTTTTTTTTTTGGTGGGAGGGGGAGGAGGAATGTGGGGAGTTAATCTCTGGTAAAGGAAATAAACAAAATCTTTGTCAATTCACGGCATAATAATATGAGCTTCAGCTTTACTGAATGACTATTTTGGAATAGTCTGAATTCATCTGAATGCTTTCTTTACACAGAGTTTGGTGTAATTATTTAATTAATGGAAATGAAGTATTGCAGCACTGAAGGGACTGAATAAGTGTTGAAGGACACTGTGGATAAGACCCATGGCTTGGCTGCAGCTTGTAGTAATTCACATATTTAAATAATGAAATCGTGAATTTTCATTGCTTGTCTTTCTGTTCCTTTCAGCTTTGCATCATGATGGAACCAAAGAAATCTGTCTTCTGCCAGAAAACAAGAACCTAGGTTGCTGGGGTAACTAACTGACTAAAAAAAAACAGCTTAAAATAAAGGTGGCTCATTTCCAAGTCACCATTTTTCAGGTTTTTTTTTTTTCTTTTCTTTTTTTCCCCCGTTTTCGTAAGAAAGACCCACACTGGTAAGAATGCCTTCTAGGAGGTTTTATAATCAATAAACCTGTTGTTTGTAAAGGGATTATGAAACGGAAATGAATGCTAAGAAGGTGAGAAATGTGTACCAGTATTTCTCAACTTTAAAAATATGAAAACCCATGGAAGAAGAACATAAAAAGTTTATGGAAGATTTAAAGAACCCACTGAGAAAGCATCTGCTTTACTAAGAACTGGTTGCTAGGATTTACAGAGATTGTCACAAAGTTGTTCCAAAATTTACTTCACTGAAATGCTAACTAGGTAAAAAACATGTTCTTAATGTTAAAAAGATTGCATAGGATTAAGCTGCACACTTTTCATTCAATCAGAGGGATCAGTGTAGTTAAATTTAAGTTCAGTCCTTTGGAAACACTAATTATTCACTAACAGTACAGCAGCTTTTCAAGTACAGAAGAGGAAAAAAAAATCTGTTTTTCAGTAACAAAGATATGAGTCAGCAAAATGAAGGAGAGGAGAGGAGAGGAGAG